>NC_030684.2:27357857-27957857 GCF_000004195.4 Xenopus tropicalis | reverse complement strand
AACGTGATTTGTTTTTCCTTAAAATAGATTATGAGAACCCAGTAAAAATCCAGTCAGAAACATAATGTGTTCTCTTTTATTTATTAAGGGAGATAATTCAAAGTGATCTGTGTGTGGCAAAAAGTATGTGATCCTTTCCTTTCAGTCACTGGTTGCAATTGCAACTTAATGTTTCCACTAACTGTTGGTGAGTTCTGACCAGTCCGCTTGGAGGACTTTTATCCCTTTCCTTTTTACAGAACAGCTTCAGCTAAGGGATGTTGGTGGGCTTCCTCCCATAACTTCCCACATCAGATCCATTCACAATATTTCTGTCAAATTAAGTCAGGACTATAGCTGGCCATACACGCACCGATAATATTGTACGAAACCCGTTTTGTACGATATTCAGTGTGTGTATGGCAAGTCAGCGAGTCGACTGATATCGCAGGAGGCTGCTGATATCGGTCGACACGCCGATCGGCCAGGTTAAAAGATTTTGATCGGGCGCCATAGAAGGCGCCTGATCAAAATCTGCCATCAGGGCTAAATCGGCAGAAGGAGGTTGAAATCCTATTGTTTCTACCTCCTTATCTGCCGTTTCAGCCCTGAACGGTTAGTGGCCGATTGTATGATCTTTCGTGCGACCGATGGCCACCTTATGACTCAGCCATTCCAAAGCATTAACTTTTTCCTGCTTTAGCCATTCTTTGGTCGATTGACTTGTGTGTTTAGGATAATTATCTGGCTTTATGACCCACTTTCCCTTGAGTTTCAGTTTGAAAGGAAACCGAGACATTTTCCTTTAGAGTTTACTGGTACAATTCAGAATACCAAACCCCACTGTGTTTCGCAGATGGGAAAAGGTTCTTATGCTGGAATGCAGTGTTTACCTTTTGTCAAACATACCTAAAAGAAGGCCAAATTCTAATTTGGATTTATCCATCAACAGAACATTCTGACTTGCACAAGATATTTAGCTAGCTATAGGTCTGCAGGATTCTTTGAGATCTCCCCAAGTATAGCATGCCTTGCTGTTGGTGTGATCTTTGTTTTCCTGCCCAGGACTGGTCAACCACCAATTGGGTTGCCTCCATTTGTACACAATCTGTCCGACAGTGGACTGGTGACATCCAAACTTTTTAGAAATAGTTTCTTTTTCAACCTGGTGAATGTCGATAACTGTGTTTCGTAGGTCCTCAGAGAACTACCTTGTTTGAGCCATTACACACTCCCACAAGATCAGACTTGGATAGTAAAGGCCCAGGACTCCCACACTTACACCTGATTATCACCCAGTTGACTGAAACACCTATTTTGCCCTTCAAATGAACTGCGAATCCTAGAGGTTCACATACTATTGCCACACAGAAATATGCAGTTTTGGATAATTTTCCTAAACAAATACATTACTTGTACATTATTTGTTCAAGTGGGTTCTTATTATCTAGTTTTAGGACATATGTAAAATACAGATTATGTTTTAGGTCATATTTATGTAGAAATAGATAAAAATCTGATGGGTTCACAAATGGATTTACTGTTTTTACTGTTTTCCCCAACTTGATTTGTAATGATGGTAATCGAATTGTGGCCTCAGCTGTAATGGTATAGCATCAGGCTAGCTAATATATAGAGGGTTAAATTGTGTCAGATAGTTTCTGCCATTGCACCAGGAAATGTAAAAGGTAAAATAAAAATCTGAAATATTAATGACAAAGGCAGGCTGGACATACCGACTGCAGTACATTGCATTACCTCCACTGTCTGCCACATTTTAAATGGGTGATTCACAGCTAATGCTGCAGCAGGAAGCTACAAAGACCTAGTTAAAATGGCAGTTGCAATCTTAAACAAACTGAGGGAGCTCTAAGGCTCTTTACTCAGGTATGGTAAAGCTTTCTGCTGAATAAATATAGCTGTTCTTTTAAAGGAACAGTAAAACATAAATATTTGATTACCTTATTCAAAACATCTAATAATAGGCCTACCCTTTTCCCCCTTGTCTTTTTTAAATGCTTAATTTAGAATTTTAGTCATCTACTGGGAGCTGCAATCTTGCTTCCTTCCCATTGTTCTGCTGATCCGCTGCTTGGTGGAAGGTGGGGGGTGATATCACTCCAACTTGCAGCCCAGCAGTAAAGTGCGACTGAAGTTTATCAGAACACAGGTCACATGGCTGTAGCACCCTGGGAAATGAAGAATATGGCTAGCCCCATGTGAAATTTCAAAATTAAATATAAAAAAAATCTGTGTTTTTGAAAAACAGATTTCAATGCAGAATTCTGCTGGAGAAGCTATTAACTGATGCATGTAAAAAAAAAATGTTTTCCAATGGCAGTATTCCTTTAAAAGTCTAATTTTAGTGCCTGAAGTGCAGATCTATTAATAAAGTGACTTGAATAAAGTCACAAGGAGTCATTAACAACTATCATGGACGCTCCTTTTAATTCTCTGTAAGTGAGAAAGAGACACAGAGTCTACAGGACAGCCTGTAATTAGCTGGGGCTTTAATATGCATTCCATTGGGGCTGAACTCCAGCTATAAGCAGTTCTTCACTGTAGGGTCTCCCATTTCTATAGATACTTTTGTTTTAAGTCCACAAAAGAACCTGTAAACATAAAAAAAATGCAGCTTTAGCATACATAAGATATCTTACATTTCTGAATCCATGATTGGTCCATAATAAACGCTATATGTTGGAGTAGTGAAATTTGCAATAGAGATATTGGGGTATATACAAACCTACTTGGTTGGGTTCAGGTCACAGAATAAGGTTGATGGCGCAGGTTTGTGGGGGTGGGGGGTGGTGCCAGCTGTTGGTAGGTGGCAAGATATGCCACCTTGGGCCCCTGCATGTTACCTGCATGGGGGGGGGGGTACTTGATCCTGGCAGCCAAAAGACGATTGCACCATGAAGCTTCAATTTTATTGTTCTTGTTACTTTTTATGGCTTATACAGTCCGGCCTGTACTATTTATATTTCAGTCTCTCATTCAAACCACTGCCTGGTTGCTAGGGTAATTTGAACCCTAGTAACCACTTATTTGCTGAAATTCCAAACTAGTGAGCTGCTAAACAAAAAGCTTAATAATTGGAAAACAAATAATAAAAAAAAAGACCAATTGCAAATTGTTTCAGAATACCATTCTCTACATTATACAGAAAGTTAATATTAAGGTAAAATGTCCCTTTAAAAGTAAGGGGCCGTGGGCTTAGGGAATTCGATTTCTGAATAGCTTTTAGACCTGTGCATCACTGCAAATTTTAATAAGCAGGATTTACCGCCACAGCAAGATGTTGGTTATCTTAAGTTAGTAAAATATATTTTTCTTGTTATATTTACTGGATACTGTTTCAGTATGATGCACATAGTAGTGTTCTAAAAGTTGATCTGTAGGTCAACTTCTCCTTTAACGTGCCTAGGCCGGGGGTGGCACTTATCTGGTTTGTCTGTGCTTTTGAGTCCATGTGCCACATGGGGAAAGTGTGGAGTTTCGACCTCGTTTGCCAACAGTATGTGGTGTGCAGGAACAGAGCTGTGTCTGTGCGGAGATGTCTGTCACCTACCCAACCTGTTCCAGCACACATCCAGCATCAGCAAAGGCACATAGTAGGAATTTTCCAGGGTACTCTCTGGCCTTGGGACTTTTAACCCTGTGTGTGTTTATTTGTAGTTACATAACACATATGTCTATTGATTCTCTATTTTACTGGGAGCAAAAAGAGAAAAACCTTCTTTTCACCATTTATCATCATTTACTTATTTAGCGCCAGCAAAATACGCAGTGCTTGACAATAGGTTTAAAAAAACAGGGATCTTAAAAGTTTAACAAACAAAGGTATACAGAGTAACAATAGAATCAGAGGCCCTGCTCGCAAGAGCTTGCTATCTTCCATTTAATGATAATCTTGCTATCAAGATAACTGTACAAGAACTTCAAATAGGACTTTTATCTCATTGGATAGTTGCTATTTTTGTGTAGGCATTTACTGTTTGTAGAATGCAACAGATTGTCAACATTTTCTTGCATACATAACTATCAGCTGGCTTGCAACATGTCAGGAGTCAATGCAGAGAATATAAACAGCCAGATACTGTTTAAATAGCAGTTGTACTTATTAACAACTTTGAAATGATTAAAAATGTTTAATTAATGTACATTGTATAGTTGCATAGATTTTATATTTTATTTCACTATGCAGAAAGTGTTCTTTTGGTGGGGGACTCCATTAAATAAAGACTTGCAGATCTTTAGAAATCAGAAATCACTGTGGATGTCATGGCATTTGGTTATTTTGATTTTGATTGTCCCTTCAGGGAGACCTGCAGAGATTAAAAAAAAACTAATTGTGTATCATTCATAAACACTAGGCATAGTTGCACCTAGGCAGTAACTCATTTCATCCAATCAGATGTTTGCTTTCGTTGGTCTACCTGCAGCTTCTTGAAAAAGCTAACCAGCGATTGGTTGCTATGGATTATTGCCCAGTGTGTATAAATGAACTCCAGTAGAATAAGCCTAGCAGCAGCATTTGTTATACACTAGTACTAACTTACTACATTTTCTTGTAAGTTTTCCAATGGTTGAAAGAATATCCACTCCAAAACTTGCTGGTTTGTGGCAAAAATAGAGAAGAATGCATTTCTGTGAAAGTGGCGTCTTCGTAGGCCAAAGCAGAGTTTCATTTTTTGCAAGCTGACCAATTTAATGAGGAACACCAACAAAAAGGTGTATTATGCGTGCAGATGTATGAAGGTGAAACAAGAACTTAAACTAAGTATCACTTTTGGATTAGTTGGATTGTATTGAATTCACTCTCGCTCACTATTTACTATACAGGCACCTGGGGGCCCCTGCTTAGGGCAGCAGCTTCGGAGGGGGTGATCCAATTATAATTGCTTAAGAATTAGAATACCACACACTCTTCAAAACTTGTAGTTCAGACAGATTTGCAGATTTTTTTATATGTTTGGATTCTACGTTTTGTTATTGCACTGCTAACCCCTCTAAAAAATTGGCCTAGATTACAGCAGCAGCCAGGCGGTTAAAGTTTGTAGCTCCCCCTCTTGGAATTTGCGGAAGAGGAATACTAATGCTTGTTTTTGCTTAGCACAGAGCCCTCTTTGTCATAGGCATTGAAGGATTTATGCTAAAACATGTCATCTTGCACATTGCAAGGATTTCGTAGGAAGATTGCTTCATGAAGACTCACTGCAACTTTCAGGCCATTGTGTGTGCTCCGCTGTTATATATAGCTTCTGTATAACTTGGGAACTACAGGATTAAAGTAGGGAATCTAGATTCTCTTTTCATATATATATAATGAAGGTCCCATGGAGGACCAAAACATTGGTTTACATGTACTAAATATAGATTTCAGTATGCATGTGTGTGGTTCTTTTTTTATTTATATATGTATGTGAAGAATTGCTGATATAGTTGGATTTCATGCCCTTTAATTTCTAACGAAGGCACCTTCACAAGTGATTGTTACTACTTTTTTTTCTTTTTTCAGGTCCAACTGTTCTCCTCCTGTCTCAAGATGGTAAAGCCGGATATCCACACTCTTGCTCGCCATCTGAAGCAAGAGCGGCTCTATGTGAACTCAGAGAAGCAGCTCATCCAGAGGCTGAATGCTGATGTGCTGAAGACAGCAGAAAGGCTCTACCGAACATCATGGATAGCCAAGCAACAAAGAATTAACCTGGACAGACTCATCCTCACAAGGTAGGCAAAGGCAATACTGTGAAGTAGTGTAGCTTGATAGTCTATTCTCTTAACATTTTAACTATGTGGGATAGCTGAAGCACTCTTCTTTTTCTTTTCTAGTTTATTTAAAGGAGAATGCAAGTCAAAATTTAAAAAGCATACTGCCCAATAGTCCTCCTATTGTTTAGTAAAAACGCCACACTTTTGGCTCACCTAATCAAATATTTACTCAGTCACACTTACTTCACATTTTCTATCTGTTTTCTTGAACAGGCAGCCATCTTTAAAAAGGTATTCTCCCTTCCTTTCCCTCCTTCCTTTATAATGCACATGTTTCATCCCCCCCCCCCCCCGGCAGATCCGCTTCTGATTGGCTGGTGGGCATGTGTAGCTCAAAACAGGAGACAGGATCTCCTGTTACACACATGTGCATTGTCTACAGGAAGGGGAGAGAGATTTCAGTGATGTCACTGTAGTCTTCTAACTGCTGTAGGCTGCCAGCACCATATCTCAGAGAAGCAAGCAGGGTTCTGGGAATTTAGATTTGCAGTAAGTACTTAAAAAGAATGCCTTTAGACTTACTTTTAATTTATATTAACCTTTCCTTGTCCTTTAAGCCCCCCCCCCCCCCCCCCCCCAGAGATTCCCTATATATAGGAATCATATACTGTTTCACTAGGCAAGTGCATGCTATGATATAGTCTACTGCCTCATTTCATTTAGATGAGCAGAGTAATATATGTCTTAGGGAGGGGTTAACCACCCCTTAAGGGCTCTGGCACACGGGGAAGATTAGTCGCCCGCGATTAACTCCCTGTTCGCGGGCGACTAATCTCCCCGAGTTGCCTAGCCCTGCCATCCCACCGGCGAACATGTAAGTCGCCGGCGGGATGGCAGACGCGGCGGCGCGATTTCCTTTTTCGGCGACTTCCGGAAATCGCACCGCCGCGTCTGCCATCCCGGCGGCGACTTACATGTTCGCCGGTGGGATGGCAGGGCTAGGCAACTCGGGGAGATTAGTCGCCCGCGAACAGGGAGTTAATCGCGGGCGACTAATCTTCCCCGTGTGCCAGAGCCCTAAGAATGCAGAAATTCAATTTAACGCAATCATATTAAATAAGTTGCTCTGAAATCTTTTGAAAGGGACTTATTGTGAAGTTGAATAATTTCCCTTTTGTTTTAACCAACAAAAAAACACGTATTTAAAAGTATATCTTTTGTGCCGCTTTAATGATATTAACCCAGAGCCTTGCTAAGTTCAGCCAACTATTCCACTGGCTGCTTTCCCATGCTCCTAAAGGAATACTGTCATGGAAAAATGTGTTTCCCCCCCCCCCCCAAAATGCATCAGTTAATAGAGCTTCTCCATCAGAATCCTGCATTGAAATCTGTTTTTCAAAAACAAAAACAGATTTTTTAATATTTTAATTTTGAAATTTCACATGGGGCTAGCCATATTCTTCATTTCCCAGGGTGCCACAGCCAATGTGACCTGTGTTCTTATAAACTTCAGTGGGAGTAGGAGACACAATAGATTACCTGAAAGCAGTGCTAATGCGTAGCACTGGCCCTTTGTGAGAGTGAAGACACACAGAGCTACTTGTCATGGCTACAAAATGCCAGAAAATACCCTGCCATAGACAATACTGAGAATTGCCTCTGCTAAAACACACGTAGAGTCAATTATCAGTAAATGATCAGTATTGTCTATTTCTGTAGCCGTGACATGAAGGCGCAACTAGTAGCTCAGTATGTCTTTACCCTGAAAGCTCAGAATCAGGCACAATGCACTAAGATGGCTGCCTACACACCAATATTACAACAACAAAAAATACATTTTAAATGGTAGAGTGAATTATTTGCTAAGTAAACTATGTTATTTAGAAATAAAAAGTACACAATAACAATCATGACAAGTATCCCTTTAAGGAAAGCCACTTGTATTGTGGACAGACACACAGTAGTTTAGCGGACCTGACGGGAAACTCCATTTTATATTTCCTTATTTAATGGCAAAGTCTGTGATTGGTTACCCACATCCTACTGTGCCCTTGGAGAAGATACAGTTATACATCCACCACAAATTTGTAACACAGACACCACGTACAAATGGAAGGGTGGGCTTAGCTTCAAGCACTTTACCTTCTTGTCTGTCTTTTGTCTATTTAGCGCTGAAGCATCTCCAGCTGAGTGTTGCCAACATGCAAAGGTCCTGGAAGATACTCAGTTTGTGGATGGTTACAAGCAGCTGGGCTTCCAAGAGACTGCATATGGAGAGTTTCTTAATCGCCTGCGTGAGAACCCACGCCTCATTGCATCTTGCCTCGTGGCTGGAGAAAAACTCAACCATGAGAATGCCCAGAGTGTCATACACACTGTCTTTACCTCTCTGTATGGCAACTGTATAATGCAGGAGGATGAGAGCTACTTGTTACAGGTCCTGCGTTACTTAATTGAGTTTGAACTGAAGGAGAGTGATAACCCCCAAAGGCTGCTCAGGAGAGGCACATGTGCTTTTAGCATTATCTTCAAACTTTTCTCTGAAGGCCTTTTCTCCGCCAAGCTCTTCCTAACAGCAACCCTACATGAGCCGATCATGCAGTTGCTGGTGGAAGATGAGGACCACCTAGAAACTGACCCTTCAAAATTGATTGAGCGGTTTTCTCCAGCCCAGCAGGAAAAGTTGTTTGGGGAGAAGGGCAGTGAGGCTTTTCGTCAAAGGGTTCAGGAAATGGTGGAGTCAAATGAAGCTAAGCTTGTGACACTTGTCAATAAATTCATAGGATACTTGAAGCAGAACACATACTGCTTCCCACACAGTCTAAGGTGGATCGTCTCACAGATGTTTAAAACTTTGTCCTGTGTGGAGGGGCTGGAGGTTAGTGAGGTGAGATCTATGTGCACCGACCTGCTACTGACTTGTTTCATCTGCCCAGCAATTGTGAACCCAGAGCAGTATGGGATAATTTCAGATGCTCCAATCAATGAAGTGGCAAGGTTCAACTTAATGCAGGTAGGAAGTCGTTATTGCTTAATAGGAATGATTTTGGGGTTTGCATAACTTAACGGGCATCTTCTTTTCAACATAATTTTAATGAACAGGGCTTGTGTTGGACATACTGTTTTGCCTAAAATATAGACAAAGTGTATGTTCATCACAAGCCCTTTGATAAATAGTCTGCAAAGGAACTATTAGGGCAGTTGTGGTCATTGCTCAAATTTATGACTTTCATTAAGGTGCTTCCATCCAATGCCACTCCTTGCACTTCTACATGGTTGTGCTCAGTGCAGTATACATGCAGTATTTGCTATTTAGTATTAATATTATACTATTTAGTATTATGCGTAAAGAGTCAATTACACATGTTCATTCTTTGCCCACAATTGTATCAGATGAAACTCCCTCTCAATTTTGCTGGTTTTGTAGAAAAATTCCTGCATTCTTGGTACATTGTGGTTGTAAATGACCCTTATGTTATAAACCTGTATAAATATTTTTACCATAATAATATTAATATCTAATTTAAATATATAATTTAAAGGACAAGTAAACTGAAAAATTGGATCCCCAATTTATACAATTGCTAACCTTGGACCCCAGGCTGGTACTCCTCTGATGAAAAATGGATCAAGGGACCACTAGGAGTTTAGTGATGATGGCACTGCAGCTCTCCCAGAATTATATACTGGCCTTGTGTGTTTTTCAGTAAAGAGGAGTCCCGTCCTTGGGTCTAAAGTTAGCATTTCTATCCACTGGGGGATTGCCTGACATCTGTCACAAATTTGCAGCCCCTAGTGAATTGCATTTACCTTTAACTAAAAATGTATTGTTAATTTAGGATCTATGTTTACACTAGGGTTAGGTAGCCTGGTCTAGCATTGCTTGATAACGAGTCTTGATTAGCCCAAAACACTGTCTGTGGCACTCTTTTTCACTGTAAGCATGGGAGTACCCCACCAGCATTAACCCATGTGTCAGGTGATGATCTTTACTCATCTGCAGCAATGATTCTGCACTGAGTGTGAGCTGTCTCATACAGTCTGCCATTCAGGTGCCTCACAGCATTTACACTATGTGTGAATCCCTGTTCAGGATGGGTAGCCTTATTGTAATAAGCATAAATCCATGTGTTTTACTAATATAAATATATCAAATATAAATGTGTATGTGGGAAAAAAAAGTTACACAGTGCATGAAAAATCCCCTTTGCTACATACTACTATATCTTATCCGACCATAGCTGGGTGAGTTTTGTAGACTGCAAAAATCTTAACCACATATAATCTATAACCACATAAGCCTTTTTTTTTTATAATCTCAACAACTCAGTGTGATCCTTAAAACCCATTCTTGCCTTTAGGTGGGGCGTCTCTTACAGCAGCTGGCACTAACTGGATTTGAGGAGGGAGATTCACGGAACAAGAATAACCTCAGTAAATTTGACAAAGTAAGTGAAGTGGTCTAAAATACAGAAATTGTTCAAAACTATAATATATAATAATTATATACCGAATGAAACACAACCAGCACCAAGGGTCTTGTTGTTCAAATAAATATTAGTGTATTATAATTGCATGTACAACCGATGTTTCAGTCCCTTTTGGGACCTTTTTCAAGGTATATACACATATACATACATACATACTTGTGTTTTGTTTTTTGTAATCTTCCATTTTTCCCAGTGAAATTTGGAACTACCTATGATGTTGCATGCAGCTAGTCTTATGTCACCCTATTTATTCAGATTGCCATCCCAAGGATGCTGTCAGGATAAATATACATTAAACTATTTTCAAAAAAGGAACAGAATCTTAATGTTTGGCGTATGCCCTGAATTCATTTGATTACAGTTGTTATTGGGAAAACTCATCACAGTCAGTTCCCAAGACTAAGTACTGTCCCTACACCTTGTGTATCATACTCCTTCTCCTATTCATTCAGTTTTCAGTTGCAAGTACTTTTGGAAAGGGCCTTCTTTTACCTCTTGTATTGATATTCTGTATGTAATCTGTATGCTCCGCATATATACCCATGTATTGTACAGCGCTGCGGAATATATTGGCACCTTCTATAACACAGATAAATAATAATACACTATGATTTACAGCCTGGTGCTGATGAAAGTGACAAAATCAGTGCATCTTTAATATTGAGTAGAATAACTTTGAAGCTGCAATGGGGCACAAATCGTATACCAAGCAGGCAATGTTTGTGTATTTGTCACATCTATACATCTTTTTAAAATCTTTTCTCTTGGCCAAAATACGCTTCTTTTATTATTATCGCTTATGAGATCATGAGTTCCTCTGTTAAGAATGCACCTATCAGTGCAGACATCCATTAGTTTTCCAGCTTTTGCTTACTGCTGTGCATATACCTACTTGTTTGGCTTGCATGTCTGTCACAGCACATTGCCTAGGAATCTCTTCTGTCGTAAAAAATGATTAATTTTACTTACTGTGCACTGATCTCTTACCTTTAATTATCTTGTTTTTCCTATTTAAATGGTGAAAGTGGCCATACAGGGCCGATAACAGCTGCTTACTCGGTTCTTCCAGGAACCTGCCTGGAATTAAAAAAAAAAAAAAAAAAAAACAAAAAAAAACAAAAACCTTCCTTCCCTAAACTGGACCCTTTAAGCAGCTTGTTATCAGATGGCATCTCAGTGGACAACAGGAAGTGCTAAAGTGAAACTGGTTTCATTTTCTTCTTTAGTGCCACAAATAACAAAAGCCATAGTAAACTAAAACAATGCTGTTTGAGCAATGATTGCTTTGGCATTTCCAGGTGATCATCTGACAGCAGAGGAGAGATTATAAAATCAGAAATCCCTTTTTGTCTGTAGTAGTAATGTGTACTTTACCTCTGACCTTTTATCTTTAATATAAAAGAGTGAGCAACTGATATTTGCTCTTATACATATATGTATATTGTTTAACCTTTACAATTCTCTACACAGAGTTGTGTGGCTGCTTTCCTGGATGTGGTTATTGGTGGTCGAGCAGTTGAAACACCTCCCCTTTCATCTGTGAATCTCTTGGAAGGATTAAGTCGAACAGTTGTATACATGACATACAGCCAACTTATGAGTCTAGTAAGATTATGCCATGTGTGGCACTGGGAAGGGGTAGTTCATCTTTAAGTAAACGCTTAGTATTTTACACAATGGCCTTTTGTTAGCAGTTTTTAATTAATTTTCTTTGTAAAAGTAAATAATTGTAATTGTCCTTGGAATATTGTCAGTTTTAGGGTATATCTAGCATTGCCCTCAAAGAAACTAGAAACATACAAATTGGAAAAGTTATTTTTTTTGGAAGGAAATATGTAAAGCTAGTTCACTTGTATTTGCTATTGAAAATAACACAAAACCCAGGCAAACCCTTTTGTGGTTTTTTTTTTTTTGTAAATTCTAATCAGAAGCAGAATGTAATAGTGACTCTACTTTACAGTTGGGGTTCTTGCGTACTGTCATCTCCAGTGACCAACTGCGGGAGGAGGACAGGATGGCACTGGAAAACCTCCTGGCTACAGTGCCCCAGACCAAGCCAGGGAAGAGTAACAATGATACTACACCTTACAGCACCCCTCAGCTCTCACCAGCCACAACACCAGCCTGTAAGAAGAACAGGCTACCTATAGGTAAGAGCAGTATTTGTGGAGGGTGGTAAGGATTTTATAAAGTGTATAAAACTAACAAGGTAGCGTAAATATGTACATAGTAAGAAACCTTAGTTTTTGCAGTAGAGTTGCAGGTTTAGGTGCACAAGACATTGCAAGGTACACTGCCCAGGTTTCCTTACCAAGCTTGGCTGATGGAGAAATGATAAAAGTTATAGGTCTACAGCATCTGGGGAAGCCTAAATAAATCAATAAACCATTTAAGGTCATTGCAGGACATGATTGCACACACATATATTAACTCCAATACAAAAAACACTTAAGTGCTTCATCTGATTAAATAATTTATTATTTAATCAGATGAAGCACTTAAGTGTTTTTGTATTGGAGTTAATCAATTAGGGTGGGAAACACACAGTGCAGTCTGAACTTTACTTAGAAAAGTGTGAGTTTCTTTTCTCTTTTTTGACACTCATATATTAACCTTTTTTGGCCCCTTGTGTGGTATTTCCTTGCGATGCTGTTTGTTGCAGGTATTTGTGTATTGTTTATAGTAACAACAATGTCCTGTTAACTGCAATAGCAGAACTTCTGCTTCCCAACTTTGTGTAATTGTTACCCCTTTAATCTTTCCTCTTCTTTTCTACTTCCAAAACAGCAACAAGATGTCCTTCTCACTTACCCATTACCAATATATATAAAGACATTAAGACATTCTGTGCATTAAGCTACCAAGCAATGCAGTCCCCAAACAAGGACTGTTTGTCCATATATTGCAATATTCTTCAAGCTGGCAAACTACGTTAAGATCATCCCCTGTCTGGCCAGTTATACACTCACTTTTATCTGATTCATTAAGAATTCTACTGCTTTAATATACTTTTAACAAAACTGAGTTTTACCTGCAACCCACTTCCTTTCAAGGTTAAAACCCCCAAATGGTTGCCTTTTCATTGGTTTCAGTGGGATCACCTGACTGTAGCTGGAAAGGGTGGGAGCTACAACATGGAGCTGGTCACTGCTCCTGTATAAACTATATCAAACAAGGGAAAGTTGTGCTCACCACTAAATTTTTAACCATTAGGTGTTGGTGCAATGAGGTCTCTACTCTTTTTCTCTGCTGCTCCTCCTGTTTTTCCTCTTCTTTTATCCTTTCTATTCTTCCCTTTCTACCAAATATTTACCTTCTACTTGTCTCTCTCTTCTTATTTCTGCACTTCCTATTGCCTTCTTGATTCTCTTTTCATTTGCTCATATCTCCCTCCTGTTTCTCTTGTGTTTTTCCTTTTTTTTCCTCTAAAGTAAAATAACATATTTCAGATGTGACTGTTGGCTCTGGTTTTAAAGGGTGATAAAGGCCTTTATATCTTCTAATAAGAAAAAAATCACCAGACAGTTGAATGTTAAGGTCTGTTAGCAAATGTTCCAGACCACAGTTTGGCTGAATCTTACTCAAAATCAAAGCATCTAGAGAAATATAGTTGCTTCCACTGCAGCTGGTTGGGTTGAATAGTTAGCCTTCACAGACAGTAGCTGGTAAAATAATACAACAATAATCCTCATCATCATCACGATTTATGAGCTTGCATGGATAAAGGATGTTGGTAAGAGTATAACTACCCTGCTCTGTGTGAATAGCTTGACTTTGCTCTCTTTCTCTGCTTACATGTGCTAACAAAATCCACAGGTCAGCAGCTGGCAGCCATGACAGTATGGGACACATCTGCCTCAAATCTCACCGCTCACATTAACCTGGTGACCCCGTTTGGTGGGTAATAGGATGTCCAGGGGCAGCCTGATTCCAATTGTGGTAAACTAAGCTTGGTAGAAAATCCTTTGCAAACTTTATTTAACCATTAAAAAGGCAGTTCACATAAATTGATTACAACCAGCAGCTATGTAGCTAAAAAAAAATAGGTGCTTGTTGATATTTTCCTGTTGCTGCTCATAATGCTTTCTCAGCACTGATAAACGTTGAAATCCATTGACTTGCTGAAATGACGACAATTTTCGGATGTACACATGTCAGCTTTGCCATTTTAAGCAGATAAAAAATAGCTATACTTGTAAAAAATGAGTCATAAATCTGGGATTTTTCTAAAAAAGAGTGCAAAATAGGACAAAATATATGTCATGGAATTGAAGTTCCTGTATGACTCAGCAGCTAAACAAAGATAATTTAGGATTAAGCAATAGATTTTAGTTCATGACTTCAAACCTTCTGGTTATTGGCAAGTAGCTTTATAAAAATGCAGCCACCATAAACAAGCTTAATAGGGACTCAGAGTTGTCAAACAAACATCAGTAGTTAAATTGTGCTTTGTGAGAATAGAAGCACTATAAAAGAATTAAGAAATGCTTTATAATGTCCAGGTTTTGAACCAAAGAAATAAATTAAAAAAAAATGAGCTAATTGGAGTCTTTTAGCATTATACAGGTATGGGACCCATTATCCAGATTGCTCGGGACCTGGGGTTTACTGGATAAGGGGTCTTTCCGTATTTCGGTTCTCCTGCCTTAAGTCTACTATTTCAACCCAATAGTATTGTTTTGACTCCAGTAAGGATAAATTATATCTTGGGATCAAGTACAAGTTGCTGTTTTATTATTACAGAGGAAAAAAATGTGAATTATATAAAATAATTTTTAAAAATTTATATTAAAATGAAATCTATGGGCTTTCCGTAATCGGAACTTTCTAGATAATGGGTTTCCGGATAAGGGGTCCGATTCCGGTACAGGAAAAATTGCGATAAACTGATATTCCCTGATACTGATATACCCTTTCAAAAAAAGAAGTTCCTTATATCTGTGTTTGATTTGCCTGCTCTGTTTTAACACCTTCCCAGTAAGTAGGTGTAGCTGGTGGCTTGTTATTAAAGAACATACAACCAGGTTAATAAAATAGGTGTGCCTTGCCTGAACCTTTTTAATTAGATATTACACATTACAAACAAAATATGGAATTTATCTTCATACTTCCTTCTTCAGGGAGTGATCTTGAATTATTTATTTCAAAAGACAGCCATAGCCCAAAATGTATTTATTATGAATCCAATACTCCTATCAAGCTTATGTTATGCTGAAAATCTGCTAATCACTTTCCATTCGTGATTTTCATGGTCATAGTGGTCATCTATCCATTTCTGCATGTATTTTTTTGTTTGTACAGCTGAGGATTTCTTTCTTTTACAGTTGTCGTGTGGGTTTTGGTGTGTGTATAAAAAACTGTACTTGTGCCATGGACATTCTAATGTTGCCTCTCATTTTGGTGGAATCTGAAGATGTATTTCACAATTTAAAGGGATATTTCTGCTTAAAATGAAGACAAACTTTTAGAATGTTGTAGACCGTTTTTTTTTTTTTTTTTGGTTTTTAAAATGTACCATATAGGTATCTGTTGGCTATCTCCCCTTAAGCTGTTGTCCTAGGCACAGGTGAATACAGCATTATATGGTAAATGCAGCCCTGCTTGCAATGCCAACCTCTAGGTTTTTTTATATGTATATTAAAAAACAGTGACCCAAGAAAAGGCCCACGTGGTACTGACTGCATTAATCAGTCTAGAAAATGTTCTCTATCACCATTTTTTGTAATCTATCCTTTAACCAGGTATCCAAATACAAAGAGATTGTTCAAACGAAAACCAAGGTGCAGTTCTCCCCACAAGTGCAGACAATAAACATACAGAGATTCTGAGCTACACCTAAGTAGACTTTAGAAAAAAACAAATTCAATAAAAATGTAACATAAAATCAGTATGAGAGGTCCCACTTGCAGGACACTCACTGTGTGTAGCCTTGCCTGCAAAGTGTTATTGGCAGCATCTGTAGTTTCATTCCATTCATCTGCGTTTGCTGCTCTGTCAAAATGGCAGTAATGCAAACCTAAAGGTTGCTTTTATACGAATGAGCACAATGTAAAATACAATGAATACCCATACCTTGAAGAAAACTTCATTGCATGTGCTTTCTTCATGAAGGGAAATTATATGTAAACATCTAAATAAACATAAATACATTGCAGATAATTTGCATGCTTTTTTTGTATGAGTGACTTGTATTCGTATTCATATTCTAACCTTTAAAGGCAAATGAACACAATTATTGTATTCCTTTTCTTTTATGGCAGTTACTCGTAGTAGAAGCAAAACAAGCCTGATGGAAGCAGAGAATGAGGGATCTCCGCAGGAAGTCACTCCTGGTCAGCCTGAAGAAGTCCTGGTCATCTCACTAGGGACTGGTCCCCAGCTCACACCAGGAATGATGTCTGAAAATGAGGTATATCCAGAAATGAGATTTGGAAGATAACTCAAAATAATTGAATGATTACAAGCATAAAAATGCTATAAACTATCCAATAACTATGGCTTAAAACATATTTCTTGCGTCTGGGCAGTAAGACATTAGTAGATTCAAAACTACATTACATAGAGAACACACTGTAAATCTTGCATTAATAGGTACAGGTATAGAATCTATTAAATGGAATGCTTGGGACCTGGGGTTTTCCATACAACAGATCCATAAATTAGTTTACCATGCCTTAAATCTGCATAAAATCATTTAAACATTAAATAAACCCAATAGGATTGTTTTGCCACCAATATGTTCATGATGCTTAGTCCTTATTTAAGTACAAACTACTGTTTTATTATTATAGAGAAAAAGGAAATCTTATTTAAAAATTAGAATTATCTGATTAAAATGAAGTCTGGCCCTTCTGTAATTTGTAGGTTTTGGATAACGGGTTTCTGGATTAGTAATCCCATACCTGTACTGGAAATATATTCCATGAGGTGCAGTATCACGTTAATAATATGTACCTTTCGGGCCTATGGCAAGAGGGAAAAAAAAACAGTCACATGCTTAGTAGACAGTATGCACTGTTTGTTCACGTCTTGGTAGACAAACCATAACTGTATGGTGGCATCATTTAGACAAGTCGACCACACTGTTGTGAAGCAAGGTCTTGCTTGTGCTAAAGGAGCACAAGTTTTAATTTGTTTGTAGAAGGATAACATTTAGCAGATAAACATAGCTAGCTGAAAAGTTACTGCACCACATAGAGCAGTATAAGTTCACTATATCTGGCAAATTGTTTGATCTTGGTATTCAGAACAGTAATTACAAATGTGAATCTCTTGATTTTCTTTTTACAGGTTTTGAACATGCAGCTGGTAGATGGGGGTCAGGTGGACGTGCCTGTGGATGAATCTAAACTTCATGGAAAGCCAGACAAAACCCTGCGTTTCTCACTTTGCAGTGACAACCTAGAAGGCATTTCAGAAGGTGAATGTTTGGGTTTAAGAATAATTGACGTTCCAGGTAAAGTTTGATTACAAGAAACAATGGGCCTTTTTATGATCTACGCCTTCTTCAGCTTTAAGCAATTGTGGTTCAGTTCCTGACATAAAACTCAGTCTAAATGGACAGTATGCATCACTTTGGAACGTAAGCTTGAAGAATAGGCCTTGTGCTGAACATTATTTTTGCCAATTGTTTTAATTATGAAATATACATGGCTTTTTTTTTGTTTGTTTTCTCTTATTTCTGGCGCTACTCAAGAATACAAAGCCAATTTCACTTTAGCACTTCCTGATCCCACAGAACTTCAAAGGAGATGATAAAATGAATCACTAGTTCACTGAAAAATAACTATGAAATTAGTGCTTAATAAAAAAAAAAAAAAAAGTAATTTTTTTTTTTAATTAAAACTATAGGCAGAATGTAATTTCAACACAAGTCCTGTTTATTTTGTTTATGTTTAGAAAAGGTGTTTGTAGGACAGGTGTCCCTTTATCATCAGTCATTGGAATAAACTCTATGAAAAAAATCCTACATTTTTAGAAATAGTCTGTGTGATTTACTTGCAGGGCTGTTTGCAGGCAGGAATAAATGGTAAAGAAATCACAAGCACCCAAACTTGTGCTGTGACACCAATTCTTACAGGTCTGTTATCACTGCAAATTAAGTGTATAATACAGATTCTGAGAATTCTGATGCCCAATGCATCTGTTTGTACTTACCCAGAACCTGCTTAGTGAACCCCCTGGTAAACGTATAGGCATGTAAATATATTGAATTTACTAACTTGATACATATTTACCAGGTATGGTATTCCTGTTTTTTTGATTGATTTTTAGTAGGCAAGTGCCAGGATTCTCTTTGAGATTTGGCCAAATCTTAACTCTTTTTACAGGGTTCATATTCAGTTGAATCCTTAGCTGAATGCAGTCTGAGCCCTTTAAGGGGTAGTTCGCCTTCAGATCAACATCTGTATGTTATAGAATTATTTGGCTTCCTCTTTTAGCTTTTAAATGGGGGTCACTGCCATAGAAGCCAAAACTACAGTGTTTTGTTCACACTCATGCTTGGTCACTAGGGTAATTTGGACCCTAGCAACTAGATGTATGCTAAAATTCCAAACTGCAGGGCTTTTGAAGAAAAAAAACGAAATAATTCAAAAAGGCAAAATTCACATTAAAATGTACTTATAGTAGTTTAAGAGCAAGTTAAGTACCTTTTTTAACTGGTAGTCTATCTATCTTACCTCTTTCTAACTTGAAATGTAAACTACTATATGCTTTACTGAGGTTATTGAGAAGGTTAATTTTGTGGCTATATTTTGTTTGTATTCCTTTTTCTTAGTTAAATCTCTGTTTAGATCCTCTTCTATTCATCTTCAGCTCTTTAAACTCTAGTGTCAATTTACATAGTGTCATGGTACCATAGTGTCAACACTATCACTGGGATCTGTTATACAGAGCTGCTTGGCACCTGGCATTTTACAGAAAAGAGGTCTTACAAGAGGTCTTATCATAAGTCTATTAACCAATAGCATAGTGTCACTATCAATATACATTGATGCTAGCACTCCTTTTTTCTTGAATGCTGTGAAATAAAATATAGCAGAAAACAAATCTAAAGTTTTTCAGTAAAGTAAGTTGTTCTGAAAAATGAGTTGTTCAAGGGCCTGGAATGCATTTTCATGGCACTGTGTATGTAGAATGCTACACAAATAATGGTTCCATTTATGGAACACATTCATCTCGTAAGGAGCTAGATAGTGATGTCCACCAGACCTTAGTGAATATTTTCCATTTTTATATTAAATATTTAGCTTTCAGTTAATTTAATTGAATGATAGAAGGATTTATTTCCTGGAAAGAATACACAGTGCTACTTTTTGACATACCTTTTCACATTTATGTTATTAGTTCCCCCTTCTGACCATAAGCAGCATTGCATCTAAATAGCTCTGTAGTCTGTAGTATTTTTATAATCCTTTCAAGTGTTTAAAAGGTATTAAAAAGTACCTAACAATTCTCCTGGAGCACAGATGATACGTGCACTATTGGATTCAATTTTAGAAATTACTTCTATTAATACTATATATTTGTGCACTAATGGAAAGATCCAATGTTAACCCAAAACTGGTTGTTTTAGTGGATAGAATAAAACACAGAACACATCAGTTAATAGAGCCTCTCAAGCAGAATCCTGCATCAAAATCCATTTTTTAAAAGCGCTAATAGATTTTTATATTTGATTTTAAAAATTTCACATGGGGCTAGCCATATTCTTAATTTCCCAGTCGCACTTTACTGCTGAGCTGCAAATTAGAGTGATATTATCCCCCCTCCCAACAGTCGATCAGAAGAACAATGGAAAGGAAGCAAGATAGCAGCTCTGAGTAGATATCAGAATAGCACTCAATAGTAAAAATGTATACTTTTTTTATACTCTTTTTCTGAGCAACATTTGTGCAATGACACATGCAGTATATATATTTTTTGTGTGGTGTACACCATATAATCTCCTTAAGGCACATTACTGTTGGTGTATGACTTCCTGGTTTTGTGCATTCATTGTTGTGTTAAATGCAATGTTTTGTGTGATTTGGTTGCAAATATCAATTAAGCAGAAGAGGAAAATCCGTGTTCAACAGGTCCTTCAAATCGTTCCAACTCAGTTTCCTCTTTGGATCTGGAAGGGGAGTCTGTATCTGAGCTAGGAGGAGGACCATCCGGAAGCAATGGGGTGGAGGCTTTGCAGTTATTGGAACATGAACAAGGTAAGGCAAAAGCACCACACTGGATCTAAAATAGTCCTATGCTCTAGGACAGTGCTGTCCAACTGGCGGCCTGCAGGCCCCCTCTGTGTTGCCCCCCACCTCTCTGGCTGCTTTGATGGCTTACCTTTGTGTAAGATTTAAATCTCAGTACTGAGATTAACTGGCCCCCTGCATGGTTCACACCTCAAATTCAGGCTGGAATTCCCCAGTATTGTTTAAACATGTAATCCCCTGTACTGTTCACACCTTTTAAATCCTACATTGTTCACTCCCTACATTGTTCACACCTCAGGCTTAGACTGTAAGCACCCACATTGTTCACCTGTTCACACCTCAGACTGTAGGAGCAGTAGAAACCCACAAATAATCCATGCACACTACAAAAAGAACATATACTGAGGTGGTACTGCAATTAAAAAGTTTTTTAATGTATAGTTATTGTGCAGACTGTAGGAGCAGTGCCAGCATTGTTTGACTGTATACTGCCTGGTGGTATGGCGCACACACAGGCAGCATAGGGCAGGCAGAGTATGGCACACACAGGCAGTATAGGGCAAGCAGAGTATGGCACACACAGGCAGCATAGGGCAAGCAGAGTATGGCACACACAGGCAGCCTAGGGCAGGTAGATTATGGCACACACAGTCAGGGTAGGGCAGGTAGAGTATGGCACACACAGGCAGTATAGGGCAGGCAGAGTATGGCACACACAGGCAGCATAGGGCAAGCAGAGTATGGCACACACAGGCAGCATAGGGCAGGTAGATTATGGCACACACAGTCAAGGTAGGGCAGGTAGAGTATGGCACACACAGACAGGGTAGGGAAGGCAGAGTATAGCACACACAGGCAGCATAGGGCAGGCAGAGTATGGAACACAGGCAGCATAGGGCAGGCAGAGTATGGCACACACAATCAGGGTAGGGAAGGGAGTATGGCGGGTTTTTGCTGTACTACCCCCATTAATATGGATATTGTCATGTGATAAAACAGGTGTGTTTCAAGTGGGTGTGGTTTAAAAAGGGAGAGTGGTCAAAACTAGCTTTCATTGTCGACCCTTGTAGGCAGGAAACATTTCGGGCCCTCGGTACCACAGAAGTTGGACAGCACTGCTCTAGGAGAAATACTTAATGCATATGACAGTAGAAATTAAACCCTTTCCTTAATTGTTGTTCCTCCTGCAGCTACCACACAGGATAATCTAGATGACAAACTGCGCAAATTTGAAATTCGAGACATGATGGGATTGACGGATGATAGAGATATATCAGAGACAGTCAGTGAGACATGGAGCACGGATGTGCTTGGAAGTGATTTTGACCCCAACATTGATGAAGATCGACTACAAGAAATTGCAGGTGAGGGCAACCATGGTACTCTCATTTACTGACTGTATGCTATTATTGTAAATAATATGCAACAGGTCACCTTAGTTCAAGAAAGTAAAGAGTTGTTTACTGTGAGTAAAATATAAGTAGTAGTTATTGTAGATATTGTTTTATGTTTGTATTTCTCCTTTCTTATCATTAGCCCCTTTATTCTCATATTACATGTAGGTGCAGCAGCTGAGAACATGCTGGGAAGCCTGCTGTGCCTTCCCGGCTCTGGCTCAATACTGCTTGATCCTTGTACTGGATCCACTATATCTGAGACTACCAGTGAAGCATGGAGTGTTGAGGTGCTCCCTAGTGATTCTGGTGAGTCCTTATTAAAATGTAGCCAGACCAATGTGTTGGATTTCATTTACATGTTTGTGCATGCCAGTGCTGTGTTTAACACTGAGCCGCTTTGCTTTAGAAGCACCAGATCTAAAGCAAGAGGAGCGGCTGCAGGAACTGGAGAGCTGTTCAGGTTTGGGAAGCACATCAGATGACACTGAAGTTAGAGAGGTCAGCTCCCGGCCCAGCACTCCAGGACTCAGTGTGGTGTCAGGTGACTTTCCCAAACCTTTCTATTCATTGCCGGGTGTGTTTTTAGCCTTAACTGTATCATAGAGGATTATTAAGATTGCTTTTTTCTTTTGCAAATTGTGTTCGATTCAGGTGTTGCTCTTTCAGGTATCAGTGCTACCTCAGAGGACATCCCAAACAAGATAGAGGACCTACGCTCAGAGTGCAGCTCTGACTTTGGAGGAAAGGATTCTGTTACAAGTCCTGAGGCAGAAGAGTCTGTTCATGGTAAGTACCATAGAGGCAGGGTATACAGCATCTTGATCAACTCAAGATTTTTACTGTTCTAGCCTTTAAGGTGGCCATACACACTAAGATCTCCTTGCTTGGCGAGGTCACCAAGCGAGTTGATCTTCTCCCGATATGCCTACCTACAGGAGGGCGATATCGGGTTAATTCGAACATATTAGAACGATGGGTATAGGCGAGTACGAGTCGATGGGGGTATAGGCGGGTGGGAGTCGACTGAAAATCAAACCTGGCCGATCGAGATCTGCCCGATTTCAGGCCAGATGTCAGTCAGGCAGGCTCATCATTAGTGCCCATACACAGGATGATAAGCTGCCGAATCTATCTAAGGGACAGATATCGGCAGCTAGAATCGGCCAGTGTATGGCCACCTTTAATCAGGTATCATTTGTTGGTTTATAATTGCACTGATCGCTTATTTAAGCTTTCATTTCATCTGAACAAAGTTCCATTTAAACGTGTCTTCCCAGGACCTCACCATATAACTGCACCTCCAACCCAGACTGAATCCTTGTTGGCCATGTTTGACCCACTAGCTCCAGCATCCAATGAAGGTATTTTTTTAAAAGGCCTTTAAAGACTGTTAAAAGTTAAAGGACATGTAAACCCTACATTTTCATACAATGTATATCAGTTGGGCAGGCTCCTCCACCCAAATGGCATCATTTGTACTGCATATATCCCCTTTGTTTGCCAGCGCCATCACATTCTCATAAAACAAATAGCAGCTTTCACCCGGTAGCCATTTTTTCTCTGATACATCATCAGTTACAATTAAATCTGCAAACAGCATACACACACACAGACCCTTAATCAGAATAAATTTCATCAAGGATCAAGGCTCACACAGGCAAAACTGTCTTTGTTAAAAGTTCTACTTTGTTTGAGCACTGTAATGGTTAAGCAACGCTCAGGAGAGGAGGTTAGGAGCTGAGTTTCTGCGAGGACCAGCAATGCGATGTCTTTGTTGGCTGTTAGGCTAGAGGGTGTGTTTAGTAATCTGAGCTGAGAAAAACTGAGCATGCCCAGGAGCCAACAGCCAAAGCAGATTCCTGAGGGAGGGGGTGAGTGGGTTACAGGAGGAGAAGGAAATCCAAGTGATTAAGGAGATGCTGCAGCCTTACTATTAACCTCTAGACAACCAGAGTGGCAGGTATTAAAAGGTTTCTAAGAGGCTGTTCACTGATTAAATTTTTGTGTGTGGGGTTTACATGTCCTTTAAACTTCAAATTTTTCAATTCTAAAACAAATATTGTTTGTTTGGTTCTTTCTTTTTTAATAAATTGCAAATTTCAAGCTTGATAAAGGGTCTAAATTGGCTTGAAACATTGCTGCAATGCCCAAGTGGTGTAATTCCCTAAGTGTGTGGCCAGTGGGGAATGTGCACTGCTGAGAAAGATTCCAACTTGTGTTCTGACAATTTTTTATCTAACAGTAGCTTTATGCAAGGCTGAAAATGCATATAAAGTATTGCCTTCATAAAAGCTACTATAACAAATCCAAACGGTCAATAATTATGCATTTAGCTTTGCAAACATAATTGTTTGTTGTAGTTTTTCTCAAATCCATCCTCGTCATTAGTTTTTTTTTTTAATATCACTCTAATGGAGCATGCCTGCAGTGAATTGTTATCAGAGCTATTGCTCAATGAAACTTCAGAAGAAAGTGTCCCACTACAAAGGACCCTGGAATTAAAAGGAATAAAAGGAGCAGTTCAGAGTTTCACTAAAATATTCCTATGTTTTGGTTTATTTGTTAAACTTAAGAGATGCCCTACTTTTAAACTACATTTATGGAAGCCTTGTGTTGCACTTATGTAATATGTATAATGTGCCAAAACAAGCCCCGTCTGTTAGATAAGCTGGTGCAGCCTAATACTCAGTCCAAGAGCACAGGTAATCTGAGATATTATGAGAGCTGACTGGTAGAAGGACTGAGTGCAAAACACCAATATCAGAGATGATATTGAAATTTAGGGAATATGCTGGGGCTTGGTTAACACTTTGGTTGAGACACTGAAAAGGACTAGCAAGCACCTCATTACTTTCCACCTAAACTGGGCTTCTATGTGCAACACTGGCCTGGAGTAATGTATGAATATGTATCACCTAGTATGAACTGTTACCAGTACCAGATGTGTTTAAATATAGAAGTTGGATAGTGAAATATTGGCACTTTATTCACTTAATTACAAAATCTTAACTAAAGTCATGCGCCTGTGTGTTACTAATTGTTTATATTCAATTTTCAAGTGGTTCGACCTAAAGTACACTATGCGAGACCCTCACATCCGCCTCCTGACCCGCCTGTACTGGAAGGAGCAAGTGGGGGAAATGAAGCTCGTCTTCCTATGTTCGGTTCTCATGTATTTGTTCCCATGGAGTCTGAAGCTTACAGGCAGAGACACTCATGTCCTGAAAGACTGGTGCGCAGTCGCAGCTCCGACATCGCTTCTTCCATACGGAGGCCAATGAGTGACCCTGGCTGGGTGCGGCGTGGGGTGAATGAAGATAGGGAGCTGCCAACAGGAACTGCAATTAATGCACTAATTAATCCCCCCCAGGCTTCATCCTCCTCACCAAGCAAGGACTCTTCCAGGGGAGAGGTACAGCAAATCTGTTTTTTTAATTCTTGTTAGTGGTCCCCCAAACAAGTACAAAATTCATCAAAACTGTAAAAGTCCACCATCTAAATTTTTAACCCATGAGTTACCCAGCAAAGCAATTTTCCCATAGGGGTAATATAATTCCATAATATGTTTCCTGTGATTACTCAACCTGTAGCTGTGCTAGTCCTAACCCATTTTCCAGCTCTGTATTTCTATCATGAGAAGGCATTTTATAATTTTGCTAAGGCTAATTGCAAATAGGCATTTTCTCTGTGAACAGAGAAACACTAAAGCTCTTTGTGGCATCTGCCTTCACCTTTAATGGCCACCACATGTTTGTATTCTGCCTAAAATTGTGCAGTTATGCTTTACAATACACATTTGCAATGTATTCTTTATATGGGATGCAAGCACTGCCTTGCTAAAACAAAGCTGGACCTCTGAAGATTACAGCGCAATATGTGAATACCGTCTGTAAACGTGCTAAAACAAATTGTTTTCTCCTCTTGCAGCCAGAAGAAAAAAAAGACAGCGATGATGAGCGATCAGATAGGAATAAGCCTTGGTGGAAGAAGCGGTTTGTGTCTGCAATGCCCAAAGGTAAACCATATTGCACTCTAGATGCAAGGCATACAGCACTGGTTGGATTTATTTAATTAACTTCAATTTACCGTTGCAGCTCCTATCCCATTTAGGAAGAAGGAAAAACACGAGAAGGAGAGGGAAGACTTGGTACAAGACAGGTTTTCAGTAGCAGGTGAGTACATTTGATTTAAAGTGCAGAGGAACATTAAAAAAAGGAGTGTAACACAGAGAGCTTATAGCAAGAGATACAAATCAAATTGCCTTAGATACACCTGCACCCATTCATACAAGAGAACACTGTCTCCCTTTTGGGAATGAACTTGTGAGGGTGCATACCAAAATAGTTCCCAATTCACTAGGTTTTTATGTTCGGGTTGAATGTCTCAACAGTCCAGATTTAAAGCGCACAGATTTATATTGATTTTTTGGGGGGCATTCTCCATTATATCTGTGCTTCAAAAATGTTTATGGAATAAGTCGTTAGGAACTCAGTGCAGCCCTTAGAGAATGTTTGAGAATAATAAGTAGGAGCAAATAAATGTTTTGTTTTAAGGTGTTTCTTTTCGCCCTATGAAATAAACTTTCGTCCTCAAGAATTAGCTACTTTAGCTTGGTCTAAAATTCAAATATTCTTCCCTGTACTTAAAAGTAGATGTTTCCTAAGAGTAGAAGCTCCTAGTTGGGAGGGTACCGCTTCCAGGCAACCATACCATCTCTTCACATTAAGAGAGAAAATGTATTCCCTCAAAAAATATGTGGCTTTGAGGCTTGTGTTATGTGGCTTTGAGTATGGAATGTACTGTTGCTATCGGTTCTTTATCTTTTTTAATTGATATATTGTTTTTGAATTATTTCTATTCCTCTTTATGAAGCTGCACTTTATTGTTATTGTTACATTATATTATTTTAGTATTCAAAATGTATATTATAGGAGGAAAATAGCGTAAAGGGGTTGTTCACCTGAAACTTAACTTTTAGTATGATGTAAAATGAAATTCTAAGAGAGTTTGCAATTGGTTTTCACATTTTCTGTTTTTTTTTTTTTTTTTAATAGCTTTTTATGTAGCAGCTCTCCAGTTTGAAATTTTAGCAGCTATCCAGATGCTAGGGTCAAAATTACCATAGCAACTAGGCAATGGTTTAAATGAGACGAAATCGGAGAGGCCTGAATAAAAAGACGAGTGATATAAAGTAGCAGTAACAATAAAATTGTAGCCCCACAGTGCAATAGTTTTTTGCCTGCTAGTGGTCCCTAATTTTGAAAGTTGGAAAGAGTACACAAATTGAAGCAAATAATTCAAATACTACAAGAAATGAAAAAATAAAGACCAGTTTAAAAGCTGCTAAGAATTGGCCATTCTATAACATACTAGAAGTTAATGCATTACCCCTTTAAATCTTACAGCACACCGCGCAAAAGTATGTAAAATCACCCACTGTTCCTCTCTTTGATTTTATTGGAAAACCTCTGATCGTGAACTGACACTTTTCAGCCCACTTTTCAGATTTTAAGTCAAGCAATTCTGGGCTGAAAAGCAGCAGTATTGGTCCTGTAGGGAATTGGGCAGGAAGAAAAGGGGACTATTTCCCATCATCATTATTTAATAGTTAATATGCCACAATTGTCTCATAGCTGAAGTTCCCCATTCTGTATATCTAGGTCAAGAAGAGTAAGCAAATTCCTTAACTTTTGACTTTAATCAAAAGGTATACTTGGGCATGCAAGTGCATTTCTCAGCAGAGGAATTGTGCAACTCAGTCCTGTGTTCACCATGTACTTTGCTAAGTTATCTTAATATTTTTTCTTTTATCTTGTAATTTCTATGGTTAGCCACTATATGCATTCATGCACAGCCTGCAGGGGAGTGACTCATTTTTTGTATGTCCATGAAAGGACACCAGTGCACATATATACCTCTCTATACTGGGCTGGAAGTATGGTGCAGTGCTCCCATTGGCTGGATTACAAATGTAAATAATTACTGCACCTTATTAAAAATCTCACCACCCCCATCTCAGCCCGAGCAGCAGAACAACCTCTCCAATTCCAGTTTCTAAAACTGTGTGAGAGGATTAGAAGTAGTCCTGGGCAGGGAGTGGCCACAAAGATTGTGGCAGTTTATTCTTAGTTATACTGACACATTTCTATCAGTTTTTATAAGAATGTATCCGTATGACTTAAACCTATTTGTGTGTCCAATTAGTGTTGTAACAGAAATGAGAGCTCTGTGAGTTCACATTGGTGTAGGTCAAATATGAAGTTTGAAGGCACATCTTATTATACTTGTTTATCCTGACCGATAGTATTGTGATTATAGATGACTCAACATCTCAGCTAGGGCCACATTCCCAGGCAGCAGAAGACATCCTGGCTAAGTACAGGAATGCTATTAAGAGGACAATCCCCAATGAAGGTTCCTCCGTGCCCTATGAAGGAGCAGGTAAGAACCTCTGAAAAAGGCAAAGGGATAATGTAAATTGAATGCATATACAGGTATGGGATGCCTTATCCGGAAACCGTTATCCAGAAAGTTCCAAATTACGGAAATGCCATCTGCCATAGACTCCATTATAAGCAAATAATTCAAATTTTTAAAAAAGATTTCCTTTTTCTCTGTAATAATAAAACAGAACCTTGTACTTGATTCCAACTAAGATATAATTAATCCTTATTATAAGCAAAACAAGCCTATTCGGTTTATTCAATATTTAAATGATTTTTAGCAGACTTAAGTTATGGAGATCCAAATTACGGAAAGACCCCCTTATCCAGAAAACCCCAGCTCCCGAGCATTCTGGATAACAGGTCCCATACCTATACCACAAATGAAGGGAGAGGGTCATAATGCAGAGACAAACCTCATAGTGATGTAACCTACAGAATACTATCTTTTGGAAAAAAATTACAGCCAGACATGAATTAATCATCCATGTAGGACATGTAGGCAAGTTATTGCTAATGACAATCCAGCACCCACCTTATTGTTACTCATACCTACAGATGCTGTTGGAGATGGAGAAAGCCTTCATGATTCTCCTCGTGATGAAGCTTTGCAGAACATGGCCTCAGATGACCTGCTTGATTCTGCCAGCCAAGTAGCCCACCCACAGGAGCCTGCATTCTCCTATAGGCATGTTTACTTCTTCATGTGGGTTTAGGTAGATTAGGTTATGTTATGCCATTCAGGTTAACATAGAATTTAAGGGAAATTACAAACCATCTTATCTAGTCATTTGTTAACCAATAGAATTAGGGTCTTTTTTGTTAAGTGTATATCAGCATTAGTCATGACCTATAAGTTAAAATTCCTGTTTATGTGTAATTAAGCATTGAAAAATAATGGGAAATGCAAGTGAAATAATAAGCTGCATAGTGTTTGTAACAGAGAGTGGAATGGAATAGTATAACTTCCAGTGGCATAACTGCTCTGCGCTTAGCCCCTTCTAAAAATTTTTTTTCGGAGGGCTAGATGGAGAGTAGCAAACCCCCCTTCCCTGCTCATGTATAAACCCCGCTCCCTGCCTGTTCTCCTAACTGAAAGCCAGAGGGGAGCAGAAATTTATATGCAACAATAGAGAAAGCAGACCCCACGGCCCCCCACAATCACAGTGCCGGCTTTCTCTATTGTTATGCCACTAATAACTGCATTTTGTAAGTTTCTGTATGGGGACAAATTGGCAAAGAAGCCCCTAAGATATCTTGCATCCCCAGAAGGCTCTTTCAAACAGGCTGCAAATCAAGATGCTACAATTATCAAGAAGCGGTGGTACTGTCAAATGATTTAGTTCCAGGTTGATCTGTATTTATGGAATGAAATTTTGGTATTCCAGGGATGCTAAGAAAAAATTACGCCTGGCCCTGTGCTCTGCGGATTCAGTAGCGTTCCCTGTATTGTCTCATTCGACACGGAATGGCCTGCCAGATCACACAGACCCAGAAGGTAAATTATCTTCCCACAGCATCCCACATGATGAGACTGTTATGTCTGTCCATGTCGTCTATTTATTTGGGTCGATAAAAGGTGTGATGGAAAGACAACACCATCCAAGAGAACTGTGGCTAAAAATGCAAACTGTGATATCCAGTAGATATGCAATGCAAAATATATGTATTCCATGGCAGATCTCTGGTCTCTCTATTAGATGGCTCTTAGTGCTGTGCTGTGTTTTCCACAAGGAAAGTGCCTTGTTCACCCCTTTCCTTGTGCCTTCAGCCTAAATATTGAAATATTCATGGATCTTTGACTCAAGTCAACTGCAAGCATCACAGTGCTGTCCAACTTATTACATGAATTGGTCTGAATATTTCTCATGTAACATATTTAAGGGCCCAATTCAATTAAAAATGATGTCTTACAGTAAAGTCTATGGAGCCTTTGGAGGGCCACATCAAGCCCACGGGACTCCAGTTAGACAGCCCTAGTGTGGGGCATGAACAGAGATAAAGCCCATTTAGAACTTTATAGAGTGGCATTTGGGCTGAAACAGATTTTATTACGTCTCTTGCTGTAATTTTATATTATCTGCTTCTCCTATTCTGCAGACAATGAGATTGTGTGCTTCCTTAAAGTCCAACTTGCAGAGGCCATAAACCTGCAGGACAAAAACCTGATGGCTCAGATCCAGGAAACTATGCGATGTGTGAGCCGATTTGACAGCCGCTCCTGCAGCAAAATTTTGGCATCCATTGCAGAGGATTACCGGTAGGACTGACCATTTTAGCAGACACCTGTCCGTTTTTATTATTAGAGCCTTTAGTCTTTGACAAAGAACTACATTGTATCTGCTGCTTTAATTTCCCTTAGATAAACAGAAAAATAGGACCTTGGACATTGCTTCTTGTTTGCACATTACATTTATACAGATGAGTGAATGCTATCATGTTTCTTTAATTGCCAGGGGTATTTTCTATAGGCAGCAGTTCATTAGGATTGTACTGTTCTGTTCCTGACAATAGAGATTGTTTTTGCTGGGGCAAACCTCAGTTATATTTAGCTCATGGCAAAACAGAAGCACTCGTTTTGATTAAAACTAGTCTTATGGCCACATGTCCAGCCAGTTTAGAGAAGGTAAAAAAAATCACCTGACCTTGACAATAGGTTAATCAGTTCTACACAAATGTTCCTTGCAGGAAGAGGGCCTCATATATTGCATATCTAACAAGATGCCGACAGGGACTACAGACCACCCAGGCTCACCTTGAGCGCCTCCTGCAGAGAGTGCTACGAGATAAAGAGGTCTCCACGCGCTACTTCACCACTGTCTGTGTGAGGCTTCTACTTGAGAGCAAAGAGAAGGAAATCCATGAATTTATCCAAGGTGAAGGAAACAAGTACATTGTTTGTGTAATGGCAAGTTAACATTTGCTTTGCAAGGCTCAGCTATGGACATATTGATAAATTATTGATGTCAATTATTATTATGTCACAGCAGCAGATAAAATCAGTGAGCATTCAACACCGTTCTAAGCTTTTTCTTTTTTTTCAGATTTTGATCTACTAGTTCTTTTAAACATACCACATATTTTTAAAAGCATACTGACCAATTGTTCCACTTCATATTCAGTAGAACCTCCTTTTGCAGTATTAAACAACATTGGGTCTTTTCAGATTAATATGTACTACAAGCTTTGCATATTTTTTGGTCTGTTCTCCAAGACAGATTTACTCCAGGTTATTCAGGTTAGTTGAATGATGCTTGTGCCTCATACGTCACATTCTGATGTTTTTTGGGAAATTCCAGTGCTTTTGCATGGCTGTTTTTGAGTAATACAAATTTTCAAATGTCAGATTGCACCACCAGCAAGGATATGACAGTCAGCCAAACGTTGTCATAGAATAAAAGCAACTTTAATAAAGTAAGAACACAAGCACATAAATGGGCAGGGAGAGAGCAAGGCTCAACATGTTTCATGATTACACCAAGTCACTTCCTGAAAAGCCATATTGCCCCCTGCAGACATCACACATTTATAGGTATGTTAATCAAAACCATATAGTTAATGATTTCCCCATATATTAAAAAGCCATGTAAACTACATATGGAATGCTTTAAATTGTTAGGGCAGTACTTTCAGAGCTGGTATACAAACACATGGTATAAAATAGAAATCAAATGGGAAAATAGAACCAATAACTGGAACAAACCTATCGTGAAACCGAATAGATATCAAGATCACCCCCCAGCAGTCCCTTCTTTAATAAAATACTTGCATCTTATGGCTGCAGGTATATAGAGGTAAATGGAAACCAGTGAAAGAACTGGATGGAGCACAAACTGAAAGTTCATCTGTTGGTTTATCATTAACCCTAACTTCCAATAGCAACACAGCTGAGCTTTTGCAGCCTTTGTAGTCAAAGAAATGTCCCCCCCCCCCCAAGCTTAGTAAATACATATTAATATAACAGTCTCTAGTTAATTTACAGGCAGGCTGCTCCAGAAAGAGAGGTGTAGGGGGAGCAGATTTCATTCAGCAGTGTCACACCCCTCTCTTTTTCCCTTATATAATTTTAATAGGCCATCTGCTACAACAGAAACTTGCAATATAAATTGATAGTTATGATTGTCAGGGTCAGTGATCATGAAGCTCGACTACAATTGTCTGTACATACTTTCATGTACATGAACGCAGAGCGAAGAAAAGAAATAGCACAAGTGCAAGAAATTATGTTCAGAGAGTTGTAGTTGCAGCTTGAGGTTGCTAATTAAATGTCAAATCGTACACAAAACTTTGTTGCACCCCACCCCTACGCCCTGCCCCTAGCCCCTTTTATTCCGACTGCATTGCTCCTCACCCTCTGTGCTACTATCTTCTCATCTAAATGGCAGAGCCACTCTGGTCTTGTATCACAGGGATTATTTAACTTTAAAACTTCTGCCCCTCGATCTGTTGTAACATCATTTCTGCAAATTCGATCATTTCTGCAAATTCGGCTGGGAAAGATAAATCGTCATTTTCGCATGCAGTATTTCTCGCGCTAGTTTTACCGCATGCGTTAATTTCCGTGCTGAAAAGTATACGATCGCATGATTCACTATAACTTTTGCGCGCTAATTATCGCATTCGGCTATGCGAAAATTAACACCTACTACAGGCAGGCGATAATTAGAGAAAAGTACAGTAAATGAGTTTTTTGCAATAAAATATAGACTTACAGTGTTATTTATTGAAGTCTGTGTTTCCCCTAGAGTGACGCAGCCGCCAGTTTGCAGCGAAATGTACATTTTTAATACAGTAATTTTCCGCAAGTATTGGCGTGTATGGCTAACATGGCGTGCGTTCATTTGCGCGACTATTTATATTTGGCTACAAGTGATGAAATGTTTTGCCAGGCGTGGATTCGCAGCGAATTTTTGGACGTGCGTTGAATTTTTTCACGGCGGATTTTTCCATGCGTTTCGCAAAACAATCCGCCAATGGCAAAACGCATGAAAAAATTTGCCACGCAAAAATTCACCGCACATCCAAAAATTTATACAAGCGTCAAAAAATAATAGTCACGGGCAACAATTTTTTTGCCCGCACAACATTTTTGCCGTTTCGTGGATCTTTCGAAAGATTTGCAAATTTTTCACTAAAGATAACCAGAACACATTTGCTCATCACTAGTGGCTACTATTTATAAGCATCTACTATTTATATGATACCATTTATATGTGGCTAATATTTATATACTACATTTATATGTGGCGACAATTTTTATACACTATTTCTATGCTACCATTCATATGCGGCGACTATTCGCGTGCGTAATTTAGCGCATGTACCGGCAAATACCACATTGAAATAGCCTTCGCGAGTTAAATAACGCATGCAATATCGCACGTATAAAAACGCAAGTATGCTTATAGTGAATCGTGCGAAAAATCGCCAAAATTAAGACGCGGTAAAATTTATAGCGCACACTAAAAATAGCGCACATTTTATCGCACTTTAGTGAATCAGGCCCTTTATGTCCAAACATAGTTCAAACATATATTGGTAAACTATGAGGGTTTGCTTAGCCATTAGCTAGTACTGTAGAGGAACTCTAACTAAACAGTCTCTTTCTCACTTTTTTTTTTCCGCCTTAGATTTTCAAAAGTTAACTGCAGCTGATGATAAAACAGCACAAGTTGAAGAGTTCTTGCAATCACTTTACGGGGCTATGGCACAAGATGTGATTTGGCAAAATGCCAGTGAGGAGCAGCTGCAAGATGCACAGATTGCTATTGAGCGAAGCATTATGAACCGCATCTTTAAGCTGGCCTTCTATCCCAATCAAGATGCAGATATTCTGCGAGATCAGTAAGTTTGAGTAAAGAGCAGGTAGGGAGTTTATATAGTTACTTTAAGGGGAAAAAGCACACACTGTGATGGACATATCCCTGTATAGCAGGTATAGACATAATAAAGCAGCAAGCATGAAAAGTAAGTGCCGCAAACTACTGAAGAGAGCTTTTTAACTGGTTTTGTAGGTTTCTTATCATTTCCTCCTCTCTGTCCCCTGCAGGGTCCTGCATGAACACATTAAAAGGTTGTCTAAAGTGGTGACTGCCAATCACAGGGCACTGCAGATACCTGAGGTAACCATTTAAGCCAGATATACACTATAATAGGGTTGCTTTTCATCACTGTTATAACACAAAGTTCCTATAATATGTTTTCTAGATAAAGAACACATGATATGAAATGGAGTAAAAATTGAATATAGTTACCCAAAATGTTTTGGTTTTTTTTTTTCAAGTTTTGATTTTTGCATTTTTTAATTTAACAATATAAATGAAGGGGGAGGGGGAAAGGATATAAGGAAAGAAAAGAAGGTAGAATGCCAATGGAGCATGTTACGTGCAAAAATGTTATTTTACATGTTAGAGTTGACGGGGTATCCTGCAATGCAAGCCATGGGCCCCAGACCATCTCAAATTTCCTTGGGCAGCCTCTGGCCGAATTTACGAATTTTTGAAAAGGGTATCATTCACCATTGATCGCCAGAAGGCAATAGTTGGGGGGTGCAGTGGCTTTCCATTGAAGTAAAATAGCTTTTTTAGCATAATGCAAAAGTTGGAGGTAACAAAGTTTAGTACAGGAACGCAACCCCAGATCCGCTACTGCTCACAAAAGGCCTACTAGTGGGGACTTGAGATATGGAATACTTAAAGCATTTGAGGCATTTTGCAGTACTTTTTCCCAAAACTGGTCAATAACAGTTACTTTTTAACTGTTTTTATGAATATGAGTGATGTATATCAATTTTTTCTTTTAGCTTAATATAAGTAAAAGTTAGATTTTAATATATTGAAATATTGGCAGCAGCCCACCATAGATATATGAATTGTATTACTGACATATCAAGGCAAACCCGATTGTGAAAAGGGCCGTAAAATAGAAAGTGCAGTCGTTTTTCCTCTAGTTTTCCCCTTTGTGGGTATTCATATTTAATGAAGGAGTGAAGTACAGTGGTGTAAAAAACTATTTGCCCCCTTCCTGATTTCTTATTCTTTTGCATGTTTGTCACACTTAAATGTTTCTGCTCATCAAAAACCGTTAACTATTAGTCAAAGATAACATAATTGAACACAAAATGCAGTTTTTAAATGAAGGTTTACGTTATTAAGGGAGAAAAAAAACTCCAAATCTACATGGCCCTGTGTGAAAAAGTGATTGCCCCCCTTGTTAAAAAATAACTTAACTGTGGTTTATCACACCTGAGTTCAATTTCTGTAGTCACCCCAGGCCTGATTACTGCCACACCTGTTTTTATCAAGAAATCACTTAAATAGGAGCTACCTGACACAGAGAAGTAGACCAAAAGCACCTCAAAAGCTAGACATCATGCCAAGATCCAAAGAAATTGAGGAACAAATGAGAACAAAAGTAATTGAGATCTATCTGTCTGGTAAAGGTTATAAAGCCATTTCTAAAGCTTTGGGACTCCAGCGAACCACAGTGAGAGCCATTATCCACAAATGGCAAAAACATGGAACAGTGGTGAACCTTCCCAGGAGTGGCCGGCCGACCAAAATTACCCCAAGAGCGCAGAGACAACTCATCCGAGAGGCCACAAAAGACCCCAGGACAACATCTAAAGAACTGCAGGCCTCACTTGCCTCAATTAAGGTCAGTGTTCACAACTCCACCATAAGAAAGAGACTGGGCAAAAACGGCCTGCATGGCAGATTTCCAAGGCGCAAACCACTTTTAAGCAAAAAGAACATTAAGGCTCGTCTCAATTTTGCTAAAAAACATCTCAATGATTGCCAAGACTTTTGGGAAAATACCTTGTGGACCGACGAGACAAAAGTTGAACTTTTTGGAAGGTGCCTGTCCCGTTACATCTGGCGTAAAAGTAACACAGCATTTCAGAAAAAGAACATCATACCAACAGTAAAATATGGTGGTGGTAGTGTGATGGTCTGGGGTTGTTTTGCTGCTTCAGGACCTGGAAGGCTTGCTGTGATAGATGGAACCATGAATTCTACTGTCTACCAAAAAATCCTGAAGGAGAATGTCCGGCCATCTGTTCGTCAACTCAAGCTGAAGCGATCTTGGGTGCTGCAGCAGGACAATGACCCAAAACACACCAGCAAATCCACCTCTGAATGGCTGAAGAAAAACAAAATGAAGACTTTGGAGTGGCCTAGTCAAAGTCCTGACCTGAATCCTATTGAGATGTTGTGGCATGACCTTAAAAAGGCGGTTCATGCTAGAAAACCCTGCAAAGATGAGTGGGCCAAAATTCCTCCAGAGCGCTGTAAAAGACTCGTTGCAAGTTATCGCAAACGCTTGATTGCAGTTATTGCTGCTAAGGGTGGCCCAACCAGTTATTAGGTTCAGGGGGCAATTACTTTTTCACACAGGGCCATGTAGGTTTGGATTTTTCTCCCTAAATAATAAAAACCCTCATTTAAAAACTGCATTTTGTGTTTACTTGTGTTATCTTTGACTAATAGTTAAATGTGTTTGATGATCAGAAACATTTTGTGTGACAGACATGCAAAAGAATAAGAAATCAGGAAGGGGGCAAATAGTTTTTCACACCACTGTATACTCTGTTGAGAAACTTTACTTGAATGTAACTGTCTCACATTGGCATTGTAATGGTAGGGACCTGCACAGGTTTGTTGCACAATCACTTGCTGCAGTGTTTGATTTATAATTCTGTTATCCTTCTATCCATGCCTAGGTATTGATCAGTATTAGAGTGTTTTTTAAAATCATTTTTTTAAATCTGTGTGCACCAGGGAAACACTCATTCTTTGAGTATAGTTCTTAGCATTAATTCATACAGTCCTTGCTTTGCTGTCCTTATATACCAGGTGTATCTGAGGGAGGCTCCTTGGCCATCTGCCCAAACCGAAATCCGTACCATCAGCGCATACAAGACACCCAGGGACAAAGTGCAGTGCATATTGCGCATGTGCTCAACAATCATGAACCTTCTAAGCCTGGCCAATGAGTACTCTGTCCCAGGAGCAGATGATTTTGTTCCTGTGCTGGTTTTTGTCCTTATTAAGGTAAGAGACATATCAAAACATATATTTGCTTTGAAAAAAGCAACAATTTAAAGGGGTGGTTAAACTTTAAGTTAACATTTAGTATGTAATAGAATGGCTTATTCCTAGCAATTTTGCAATTGGTCTTTATTATTTATAGTTTTTGAGTTATTAACCCACCAACTTTCAAATGGGGGTCACTGACCCCAGCAGGCAAAAATACTATTGCTCTGTGAGACTACATTATTATTGTTACTTTTTATTACTTATCTTACCAATTGCACTGTCTACGTCATACTGAACGTTAATTTACTTAACAACTTATGTGTGAACTTCTACTTTTCCAGGCTAATCCCCCCTGCCTACTATCAACAGTGCAATATATCAGCAACTTCTATTCCAATCGGCTCACTGGCGAGGAGTCCTACTGGTGGATGCAGTTCACAGCTGCTGTTGAGTTCATTAAAACCATTGACGATCGCAAGTAAATCTGAAACTAAGCTGTCAAAAGAAAAAAAAAAATGAAGTGGCCACTCTTTCCCAGGTTTTGGCGTCACAGCCCTGCGCCTTGTATCATAACTGTACAGACAGAGGGGGTAGTGGTTTTGGTCTTTTACTCTGGGGGGGCCTGCAATTTATAACTGACTAGTAGCTTGCAGGCCTTTCTGATTACAAAAGCAGTCACCTTTTCATTGGAAATATTTGTCCCCACAAATGCAAAGCCGACTTATAACCCTCCCCCCTTATAATGCTGCATCATTTTAAATGGTACCTTTACTAAACAGAAAATGACATTTAACTTGCAGACGTGGATGTTTTGTTTAATTTAACTTGATATATATATATTTTCTCTTAGGATTAGGTAAGGAAAGAAAAAGGGACCACCTATTAACTATTCTTAGCAAATATACTTGCAGGATTATCACTGTAGTTAAACTGCTCTCTAGGGATCGTAGGCAATAACGCTGAGTCGTAGACAATTTCATGGGAGGGGTTAAAGGGTTACGCTGCTCAATCACATTTTGCTAGTTATTTTAAATGGGCACCAAATACCCTGTTTTATAAATTCAAAATATTTATCCATGGAAAGTCCTTTCTGCTTGGGTTGTGGGTGCTGTTACGCTTTACCAAAGTTACATAACTAATGTCAGTATTGACCCGTGTCCATATCTCTTGTAGAGACACTCTTCAGCGTCTATGAAAGGTTAACAATAGGGATTTGGATATAAGGGTATAAAACGTGCTTGAGCACAATTATTTTGTATGGCTTGTCTGCACCCCTGACTGGGCAGATAGTCCTCATTCGATTCCTTTGCGAGAGGAATCATTCTTTAAAGTGAAGAGAAACAGTTGTAAGGTTTGTAAAGCACAGGATTTAATTCACTTTTAAATTAACCATCACCTTGCAAACTGGAGCGGCAATCTATAGATAAGTTATTGGCAGTGACAGATATTTTAAAAATGGAGATATCCTATTAATTTATTATTAACAGTTCCACCTAATAGTGAAAGGGTGCTTTGGTCGTGATGCAATAAAATTAGTTTTACCTTTAGATTTTTATTAGGTTTAGATTTGCACACCGGTTTAAATGCCCAGTTACTTTCATGTTCTTGTATTCCTCCAAATCTCTGGTAGACTGGAACATCTTCTGCCACCAGAGGGTGCAAAATTGTTTTCAAAAGGCTTTGCTGAAATAAACTGGAACATAACAATCATACCTATAGATTGTCCATATTAATAGCCCATATAAAGCATATATTTTTATTAGGGAGGGGCACTTTTGTTTGGGGGTTAGGTTGAAAGGAATGTGTGTACGTTTACAATTCATGGGAATAGTAAGTTTAAGCCCTAACAGTTCTATAGTCACTAAACCACACTTGATGTAAACAGCACAGATTGAGCCCACATCCTCCTAACAGTGCCCCATGTTACAGACCTGTTATGTATTCAAATCATTGCTGGAACCTGGATAAAAGTTGTTTTTTTTAATAAGCCTATAAGATGGCTGCAAATTAAATTTTTGTTTTAATTTTTTATTATAGTGTAAATGAACCAGAAATTAAGAGGCATATTTCAGTGGATTTTATTTTACAGAAGAGCAATTTTTTCCTGCCAAAGCACTTTCTGGATGAAGTTAGTCAGGGCTTTAATCCTTAACTATACTTTGGACCTTTAAGCAGGACTTAGGGCAATGGAACATGGAGCAGTTGGCAGTGTTTTGCCGCCGGCAAACTCAAAATTGCCCCTCCATTGACTTAAATAGTAATGGCCTGGATCCTGCCTGTGTTCTCATGGATCAGACAATTGTTACTCCTCCCATGTACTTTGCCATAATAGGTGCACAGCCGACAAGCATTCAGAATTTAGATTATTGGTCAACTATTTGGCAGCAGTTTCTAGATTTTAATATGGGAGTTCATAGTGAAAGTAAAGGTGTTTTTTTTTTAATCCTTCTGATAACAATCCAGGGTCTGTTGATCACCCTGCATAAATACGCTGTTACCAAGGCTTTTTTTTATGCCCCACGCAATAGCATACTGTAACAGCCGATATATGGAGAGTGGAGCTCTTCAGCAACAAAAGGCCATCCATTAATAACACAAATCCATGCCATAGGTCTGATTTTCTGCTGTAAAATATATTCTTTTTAATTATTCATAATGAAATAAAAACTGACGGGGGAACTTGATGGTGTTGTTTGTGTCATTTCACGATTTTTTTTCTTTTTTGCACTTAAAAGATCCTTGTATTTTTTACTCCATTACGAGGAGTGTGTCAGTGATTGGGTGTGGTCATCTTGTGACAGGTCTCCATAGGCCCCTTTGTATTATACAGATCAGCCCAATTTCACCCAGCATATGGGGAGTCATATCAGCCCCAGATGTGCTTTTTTAGCTGTGACCACCTATAACAGGGGTGGGCAAACTACGCCCCGCGGGCCACATCCGGCCCCTTGGCCTTTTTAATCCGGCCCGCCGACGATGCTAAGTCTCATCACGCGAGACTTGATGTCATTGGCGGCCGGAATTAAAGAGACGAAGGGGGCGTAACGCTGGCCTGGCCCTGCCCGCCCTGGCCCGGTCCGGCCCGGGGGTAAGTAAATGTGGCCCGTGAGCCAAAAAGTTTGCCCACCCCTGACCTATAACAAGCTTTCATGGGCAAAAATGTGATCATTTATTCAGATTTGCCTTGTGCCTGACAATGAAGATTATGAAGAATGAAGTAGTGTGCAAAGGGCAACCCCCAATTGTCCGTTTTTATGCTTTGTACACTACATTCTCTGCTTTCTATTGTTTCTGCACTCCTTTTTCAGAGAGCAGAGATTTACCACTTGCCCCTTGAATGTTTCCTGCAGCACTTTATCCAAGATGGGTGGGTGAAGTACATAGATGTCCCCCCATCTGCCCTACCCACTCCCTAGCTTTAGCATCATTCGGACAAGCAGGTTAAGGAGTGTCAGGAGACAAAGCCCACAAAGGACCCTGTCCTTATTTCCTGCCCTTAGTCAGCCAGTCAGGACAGAACTTTGCTTTGCCCCCTGACACTGATTTCTGCATCAAGCACCAGATTTTTGATGGTCACAGGAAATATATTGATGTTAGGAACATTTTATAACACAGAGGAAATTCCTCACTCATTACAGCAGGGATCCCCAACCTTTTATACCCGTGAGGCACATTCAAATGGAAAAAGTTTTTGAGAGCAACACAAGTATGAAAAATGTTCCTGAGGTGCCAATCAGAGCTTTAATTGCTATTTGATAGCCTCTATATTAACTGGAAGCCTACAGAAGGCTGTGTTTGGCAATTACACTGGTTTTTATGCAATCAAAGCTTGCCTCCTAACCAGAAATTTAAAAATAAGCACCTACTTTGAGGGCACTGGAAGCCCCCTTTACTTAATATTTGGTAGTGAACCTTTTAGAGAGAAAATAAAATCAAGTTCTTCCTTTAAATGAGCTTTCTACATCTGTTCTATTGACCGTCTAGATCACTGGTTATCTTTTGCAAATTTCTTCAGTTCCCAAAGATTCTCCTAACATTCTCCTTTCATTGAGTTTGCAAGGGATGGTGTGAGTTGAACCTGCTCTACCCTGAGTCTAGCATTTGTCAAGCAGTTGATCAAGGTTCTTTCACCATAATTCTTTTGCGTTTATGTATGGTTACATTGGCCATAATACTATTGACCTCGGACTGTACACGGAAACTCAGGAAGGGTATGCCAGAAGTGTCCAGATACTCAAGCCCTTAAGGCAATGGCATACTGGTCAATTTCAGACACATTAGTAGTAGGTTTGGGAGCAACCAGACCACACGTGTTCAGGTAAGGGTCTTCCTGGATCTCCCAATAGTCCCCTTTCTTTGAGTTGGCAATGGCGCTGAGTTGAAAATAGTCTAAAGGACTAGCAGTTTATCAAGGTTCTTTCACCATTATTTAAGAATTCCATCTCAGCAATCTCTTAAGGCCTTAAGGCAGTGACGGACAGGTCAATTTCAGTCACTTTAGTGGTATGGTTGGATGTAACCAGATCACACTTGTTCAGATGAGGGTCTTCCTGGATTTCCTAACAGTCCTCTTTTATTGAGTGTACGAGGCGTCGTGTGAGTTGAAACAACTGTACTCTGAGTCTAAAGGTCTAGCATCTGTCTAGCAGTTGGTGGAGGTTCTTTCACCATAATGCAAACAATCTATCTCTGGAATCATTTTTTTTTCTTTTGCATACATTTCCAAGGACATTGTCCATAGGGCCTCAAACTTTACTTGAAACATGATGGGGATACCTAAAATGACAAATGACTAAAGTCCTTAAGACAGTAGCCTACAATATCAGACACTTTAGTAGTATGGTTGGGTGCAACCAGATCACACATGTTCAGTTGAGGGGCTACAGTCTACTTTCTTTAAACTGGCAAATGGTGGTGGGAGTTGAAAGTGTTTTACTTTCAATCTAAAGGTCTAGCAGTTGATCGAAGTTCTTTCACAATTATTCAAACAATCCATCTCTGCAGTCTCTCAAGCCCTTTGGGCAGTGGCATACAGGTCAGTTTCAGGCACATTAATAGTATTTTTGAGTAGCACCAAATCATACCACACTACCTGCTATGGCAAATGCATGGAAAGCAGAGGAAGCTGGGATGATGCTGCCCCTTGCAGAGGAAGAATGCAATTTCACAACCAATGTCTAAGGATTTTTGCAGTAAAAGGGCATACGAAACATGTTTATAACTGATCTTAAAACCCTAGTGCTTGAGATTCTATTAGTCACACAGTAGGATAAAATTCATTCTTTGTAAAACCCTTTTAACCTCTCACCTGCTGATTGGACAAGGGTGGGTTAATAGAATATGCTATGAAATGAGCAGATGAAAGCCTGACAGGTGATTATAATAATGATGGCCCCACAGGAGGGCCCTTTTCAGCTGAAAGCCACACGCAGGAAGCAAGATAAAGATAAATGAAGATCACAATTAAACAGCTACAGGTTCCGGAAGGCCCCAGCTTCTCTTCTCGGCACCATATGCAGAAAAATCATCATCATCATTGCAGCCAGCAGCTTCTCTTCCCTAGCAGCATGCACATTGGACTGAGAAGGCCCATTAAACTTAACTACCTATAATTAAAATCACCATGTCTCGTGCTACGATAATGAAGCAAGATCTACTATGTGAAAGTTAGAAAATCATCTGACTAGCTGTCCATTAGAGATTCGTTGTATACAGTAAGGCTTATTTACAAAGGCAAAGTTAAGATGGCAGAAAGGTGACCCCCCCCCCCCCCAGGTATAGATTAAATTCATTGGGGGCACCTATAAGCCACCCCCCCAGTGAATTTGCATTGAATGTGGCATTAAGCAGAGGAAAAGTTCTCAGAGTTTCAGGGGATTAGCCCCCTATTCCACAACCTCACCGCTCTCAATAGAGAACCTTTGCTTTGCTTCAGGCGGAAATTCTGTTTCTCAAGTCTAAAGAAGTGGCCTCTTGGCATTTGCTCTATAGAAAATGATTGCTTGCTATCCATCTATAACATACCCTAATGTATTTGCAAGGTGTAATTATCCCTTTAGAAGCTCAGTTTCTCCAGACAAAACAAACTCCGTTTTTGTTAGTCATTACCAATGGATCCATGCCTTTTAGTCCTCCCAGAAGCTCCTGCTCAAGCTTCCGCTTCTGGTCAAGAACCGCCTTAGTGGGCCATTCAGCTATCCACAGGAATTCCAAAATTAGCGGAATTTCTAGGCAAGCTGATGGCTCTGATTCTTGACCCAATCACCTCAAACTCCAAGCACCTCATCATTCTGAGGAATACAGTGACTCTGAGTCCCTCTGAGCCTCAGCCACTTGGGAAGAACATTCTCTGAGTGAGGGAGAAATCTCTTTGGATGATGTTAACGACACTGCAGAATCCTTACGTGGACCGTGCGGTTCTGAGAACTCTTTCTCCTTTGTCTCAAAGGTGGTCTCCACCTTTCACATTAACCAAGACATCACCAGTCCTTCCTTTTGCCCCCCCTGTCTTCTTCCAAGGAAGCCGCATTACACTCCCTGTGCCCTGCCAGAGCTTTAAAGTTCTATTTACACAGTACCAAGGATCTAGGACATACTTGTTCGTATTGCATATGGGCCCACGGAAGGACACGCATGAGGAAACATGATCTGTGAGCAGTTTGGAAAGCATCTACAGGGGGGCTCCAGCCATGAGGAAAGAGAGAAACATGTGTCCGGTGGCAGCACCCCCAGGTTACCAGGGGCAGCAAAAAGCCACTCCTGGTAACTTTAATAGTTGAAATTCTTATCTGCCCCCCTCCTTACCCTGCTGCTGAAAAGATAAGTGCGGTGGGTGGGGGTGCGGTGCCATTGCTTTGACCACTTCAGGGTGGCAGGGAGGACTGGAACAGCCATGAGCATCTAGCACAGCAGAGAACCAGTACAGTAACTACTACATATGAAATTAAATATAATTGAGAGACCTTGACAATTCAATGTTTAACTAGTCCCATAACTTGTTAGGACATATGGACATTTCCTTAATGTATGTTATAGAATCTGTATGTTATAGAATTGTACCTGGAAGAGTTATAAGATATTATATATGAACATCAGTATATTTAAAGGGGGTGTTTGCGTTTGTAAAAGTTTAATAAAATAAATCGATTTGCCAACTGTCAGTCTAGGACAAAGCAAGGGAGTCTCTTACCCTCTTGCTGTCAACGAGCCCAATAATGGAGGAATTATATCACAGGGGAAGCAAAGACATCAATCAGTACTGTGTATGCCTCCTTTGCATATGTCTTAACCTATTGGCTAAATTGGGTCAACCAATAGGGTCAATTACCAGCACAGGAATTGTAAAGGAAGGGGCAAGTAGAAGTAGCCAATCATTGCCTGTGCCTCCTATGTCACATTACCCGGCGCGATGGGAGGAAGTTCCGCTGGCCGACAGACAGAGAGGAGCTAAAGATCTCTTTGTCACTTCCTTTTCAGGCTGAGAGATTGAGAAATTGAGAAAACACTGCATTTTTGCTAACAAAATCCAATTGTAAATCTTATTTAATGAGGAATTTGAAACTTTTACTCATACTGTTAAACTTGTATTGATGGTCGGCAATCATTCAAGACTTTAATTCCCACAGTGCCTTGCATGTTCTGTAGTTAGCAGGCCTGAGAAGGAGACTCACAGAAGCATGGAAGGCATTGCGGGATTCAGAGGCTGGGTAGGAGAAGAGTTGATGTAATACATTGTGTAAGTAGTCGGGCAAAACGAGAAGCGATATAGTAAAAGACAGAGCGAGACTACATTCAATTGCCAATTTACAAATAACAATTAAATACTAAATATTGGAAAATTGCTCAGAATTGCAATTTCTTTCATTATGCAAAACTGAAAATATTATTCATACACAAATACGTATTGGATCAAACTGTTACACAATGGTGTAAAATGCAGGAAAACTTAAAATCAGGGGATGTAAAATGAAGGTTTTTACTGTATACATAAAAGAAGCTGGTTCAGCCCCAGCACTGGTAGAAATCACCTTATAGCACTGTACCTGGAGCAATGAAGTTTATTGGTAAAGTCAGTTGAATTCAGGTGGAAATATACATTTTCATCAATATCATTAATGAGCAGAAAAAGGAGCTTCAAGAACCTTATTTCTGCCCCCTTGCACTCCAGAGGGCTGATTCACTAAAGTGCGTTAAAATGAGCGCTATTTATAGCATGCTTTTAAAATGTTATCGCGTCTAATTTTTCACATCTTAACGCAGGATTCACTAATAGGATATTTGCATTAATTTAGACGCAATGCTGTTTGCGTTATTTAAAGGACAAGGAAAGGCTAAGTCACTTGGGGGTGTTAAAATGTTAAGCACCCCCAAGTGACTTGAATCGCTTACCTCGTGCCCCGGGCTGGTGCCCCTGTTAGGAGAAAACCGCACCAGCCCGGGGCACCTGCAGCAATGCGCTTCCTCCTTCCACCTTCGTTTCCCTGAGACTTCAAGTCCGGCGCATGCGCAGTAGAGTGAAAGAGCCGACTTCTCTGTTAAAGTTTGGCTTTTCACTCTACTGCGCATGTGCGCGGCGCTACAGGAAGAAGGAAGCGATCGCTGCTACCCCGGGCTGGTGCTGTTTTCTCCGTACAGGGGCACCAGCCCGGGGTACAAGGTAAGCGATTCAAGTCACTTGGGGGTGCCTAACATTTTGGCACCCCCAAGTGACTTAGCTTTTCCTTTCCCTTTAAGTCACAAAGACTATTTTCTTGCAGTATTTGACGCAAAGAGCGTTAATTAACGCAGCCCGCTACTTGTCGCTCGTGCTAAATTACAGACGTGGGCTACTTTTAGCACGCACGCCATATTAGCCATACACACCATTATGTTCGTAAAACTACTTTTTTTGAAAATGCCCATTTCCCTGCAAACTGGCGGCTGCATCACTCTGGGGCCAACACAGACTTGAATAAATCCCACTGCAAAGTCCTTATTGTGTTGCCAAAAGCTCATGAACTGTACTTTTCTATAATTACCGCCTGCCCCAAGTAGGTGTAAATTTTTTTAATGAGATATTTAGCTCGTCTAAGGGTTTGTGAATCATGTGTTAGTATTATTTCTGCGTGAGAATCAACGCAATGCGGCAAAATTAACGCATGCGGTTTCGCGCGCTATTTAATGCACGCAATATGTGACTTAACGCATGCGATAATACTTTAGCGAATCGTGTGTTTTTTTGCACATCAATTTTAATGCAAAAAAGCATGCGATATGCGTTATCGCACTTTAGTGAATCAACCCTAAGTTCTCTAGGCCAGTGCTGTCCAACTTCTGTGGTTCCCGAGGGCTGAAATTTTTCTGGCCTACATGGTGGAGGGCCAATAATGGAAGCCAGTTTTGACCACTCACCTCTTTTTAAACTGCACCTACTTCAAACCACACCCATGTTATCACTAAAAGCAAAAACCTGAAAGGTTTGTGATCACTATGGGGATATCACCCTTCATTCATATGTGATGGAATTATATTATGTCATGTAAACTTAAACCCTAAAATCCATATGCCTCCTCCTCCTCCCCTGTGGATACCACTGCAACCCCCAGCTCATAATTACACACCTTAGGGACCATACAGGCAGCATAGGGCAGGCAGAATACAGCACACACGGGCAGCATAGGGCTGGCAGAGTATGGCACCCGTGGGCAGCATAGGGCAGGCAGAGTATGGCACACATGGGCAGCATAGGGCAGGCAGAGTATGGCACACACAGGCAGGGTAGGGCAGGGAAAGTACGGCACACACAGGCAGGGTAGGGTAGGGAGAGTATGGCACACACACACAGCATAGGGCAGGCAGCATAAGGCAGGCAGTGCATACAGTGACACAGTGCTGACACTGCTTCTACAGTCTGAGGTGTGAACAGGTGGACAAGTAGCCACTTACAGTCTGAGCCTGAGGTGCAGTGCAGGGGTTGAACAGTACAGTGGATTACATGTTTAAACAAAACAGGGACCACACGGAGGAGGGCTGGCCTGCAGGCCACCAGTTGGACAGCACTGCTCCAGGCTATTTTCTGCCTGTTTTTTGGGAGGAGTAGTTCAGATCTGTTTAATCTAGATAAGGCATATTATGCATGTAAACATTTTGTGAAGTTTCCAGACTGTTTTTCTTGTGTAGGTGATGCCTTCAGTTTGCCATATGCTGCCAGATCTTCTCATTTGGTACAGTCACCAAACAAGCAGATTGGAGCCCAAATCAGGCACCCATATACTTTGCCAAATCAGGCCAGCAATTGGATTTTACAGAAGGGCCAACACTGCCATTGAATGAAGTCCGGATCAACACACTGATGCATCCTTCTTGGATGCAAAACATCAACCCTGACTGGTTGGTACCTAGATGATTTTCAGCCAGATATCAGTCAGTCCCATCAGTGGGCCCCACGCACAGACCAATAAGCTACTGGCTCACTCTAAGGGCTCTGGCACACAGGGAGATTAGTCGCCTGCGACAAATCTCCCTGTTCGCGGGCGACTAATCTCCCCGAGTTGCCATCCCACCAGCGAAAATGTAAGTCGCCGGTGGGATGGCACACGCGGCGGCGCGATTTCGGCAAATCGCCGAAAATGCCTCCCGAGGCAACTTCGGGGATTTGCCGAAATCACCTGCGCAGCGTGTGCCATCCCACCAGCAACTTACATTTAGGGAGATTAGTCGCCCGTGAACAGGGAGATTTGTCGCGGGCGACTAATCTCCCCGTGTGCCAGAGCCCTAAAAAGACTGCAGCTCGGTTTAGAAGGATGGTAGACGTATCTGTCTATGTATGGTCTCCTTTACACACTGACAACCTAAGTAAACACACTAGGTTGCAATATAACATGTTTCATAGGATGTGCTTCTTAAATATGATGGTGGTACTTTCAGTAATGCATCGTTTCGTATAGGCCGGTTTCCCTCAATATTTTGTATTTATGTGTCTATAATAAAAATAATCAGTGATTCGCTTTAATGTGAAAATTCTGGTCATTTCCATGAAAACCAATTACAACGCTTTTAACAAGGTTACTAGGTTCCAAAAGAGAGAAATAAAGTCACCATTCCTAATTGCTTAGTCCCATTGGGCCTCCAATGTACTTCAAACGTTATCTGCTAAAGAAAATACCCCAGAGGTCCTCACATCCCGTGGCTCCTCTTTAACGCTTCAAATCTGAAACCTTGAGCTAGAGCCAATGAGCCACCAAACCAATTCCCCGATACAGCCCATTAGATAAATACTTGATTAATGCCGGTAGGTGGCAGGCAGAGAAGTCTTGGTCCATTAACTGGTACCGTAAACCATCAGGGCTCATGATTTAGGTTTACCAGCAAACTATTTCATGTTTTTATAAAGAGTCAAAGAAGCCAGTCTTTTTTAAAAAATGATTATTTTTTAAAATAAGTATATTTGAAGGATAACTGAACTTGCGTTATGGTTTACTAGTTCTGCCCAGATCTTAAATTCCTTTCCTTACTGGTGTAAGTGTCAAGGAAATTTAAGAATTATGATGGACCTCTAACAGTAATAGGATGAGAATCATTCAACCTATGACTAAAATGATCCAATCATCTGATTGGCCATTCTAAGGTAGAGATGATTTCTATTTTTGAGAATGAACTTAATTTGCTGATGGAATTCAGTAATATCATACTGATATGGGACCTTGATATCATACAGAAGGATCTTTGCAATGATAGTGTTGGCCAACTGTCACTAGTGATAGGTGCCTATGCATGTCAATCCCCAAAATAATTTTTGCTTAATAAAAGAAAACAACTTTCCAATATGAATTTATGTTTTAGATCTGCTAAATCTGTTCATGGGCAATACTGGGCTGCTGTGATTACTAGTGACCACATATAATTATCTGAATACCTTTTAGACAGTCCTGCTATAGCCTGACTTTGCTTTCTAACATTAAAATAATTTTTTTATTATTATTTTATTATATTGTTATTCTTTTATTGCTCACTTACTTTTGTTCTGACATTTCATTCTCTTTAGGTGGTTAGGGAATATAAACCCTAGCAACCATATAACTGTGTAGGTTCAATACTATTGACCTGAAGAGCGGAACACTAACACTATACTCAATAGCTAGGAGCCCACTGGAAGTGAGCCTGATAGTGTGAGAATCACGTCCCTAATGTTACTGTAGACAGCTCTGTTGCTATGGGGTGTGGTGCAAAGAAAATGTCATTTTTACCAAATGATTGGTGGCCTGGGGAAGCAATTATTTTATTATACAGGTATGGGATCTATCTATCCGAAGTCCACTATCTAGTAATTCCACAGCACATGAATGTCACTTTGTATCTAGTCTTATTTAAGCAAATTATTCATATTGTCTTCAGAAACAGCACAGTCCTCATAACACAAGATAACTCTTATTAATAAAACGTTCGTTTATCTACCATAACTGGAAACATATCTTTTGTACACTGTGGGATATATTTAATTGTGTGTTAATGATACTGGTAGCTTTTTGTATTGTTATTAATAATATTACAGCTCCTACAGTTCTAGAATTATGGAGAAAGTTTAGTACTTGGCAGGAATGTAATTGAAACAGAGCAACCTGTATCAAACCTGTCCAGCCAATCAGTGATGAGCAACTGGTGGAAATGAAAATGAGCTGCAGCAATTGTTTGATGATAAAGGGCAGAGAGTGACAGTTGGAGAAAGACAGTTGGAGAAAGACAGTTGGAGAAAGACAGTTGGAGAGCAGTGATAGAGAGAGGCAGAGGGTGACTGTTGAGAGAGAAAAAGGAGAAAGCAGTGAGAGAGAGGCAGCGATCATTGGAGAGAGATTGAGGTAAGAGCAGTGATAGAGACTATTGGAGAGAGACAGAGGTGAGAGCAGTTATAGAAGCAGAGAGAGACCATTGGAGAGAGTCAGTTAGAGGAGAGAGCAGTGATAGAGAGAGTCAGAGAGTGACAGTTGGGGGGAGACAGAGGAGAAAGCAGGGATAGATAGGTAGAGATAGATCATTGGAGAGAGATTGAGGAAAGAGCAGCGATAGAGACAACTGGAGAGAGACAGAGGTGAGAGCAGTTATAGAAGCAGAGAGAGACCTTTGGAGAGAGTCAGTTAGAGGAGAGAGCAGCGATAGAGAGAGGCAGAGGAGAAAGCAGTGATAGAGAAACACAGATTTGAAAGATCATTGGAGAGAGACTGAGGAAAGAGCAGTGATAGAGACTATTGGCGAGCAGAGAGAGACCATTGGAGAGGGTCAGTTAGAGGAGAGAGTAGTGATAGAGAGACATAGAGAGGGCAAAAGACTCGATGGAGACTATAATTTTCAAGAAAAGGAAGCTAGAAGAGACTTCAAAAGGAGGAGAGGGCAGAAGCACAGACAGCTCTGAAGCCAGCAATAAGAAGCTAAAATATGACCATCAAGTGCCCCGTGGCCCTGTTTATTTAAAAGACCCATGGAACAGCTTTGGCAAGATAGGGAAAGCCCTGAAAATGTTCAGTGAATTCGGAGAAAATGGATACCAATTTGATAAGAGCAAGGAAGAGAGTTTTACCCCTGTAAATTTCCTGGATAAACAACCAAACATCAGTGAGACCTCTTGGAGCGCAGTGACCACCCAGATGATTAATGTGCACAGGAAGTATGGATTTGACTTCGAGACCCTTTGCCTAAGTATCAACATGCTGCAAAGATTCCTGGATTGCACCCCTATAGAAATTGCTAACTTAAAGGCAGTTGGCGCTACCTGTCTCTATGTGGCCTGCAAAGTAGTCGAGAAACATCAACCCGAAAAACAAAACTTTCTAAATGCGTTCACTAACACCGGCCTAACACCCACATTATTGTATGGCCTAGAGAAACTGATTCTGCAGCAGCTACAGTATCGTCTGTGGGCACCAACCATCAACTCTTTCCTTGAATATTATTCTCTTCAGAGAATGTCAAGGAATAAGAATTCCCATGCCCACCTCACCAGGGAAGTAAAGACCCTTCTAGCTGCTAAAGCAGTCGCTGCATTGAGCATGACCAGCTATAAAGCTCAAGCCCACAAACCATCCGTTATGGCTCAGAGCTGCCTAAAAGCAGCAGACCTACTAATGCAGGAGGGCATAGAGAAGGCTGCCCCTTTAACATCTTTAAAAAAGGGCTTCTTGTACCAACTGATGCCAGCTGTGTTTAAGAGACCTACCCCGCAGCAAAAAGAAAGGGAGTAGAAGGGGTAAGTATGGTAGTATAGTTAAACATCACACTAACATACTTCTAACTCTTTAGGGAAACACTAAAAACAGGTGGGACAAGCGGGTCTGTTAGGCACCTTTATTGCACTAGGGGGATGTTCCATTCCTTTTTATTCCACGTGTCTGACAGCAGATGCCGGGGTCTGCTTTATGCTCAGGAATAGAGAGGAATTCAGCATTCACCTAGTGGCGTAAAGGCAATATTGGGGCAGGGCTTGATTTAACTTTTAGTTTTCCTAGATATGGGCAAGTTTAAAGTAATAGGTGGATGCTCCGTTCCCATTTACATCTGTGTGACTGCTGATGCCGGGATCTGCGGTCTGACCAGAGAGCATTCACCTTCCACCAGCAGTGCCCCCCCTCCATTTAAATATTAAGTATAAGTTAAGTATAGTTAATTACAGTTAAACAACACACAGCATACGTTTAATTCTTTAGGAAGCAATAACTCTATAACACTAAAAACAGGAGGGACTAGCAGGTCTATTAGGCACCTTTATTGCACTAGGGGGATGTTCCATTCCTTTTTATTCCACGTGTCTGACAGCAGATGCCGGGGTCTGCTTTATGCTCAGGAATAGAGAGGAATTCGGCATTCACCTAGTGGTGTAAAGGCAATCTTGGGGCAGGACTTGATTTAACTTTTAGTTTTCATACATAATATATACAAGTTAAATATAGTTAAGTATAGTTAAACAACACACAGCATACGTCTAATTCTTTAGGGAGCAATAACTCTATAACACTTAAAACAGGTGGGACTAGCAGGTCTATTAGGCACCTTTATTGCACTAGGGGGATGTTCCATTCCTTTTTATTCCCCATGTCTGACAGCAGATGCCGGGGTCTGCTTTATGCTCAGGAATAGAGAGGAATTCAGCATTCACCTAGTGGCAATCTTGGGGCAGGACTTGATTCAACTTTTAGTTTTCATACATACAAAAAACCAACTTAAGAAACTCCCTAACGGGTGTTCCACAACAGACTTCAATTAACTGCACCGTTATTTAGTTGCCTAATTGGACTCACTTAATTGACACAGAGTTTTAGTAGATCGTGAAATTAAAATTTAACCTTTATTAATTTATAATAAAACTTACATAAGTAATAAATAGAAAAGAAAAAAGAAAATCCCATTAAAAATAGCAGGGGGTATATCAGAGATCTTATCAGTTCTCCAGGGAGCATCAATTGTTAGTTGCTATTTCACTGAGGCTAACATGAGCCTCAAAACAATGTTGCCAGTTTCAAAAGCAAACAGAGTTGTATCAATTTCTCTCCACTTCAAATTGCAACTGGAAAGTAGTAGGGAAAGTCCCTCACCGAATTAGTTACAAATGTAACTACCTTCACAGCAGACAGAGAAAGAAAATCTATTAAAGCTTGCTAGAAAAACGGGAGTTTTGGAGTGCTTTTACTACAACACTCCTATAATATTTGTAACACTCCCTTTAACTAAGTAATAATATCTAAACAAGTATTGTAGCATATATCAATTGTCCCATCATCCTATAAAGTATGGGATACGTGGGAGTTCCAGGGTGCTTTTACTACAGCACTTCCATAATGTTCCTAGCCTGTATAATTCACCCCACCATAGAGCATATTGTCACCTCCCCGTCCCTGGAGTAAACCACCCTGCACCTAAAATTATACGACCATAATGCACCTTATCAGTTATACCCCATTACGCGATTACTACCCCGCATCAACAGCCACCTCCCCCCAGAAACCACTGTGCCCGCCCGACGCGCGTTTCAAGGGCCCTTGAGAAAGCTCCATGAAAGGGAGTGAAACGCGCGTCGGGCGGGCACAGTGGTTTCTGGGGGGAGGTGGCTGTTGATGCGGGGTAGTAATCGCGTAATGGGGTATAACTGATAAGGTGCATTATGGTCGTATAATTTTAGGTGCAGGGTGGTTTACTCCAGGGACGGGGAGGTGACAATATGCTCTATGGTGGGGTGAATTATACAGGCTAGGAACATTATGGAAGTGCTGTAGTAAAAGCACCCTGGAACTCCCACGTATCCCATACTTTATAGGATGATGGGACAATTGATATATGCTACAATACTTGTTTAGATATTATTACTTAGTTAAAGGGAGTGTTACAAATATTATAGGAGTGTTGTAGTAAAAGCACTCCAAAACTCCCGTTTTTTCTAGCAAGCTTTAATAGATTTTCTTTCTCTGTCTGCTGTGAAGGTAGTTACATTTGTAACTAATTCGGTGAGGGACTTTCCCTACTACTTTCCAGTTGCAATTTGAAGTGGAGAGAAATTGATACAACTCTGTTTGCTTTTGAAACTGGCAACATTGTTTTGAGGCTCATGTTAGCCTCAGTGAAATAGCAACTAACAATTGATGCTCCCTGGAGAACTGATAAGATCTCTGATATACCCCCTGCTATTTTTAATGGGATTTTCTTTTTTCTTTTCTATTTATTACTTATGTAAGTTTTATTATAAATTAATAAAGGTTAAATTTTAATTTCACGATCTACTAAAACTCTGTGTCAATTAAGTGAGTCCAATTAGGCAACTAAATAACGGTGCAGTTAATTGAAGTCTGTTGTGGAACACCCGTTAGGGAGTTTCTTAAGTTGGTTTTTTGTACATATTAACACTTCATTTGCACGTTTTTTGGAGATTTTTTCTCCGTGTCTATCTCCTTTGTAGAATCTGGTTCAGTTTGATGCTTGGTTGTGGAGGGTGCAGCTATTTTCTTCTCTCTCTATAGTTTTCATACATATGGGCAAGTTTAAAGTAATAGGTGGATGCTCCGTTCCCGTTTACATCTGTGTGACTGCTGATGCCGGGGTCTGCGGTCTGACCAGAGAGCATTCACCTTCCACCAGCAGTGCCCCCCCTCCATTTAAATATTAAGTATAAGTTAAATATAGTTAATTACAGTTAAACAACACACAGCATATGTTTAATTCTTTAGGAAGCAATAACTCTATAACACTAAAAACAGGTGGGACTAGCAGGTCTATTAGGCACCTTTATTGCACTAGGGGGATGTTCCATTCCTTTTTATTCCCCATGTCTGACAGCAGAAGCCGGGGTCTGCTGTCTGCTCAGGGAAACCATTGGAATAGAGAGGAATTAGACATTCACCTAGTGGCGTAAAGGCAATCTTGGGGCAGGGTTCAGACGTTACTAACATTTAGTTTTCATACATATGGGCAAGTTTAAAGCAATAGGTGGATGCTCCGTTCCTGTTTACATCTGTCTGACTGCTGATGCCGGGGTCTGCGGTCTGACCAGAGAGCATTTACCTTCCACCATCAGTGCCCCCCCTCCATTTAATACACAGGATTTTATACACAGGAGCCTTTGAACCACTGGGTGGAGACTGCATTCCTTTTCACTCCATCCCTCAGACTGCAGAAGCCGGGGTCTGCAGGCTGCCTGGGGTCGGAATGGAAGGGAATGCAGAATTCACCTAGTGGCTTATGCTGCCATTTCCCATGCACTGCTTCCTTTATATAAATATGGCGCATTGATCCTAGGAGTAATTCCGATTGCCGTTAAGGAGTCAGGAAGGAATTTTTCCCTCTAGTGAAGCAGATTGGCCCAAGCTTCTCAGAGGTGTTTTTTTGCCTTCCTTAGGACCAAAAAGCCAAGTTCAGTAGGTACACAGTTAAGCATTTATATTTTCAATAAAGCTTCCACATTTTAAACATAATACTGGTGTATGTGTCTTTATTCTGGCTTTTGGGGCACTGAGGGGGTAGAGGACCTTCACTCGGTAGGTATAAGATATACAGAGAGGCCTAAATATTGGCCTAACCAGGTTTCTTTGGTAATAATGAAGTGTTATAACCATGTAAAAATTACTAAGGGCAGGTCAGACTGTAACAGGTGTGTGTTAGACCCCTCTGTCACCCTGAGGTGGGCGAAGCAATTCCAACAGTAGTGCGGAAAGAGCAAATGCATTTTCTGCACTACTAAGGAATTTTGCATTGTATAATTTATCTGCCCCTTCTAACCTGCGGGCACTGCCGCCTTAGGCAAGTACTCCACTATCCTCATGGCCAGAGTGCCCCTGATCTTAAGCTGATGGCTATTAGATCCCAACTTTGCCTCCGGATATTCTAGAAGATCAAATTGAGAACATGGGTTGTTTGTCTAAATATAACAATATGTCATTTTTTATTGCAATGCCACATTACAGTTTAAGTGGCATATAACACTTAAGACTGTAAATCTGAGCATCCCTGATCTATAACATACTGATAAACTGTGAATGGAAACACATTTGTAGGGACCCATAAGGTTAATGTGCCCTTATGGCTTTAAACACGACCTTTCCTTTTCTCCTTGTTTCTGGGCAAATTATCTCAGATCTGTGTGGATGCTCCATGAAGCCTGGGATCCACACTGGCCCAGGAATAGTTTCTGCCCTAAGGGAGACCATCACCCTTAGTGAGGTTGTGGAGCAGGGACCCCGTGATCAAGGTATAGAAAGCATAGGTTATATCATTATATAGCACTTTATAGGAAAGTGAATCAGTGAGCACTTATATAGAAAGAGCAGCTTTCCAGCTCCAACTAGGAGACTAAAGGAATAGTCTCATACAGGCTTACTGCCTGAGCAAAGGGAAACAGTAGTGAAGGGATCATAGATTAGTTCCAACCCTGCCCCCACTTTTCCAAAATAGGATAAAATGGTGGATTTCCTATCTTCTTGCTTGCTGTTGGCTTTACCTTGCCCATACTCTTTGAGAGGGATAAACAGGTGCACACCAAACTCTTTTGCTTGATCTGCTTTACCATCATCTGTACCTGTTGCATACTTGCTATACCTCCTAGCAGTGTGAGTATTGTTAACCCTGCATTCACATCTTTTGTCTGGGACAAATAAATCATCTGTTATTCTGTTTTGCAAAAGCTTCTGGCGTTCATAAATTCATTTAACCCTTGCACGTACACTGGGCAGTGGGAGGTGTAGTTAAACAACACCCTCCATAGAGAAAGTGCCCCTTAGCGAAGGCCTATCATGTGGAAGAGGAATCCAATGTATCCCATGCTCTATCAGTAGCTGGACATTTTGACTAATGCAGCCAGAAAGGGGATACACATTTATAAGCCATTAGTTCTTACCTGACAGGCCCAAAAATGCATTGCAGAGTATCTTTATTAAATGCACAATAACTCTGTGTTATAATGCATGTAGCAGCATTCATTGATATATATGTACAGCTTCAGAGTCCACTGTGCATGTCACCTTACCTGTCTGCCCCTCAGCCACCAAAGCTTATCATTTCGAAGGGCAAAGAAAGATGAAAATATGGAAAGGAATTTGGATGGACAATACTGTAAGGTGGATCATCACACATATGTTCATCAGGCCCTGACTAGCAAACTGTAAATTCTGGCAAACACCAGAGGGGCTGCTGTAAGATCCCATAGACAGTCACAATTTATTGGGCTGGTGGGGGCTGTTTGGGACTCTGTGTACTTGCAATGCCAGGGCCTATTTCAAATCCCCCTCTGGGCCTGCTGGTCATCCCTGCTGTAAAGGGCGCTGCCTCTGCAGTTGCTTCTGCTGGTTGGTATTTCCCAGTCATCTGGTTTGGTTATAAATATCATTTTTAGCAACATGAGCATGAAAGGGCAAATTCTATGCTGCCAGTTTATTGGTATGTCTTCAGCCATTGGTAGGATTGTGGGGGATTTAGATAAGTACAGTATGAAAAGGAGAGCTATAGTTTCTAAAATAAAGTTCTCTGCAGACAAATAAGAAGGCAATGGTATGTAGTGCCTCTCTACAATCTCTGGTACATCAGGCTTATTAAAGGGGAAGGAAAAGTATAATCACTGGGACATGCCAAAATGCTAGGTACCCCACAGTTATAATCGCTTACCTGAGACCCTGGCCCAATGCTCCTGTTTACTGATATTTCACAAACTCAGGTTACTTGGCTAGGAGCACCACCTCTTCTTCTTCCTTTAGGATCTTCTCTAAGTTCTGCTCCAGGTAGGCACCCAAAGTAGAGTGAAAAGCAGAACATAGAAGCAAAAAGCTGGCTCTTTCATTTACTGTGCATGCACACGCGGCCTGGGGCTGCAGAGAAGAATGAAGAAGTGGAAGAAGGTCACAACATGGGTGTCAGGACCTTCCTGTACTCGAACTCTGGACTCTATATTAGGCAGGTTCCGCATTACTCCACTGAGCCACTTGAGACCTTGGGCATCCAGCCCTAAACATTATATTCACCCCTCTTTGCTCCATTGTTCAGACTTGTCGCCTCCTCCTCCCTTAGTAAGCCCAGGTGGTTGCAATTGGACAATTATTGGGCTTTATAAGCCAGTTAGAAGCAACCCCTGGTTGCTTGTTCATTAAGCCCTTTTTGTGATTCCTGTGTCCGTACCTGCCTGACTCCTACCTGGTTCCTGCACCCGTACCTGCCCGTGTTCCTGTGACCATACCTGCCTGACTCCTGCCTGGTTCCGTTCCTCGTCTCCTGTCCCTGACTTCTGTTGGATCTCCCGGTATTTGACCTCGGCCTGTTTATTTGACTGCTCTCCGTCTTCAGCCTGCCCCTGACCACTGCCTGTTATTCGGACCCTCCTTGCCTGCTGCCAGTCCTGACCCTCTGCCTGCTATATGGACTTGTATTGTTTTGCCGCCTGCCTCTGACCACTGGCCTGTTTTATGGACTTGTATTTCTTGCTGAATCCTTAATAAATGTCTCTGCATCTCAATATGCCTTCTGCCTATATTACACAGCATATAGGCTCCTACCTGCCAGCCACCCACCTGTGGCTGTACCTGCCAGCCACCCACCTGTGGCTGCTCCTGACAATGGGGCTCCTACAGAAGTGCCCCGGGCCAACGTTTCTGTTTGCTGAAAGCTGCACTGGGAACTTCTGTAGGAGCATCATATTGGGATTTTCTTCATTCTTCAGTGTAGCCCTTGGCCTGTTCTTAAAAAAGTGTTTATATTCACTGGGGGGTGCTGAACATTCGGGACCCACCAGGTGATTATATCTTTCCATTATTATTATTTCAATATTTATTCAAAACTTACAGTCCCAAAGCACAGGCACCAAAGAATTCTGCAAGATTAGAACATGACCTTCTCAAACAGTCCGTTGATTTGAGTTTAAAGTATGCCTATGAACGTGTTGAGAACCACAAAGCACGTTAGGCCTTTTGTATAATAAAGAATTCTTTTAACCGCTACACGTGGCTCCTTGTTATCTATACAGCGACAGTTATTATCAATAAGTACCTTTAGGTTCTCAGTCAATAAATTGCCATTAGAGGTATAAGTGGCTTGCAAATTTTTACATCCCTGGTGCATAGTTTCAAAAATAGGCACTGTAGTAGTAATAATAATAATACCGAGCTTCCCTTAACTATTATATTTCTTTTCTATTAATAGCATTGGCTTAATTTTAACTGACAAGATAGCAACCCTGTTTGGGACCTCAATAAACATTAAGCAATAGGATTCAATGGGGCAGGATACTCTCACATTTTTTCTGCTCTATATTTGAATTACAGAACATTACTTACTCCTAAGAAACGATGACTACAATTTCAGACATGTTCTTTCTCAAAAATGGAATATCATGTTTGTTGAGGTACTTTTGTCCAAACAAACTTCTGCACTACATCATTGTTGCTAATGTGTCCTTTACTTTTACTGATGCTGGGGAACCAAACAAAGGGAAAAGCAATGCAGAATTCTTATCACCTAACTGCATTTTTTGCAAAGCAGAAAACTATGTAATAAAATGAATTAAGTTTGCCCAAGGAGCAGTAACCTATAGCAACCAATCGGTGGGTAGCATTTACTGGTCACATGTTTAAAAGCAAATATCTTAACTTAGTGCCTTATTACATATGGGGGTTAGTGTTTGGGGTCAATCCCCTTCCTCAGGTGCAGAATCCATTGTTCATGGCTTAACCTTTTCTCCCCCACTTCTCCTGTGTAACCTAATCATTAAGCTATAGCACCTCGGGTTTATTCTTCACTTGTGTTTTTCTGTCAGTGGATTGCCTGGCCTCTTGCAAAAAGAAACCTTCAGGTGGATTCAAAGTGTAATCCCTCCTCCCGAGGCAACTTCGGGGATTTGCCGAAATCACCTGCGCAGCGTGTGCCATCCCACCAGCAACTTACATTCAGGGAGATTAGTCACCCGTGAACAGGGAGATTTGTCGCGGGCGACTAATCTCCCCGTGTGCCAGAGCCCTAAAAAGACTGCAGCTCGGTTTAGAAGGATGGTAGACGTATCTGTCTATGTATGGTCTCCTTTACACACTGACAACCTAAGTAAACACACTAGGTTGCAATATAACATGTTTCATAGGATGTGCTTCTTAAATATGATGGTGGTACTTTCAGTAATGCATCGTTTCGTATAGGCCGGTTTCCCTCAATATTTTGTGTTTATAATAAAAATAATCAGTGATTCGCTTTAATGTAAAAATTCTGGTCATTTCCATGAAAATCAATTACAACACTTTTAACAAGGTTACTAGGTTCCAAAAGAGAGAAATAAAGTCACCATTCCTAATTGCTTAGTCCCATTGGGCCTCCAATGTACTTCAAACGTTATCTGCTAAAGAAAATACCCCAGAGGTCCTCACATCCCGTGGCTCCTCTTTAACACTTCAAATCTGAAACCTTGAGCTAGAGCCAATGAGCCCCCAAACCAATTCCCTGATACAGCCCATTAGATAAATACTTGATTAATGCCGGTAGGTGGCAGGCAGAGAAGTCTTGGTCCATTAACTGGTACCGTAAACCACCAGGGCTCATGATTTAGGTTTACCAGCAAACTATTTCATGTTTTTATGAAGAGTCAAAGAAGCCAGTCTTTTTTAAAAAATGATTATTTTTTAAAATAAGTATATTTGAAGGATAACTGAACTTGCGTTATGGTTTACTAGTTCTGCCCAGATCTTAAATTCCTTTCCTTACTGGTGTAAGTGTCAAGGAAATTTAAGAATTATGATGGACCTCTAACAGTAATAGGATGAGAATCATTCAACCTATGACTAAAATGATCCAATCATCTGATTGGCCATTCTAAGGTAGAGATGATTTCTATTTTTGAGAATGAACTTAATTTGCTGATGGAATTCAGTAATATCATACTGATATGGGACCTTGATATCATACAGAAGGATCTTTGCAATGATAGTGTTGGCCAACTGTCACTAGTGATAGGTGCCTATTATTAAAGAACATGTCAATCCCCAAAATAATTTTTGCTTAATAAAAGAAAACAACTTTCCAATATGAATTTATGTTTTAGATCTGCTAAAACTGTTCATGGGCAATACTGGGCTGCTGTGATTACTAGTGACCACATATAATTATCTGAATACCTTTTAGACAGTCCTGCTATAGGCTGACTTTGCTTTCTAACATTAAAATAATTTTTTTATTATTATTTTATTATATTGTTATTCTTTTATTGCTCACTTACTTTTGTTCTGACATTTCATTCTCTTTAGGTGGTTAGGGAATATAAACCCTAGCAACCATATACCTGTGTAGGTTCAATACTATTGACCTGAAGAGCGGAACACTAACACTATACTCAATAGCTAGGAGCCCACTGGAAGTGAGCCTGATAGTGTGAGAATCACGTCCCTAATGTTACTGTAGACAGCTCTGTTGCTATGGGGTGTGGTGCAAAGAAAATGTCATTTTTACCAAATGATTGGTGGCCTGGGGAAGCAATTATTTTATTATACAGGTATGGGATCTATCTATCCGAAGTCCACTATCTAGTAATTCCACAGCACATGAATGTCACTTTGTATCTAGTCTTATTTAAGCAAATTATTCATATTGTCTTCAGAAACAGCACAGTCCTCATAACACAAGATAACTCTTATTAATAAAACATTCGTTTATCTACCATAACTGGAAACATATCTTTTGTACACTGTGGGATATATTTAATTGTGTGTTAATGATACTGGTAGCTTTTTGTATTGTATCAGATAGTACAATAGGTTTAATATTAATAATATTACAGCTCCTACAGTTCTAGAATTATGGAGAAAGTTTAGTACTTGGCAGGAATGTAATTGAAACAGAGCAACCTGTGTCAAACCTGTCCAGCCAATCAGTGATGAGCAACTGGTGGAAATGAAAATGAGCTGCAGCAATTGTTTGATGATAAAGGGCAGAGAGTGACAGTTGGAGAAAGACAGTTGGAGAAAGACAGTTGGAGAGCAGTGATAGAGAGAGGCAGAGGGTGACTGTTGAGAGAGAAAAAGGAGAAAGCAGTGAGAGAGAGGCAGCGATCATTGGAGAGAGATTGAGGTAAGAGCAGCGATAGAGACAATTGGAGAGAGACAGAGGTGAGAGCAGTTATAGAAGCAGAGAGAGACCTTTGGAGAGAGTCAGTTAGAGGAGAGAGCAGCGATAGAGAGAGGCAGAGGAGAAAGCAGTGATAGAGAAACACAGATTTGAAAGATCATTGGAGAGAGACTGAGGAAAGAGCAGTGATAGAGACTATTGGCGAGCAGAGAGAGACCATTGGAGAGGGTCAGTTAGAGGAGAGAGTAGTGATAGAGAGACATAGAGAGGGCAAAAAACTCGATGGAGACTATAATTTTCAAGAAAAGGAAGCTAGAAGAGACTTCAAAAGGAGGAGAGGGCAGAAGCACAGACAGCTCTGAAGCCAGCAATAAGAAGCTAAAATATGACCATCAAGTGCCCCGTGGCCCTGTTTATTTAAAAGACCCATGGAACAGCTTTGGCAAGATAGGGGAAGCCCTGAAAATGTTCAGTGAATTTGGAGAAAATGGATACCAATTTAATAAGAGCAAGGAAGAGAGTTTTACCCCTGTAAATTTCCTGGATAAACAACCAAACATCAGTGAGACCTCCTGGAGCGCAGTGACCACCCAGATGATTAATGTGCACAGGAAGTATGGATTTGACTTCGAGACCCTCTGCCTAAGTATCAACATGCTGCAAAGATACCTGGATTGCACCCCTATAGAAATTGCTATCTTAAAGGCAGTTGGCGCTACCTGTCTCTATGTGGCCTGCAAAGTAGTTGAGAAACATCATCCCAAAAAACGAAAATTTCTAAAGGCATTTACTAACACCGGCCTAACACCCACATTATTGTATGGCCTAGAGAAACTAATTCTGAAGAAGCTACATTGTCGTCTGTGGGCTCCAACCATCAACTCTTTCCTTGAATATTATTCTCTTCAGAGAATGTCAAGGAATAAGAATTCCCATGCCCACCTCACCAGGGAAGTAAAGACCCTTCTAGCTGCTAAAGCAGTCGCTGCATTGAGCATGACCAGCTATAAAGCTCAAGCCCACAAACCATCCATTATGGCTCAGAGCTGCCTAAAAGCAGCAGACCTACTAATGCAGGAGGGCATAGAGAAGGCTGCCCCTTTAACATCTTTAGAAAAGGGCTTCTTGTACCAACTGATGCCAGCTGTGTTTAAGAGACCTACCCCGCAGCAAAAAGAAAGGGAGTAGAAGGGGTAAGTATGGCAGTATAGTTAAACATCACACTAACATACTTCTAACTCTTTAGGGAAACACTAAAAACAGGTGGGACTAGCGGGTCTGTTAGGCACCTTTATTGCACTAGGGGGATGTTCCATTCCTTTTTATTCCCCATGTCTGACAGCAGATGCCGGGGTCTGCTTTATGCTCAGGAATAGAGAGGAATTCGGCATTCACCTAGTGGTGTAAAGGCAATCTTGGGGCAGGTCTTGATTTAACTTTTAGTTTTCATACATATGGGCAAGTTTAAAGTAATAGGTGGATGCTCCGTTCCTGTTTACATCTATGTGACTGCTGATGCCGGGATCTGCGGTCTGACCAGAGAGCATTCACCTTCCACCAGCAGTGCCCCCCCTCCATTTAAATATTAAGTACAAGTTAAATATAGTTAATTACAATTAAACAACACACAGCATACGTTTAATTCTTTAGGAAGCAATAACTCTATAACACTAAAAACAGGTGGGACTAGCGGGTCTATTAGGCACCTTTATTGCACTAGGGGGATGTTCCATTCCTTTTTATTCCACGTGTCTGACAGCAGATGCCGGGGTCTGCTTTATGCTCAGGAATAGAGAGGAATTCAGCATTCACCTAGTGGTGTAAAGGCAATCTTGGGGCAGGACTTGATTTAACTTTTAGTTTTCATACATAATATATACAAGTTAAATATAGTTAAGTATAGTTAAACAACACACAGCATACGTCTAATTCTTTAGGGAGCAATAACTCTATAACACTAAATACAGGAGGGACTAGCGGGTCTATTAGGCACCTTTATTGCACTAGGGGGATGTTCCATTCCTTTTTATTCCACGTGTCTGACAGCAGATGCCGGGGTCTGCTTTATGCTCAGGAATAGAGAGGAATTCGGCATTCACCTAGTGGTGTAAAGGCAATCTTGAGGCAGGACTTAATTCAGCTTTTTGTTTTCATACATATGGGCAAGTTTAAAGTAATAGGTGGATGCTCCGTTCCCGTTTACATCTGTGTGACTGCTGATGCCGGGGTCTGCGGTCTGACCAGAGAGCATTCACCTTCCACCAGCAGTGCCCCCCCTCCATTTAAATATTAAGTATAAGTTAAGTATAGTTAATTACAGTTAAACAACACACAGCATACGTTTAATTCTTTAGGAAGCAATAACTCTATAACACTAAAAACAGGAGGGACTAGCAGGTCTATTAGGCACCTTTATTGCACTAGGGGGATGTTCCATTCCTTTTTATTCCACGTGTCTGACAGCAGATGCCGGGGTCTGCTTTATGCTCAGGAATAGAGAGGAATTCGGCATTCACCTAGTGGTGTAAAGGCAATCTTGGGGCAGGACTTGATTTAACTTTTAGTTTTCATACATAATATATACAAGTTAAATATAGTTAAGTATAGTTAAACAACACACAGCATACGTCTAATTCTTTAGGGAGCAATAACTCTATAACACTTAAAACAGGTGGGACTAGCAGGTCTATTAGGCACCTTTATTGCACTAGGGGGATGTTCCATTCCTTTTTATTCCCCATGTCTGACAGCAGATGCCGGGGTCTGCTTTATGCTCAGGAATAGAGAGGAATTCAGCATTCACCTAGTGGCAATCTTGGGGCAGGACTTGATTCAACTTTTAGTTTTCATACATACAAAAAACCAACTTAAGAAACTCCCTAACGGGTGTTCCACAACAGACTTCAATTAACTGCACCGTTATTTAGTTGCCTAATTGGACTCACTTAATTGACACAGAGTTTTAGTAGATCGTGAAATTAAAATTTAACCTTTATTAATTTATAATAAAACTTACATAAGTAATAAATAGAAAAGAAAAAAGAAAATCCCATTAAAAATAGCAGGGGGTATATCAGAGATCTTATCAGTTCTCCAGGGAGCATCAATTGTTAGTTGCTATTTCACTGAGGCTAACATGAGCCTCAAAACAATGTTGCCAGTTTCAAAAGCAAACAGAGTTGTATCAATTTCTCTCCACTTCAAATTGCAACTGGAAAGTAGTAGGGAAAGTCCCTCACCGAATTAGTTACAAATGTAACTACCTTCACAGCAGACAGAGAAAGAAAATCTATTAAAGCTTGCTAGAAAAAACGGGAGTTTTGGAGTGCTTTTACTACAACACTCCTATAATATTTGTAACACTCCCTTTAACTAAGTAATAATATCTAAACAAGTATTGTAGCATATATCAATTGTCCCATCATCCTATAAAGTATGGGATACGTGGGAGTTCCAGGGTGCTTTTACTACAGCACTTCCATAATGTTCCTAGCCTGTATAATTCACCCCACCATAGAGCATATTGTCACCTCCCCGTCCCTGGAGTAAACCACCCTGCACCTAAAATTATACGACCATAATGCACCTTATCAGTTATACCCCATTACGCGATTACTACCCCGCATCAACAGCCACCTCCCCCCAGAAACCACTGTGCCCGCCCGACGCGCGTTTCAAGGGCCCTTGAGAAAGCTCCATGAAAGGGAGTGAAACGCGCGTCGGGCGGGCACAGTGGTTTCTGGGGGAGGTGGCTGTTGATGCGGGGTAGTAATCGCGTAATGGGGTATAACTGATAAGGTGCATAAATCATCGTTATCTGTTTTAGGTTCAGGGCGTTTAATTCATTTAACCCTTGCACGTACACTGGGCAGTGGGAGGTGTAGTTAAACAACACCCTCCATAGAGAAAGTGCCCCTTAGCGAAGGCCTATCATGTGGAAGAGGAATCCAATGTATCCCATGCTCTATCAGTAGCTGGACATTTTGACTAATGCAGCCAGAAAGGGGATACACATTTATAAGCCATTAGTTCTTACCTGACAGGCCCAAAAATGCATTGCAGAGTATCTTTATTAAATGCACAATAACTCTGTGTTATAATGCATGTAGCAGCATTCATTGATATATATGTACAGCTTCAGAGTCCACTGTGCATGTCACCTTACCTGTCTGCCCCTCAGCCACCAAAGCTTATCATTTCGAAGGGCAAAGAAAGATGAAAATATGGAAAGGAATTTGGATGGACAATACTGTAAGGTGGATCATCACACATATGTTCATCAGGCCCTGACTAGCAAACTGTAAATTCTGGCAAACACCAGAGGGGCTGCTGTAAGATCCCATAGACAGTCACAATTTATTGGGCTGGTGGGGGCTGTTTGGGACTCTGTGTACTTGCAATGCCAGGGCCTATTTCAAATCCCCCTCTGGGCCTGCTGGTCATCCCTGCTGTAAAGGGCGCTGCCTCTGCAGTTGCTTCTGCTGGTTGGTATTTCCCAGTCATCTGGTTTGGTTATAAATATCATTTTTAGCAACATGAGCATGAAAGGGCAAATTCTATGCTGCCAGTTTATTGGTATGTCTTCAGCCATTGGTAGGATTGTGGGGGATTTAGATAAGTACAGTATGAAAAGGAGAGCTATAGTTTCTAAAATAAAGTTCTCTGCAGACAAATAAGAAGGCAATGGTATGTAGTGCCTCTCTACAATCTCTGGTACATCAGGCTTATTAAAGGGGAAGGAAAAGTATAATCACTGGGACATGCCAAAATGCTAGGTACCCCACAGTTATAATCGCTTACCTGAGACCCTGGCCCAATGCTCCTGTTTACTGATATTTCACAAACTCAGGTTACTTGGCTAGGAGCACCACCTCTTCTTCTTCCTTTAGGATCTTCTCTAAGTTCTGCTCCAGGTAGGCACCCAAAGTAGAGTGAAAAGCAGAACATAGAAGCAAAAAGCTGGCTCTTTCATTTACTGTGCATGCACACGCGGCCTGGGGCTGCAGAGAAGAATGAAGAAGTGGAAGAAGGTCACAACATGGGTGTCAGGACCTTCCTGTACTCGAACTCTGGACTCTATATTAGGCAGGTTCCGCATTACTCCACTGAGCCACTTGAGACCTTGGGCATCCAGCCCTAAACATTATATTCACCCCTCTTTGCTCCATTGTTCAGACTTGTCGCCTCCTCCTCCCTTAGTAAGCCCAGGTGGTTGCAATTGGACAATTATTGGGCTTTATAAGCCAGTTAGAAGCAACCCCTGGTTGCTTGTTCATTAAGCCCTTTTTGTGATTCCTGTGTCCGTACCTGCCTGACTCCTACCTGGTTCCTGCACCCGTACCTGCCCGTGTTCCTGTGACCATACCTGCCTGACTCCTGCCTGGTTCCGTTCCTCGTCTCCTGTCCCTGACTTCTGTTGGATCTCCCGGTATTTGACCTCGGCCTGTTTATTTGACTGCTCTCCGTCTTCAGCCTGCCCCTGACCACTGCCTGTTATTCGGACCCTCCTTGCCTGCTGCCAGTCCTGACCCTCTGCCTGCTATATGGACTTGTATTGTTTTGCCGCCTGCCTCTGACCACTGGCCTGTTTTATGGACTTGTATTTCTTGCTGAATCCTTAATAAATGTCTCTGCATCTCAATATGCCTTCTGCCTATATTACACAGCATATAGGCTCCTACCTGCCAGCCACCCACCTGTGGCTGTACCTGCCAGCCACCCACCTGTGGCTGCTCCTGACAATGGGGCTCCTACAGAAGTGCCCCGGGCCAACGTTTCTGTTTGCTGAAAGCTGCACTGGGAACTTCTGTAGGAGCATCATATTGGGATTTTCTTCATTCTTCAGTGTAGCCCTTGGCCTGTTCTTAAAAAAGTGTTTATATTCACTGGGGGGTGCTGAACATTCGGGACCCACCAGGTGATTATATCTTTCCATTATTATTATTTCAATATTTATTCAAAACTTACAGTCCCAAAGCACAGGCACCAAAGAATTCTGCAAGATTAGAACATGACCTTCTCAAACAGTCCGTTGATTTGAGTTTAAAGTATGCCTATGAACGTGTTGAGAACCACAAAGCACGTTAGGCCTTTTGTATAATAAAGAATTCTTTTAACCGCTACACGTGGCTCCTTGTTATCTATACAGCGACAGTTATTATCAATAAGTACCTTTAGGTTCTCAGTCAATAAATTGCCATTAGAGGTATAAGTGGCTTGCAAATTTTTACATCCCTGGTGCATAGTTTCAAAAATAGGCACTGTAGTAGTAATAATAATAATACCGAGCTTCCCTTAACTATTATATTTCTTTTCTATTAATAGCATTGGCTTAATTTTAACTGACAAGATAGCAACCCTGTTTGGGACCTCAATAAACATTAAGCAATAGGATTCAATGGGGCAGGATACTCTCACATTTTTTCTGCTCTATATTTGAATTACAGAACATTACTTACTCCTAAGAAACGATGACTACAATTTCAGACATGTTCTTTCTCAAAAATGGAATATCATGTTTGTTGAGGTACTTTTGTCCAAACAAACTTCTGCACTACATCATTGTTGCTAATGTGTCCTTTACTTTTACTGATGCTGGGGAACCAAACAAAGGGAAAAGCAATGCAGAATTCTTATCACCTAACTGCATTTTTTGCAAAGCAGAAAACTATGTAATAAAATGAATTAAGTTTGCCCAAGGAGCAGTAACCTATAGCAACCAATCGGTGGGTAGCATTTACTGGTCACATGTTTAAAAGCAAATATCTTAACTTAGTGCCTTATTACATATGGGGGTTAGTGTTTGGGGTCAATCCCCTTCCTCAGGTGCAGAATCCATTGTTCATGGCTTAACCTTTTCTCCCCCACTTCTCCTGTGTAACCTAATCATTAAGCTATAGCACCTCGGGTTTATTCTTCACTTGTGTTTTTCTGTCAGTGGATTGCCTGGCCTCTTGCAAAAAGAAACCTTCAGGTGGATTCAAAGTGTAATCCCTCCTCCCGAGGCAACTTCGGGGATTTGCCGAAATCACCTGCGCAGCGTGTGCCATCCCACCAGCAACTTACATTCAGGGAGATTAGTCACCCGTGAACAGGGAGATTTGTCGCGGGCGACTAATCTCCCCGTGTGCCAGAGCCCTAAAAAGACTGCAGCTCGGTTTAGAAGGATGGTAGACGTATCTGTCTATGTATGGTCTCCTTTACACACTGACAACCTAAGTAAACACACTAGGTTGCAATATAACATGTTTCATAGGATGTGCTTCTTAAATATGATGGTGGTACTTTCAGTAATGCATCGTTTCGTATAGGCCGGTTTCCCTCAATATTTTGTGTTTATAATAAAAATAATCAGTGATTCGCTTTAATGTAAAAATTCTGGTCATTTCCATGAAAATCAATTACAACACTTTTAACAAGGTTACTAGGTTCCAAAAGAGAGAAATAAAGTCACCATTCCTAATTGCTTAGTCCCATTGGGCCTCCAATGTACTTCAAACGTTATCTGCTAAAGAAAATACCCCAGAGGTCCTCACATCCCGTGGCTCCTCTTTAACACTTCAAATCTGAAACCTTGAGCTAGAGCCAATGAGCCCCCAAACCAATTCCCTGATACAGCCCATTAGATAAATACTTGATTAATGCCGGTAGGTGGCAGGCAGAGAAGTCTTGGTCCATTAACTGGTACCGTAAACCACCAGGGCTCATGATTTAGGTTTACCAGCAAACTATTTCATGTTTTTATGAAGAGTCAAAGAAGCCAGTCTTTTTAAAAAATGATTATTTTTAAAATAAGTATATTTGAAGGATAACTGAACTTGCGTTATGGTTTACTAGTTCTGCCCAGATCTTAAATTCCTTTCCTTACTGGTGTAAGTGTCAAGGAAATTTAAGAATTATGATGGACCTCTAACAGTAATAGGATGAGAATCATTCAACCTATGACTAAAATGATCCAATCATCTGATTGGCCATTCTAAGGTAGAGATGATTTCTATTTTTGAGAATGAACTTAATTTGCTGATGGAATTCAGTAATATCATACTGATATGGGACCTTGATATCATACAGAAGGATCTTTGCAATGATAGTGTTGGCCAACTGTCACTAGTGATAGGTGCCTATTATTAAAGAACATGTCAATCCCCAAAATAATTTTTGCTTAATAAAAGAAAACAACTTTCCAATATGAATTTATGTTTTAGATCTGCTAAAACTGTTCATGGGCAATACTGGGCTGCTGTGATTACTAGTGACCACATATAATTATCTGAATACCTTTTAGACAGTCCTGCTATAGGCTGACTTTGCTTTCTAACATTAAAATAATTTTTTATTATTATTTTATTATATTGTTATTCTTTTATTGCTCACTTACTTTTGTTCTGACATTTCATTCTCTTTAGGTGGTTAGGGAATATAAACCCTAGCAACCATATACCTGTGTAGGTTCAATACTATTGACCTGAAGAGCGGAACACTAACACTATACTCAATAGCTAGGAGCCCACTGGAAGTGAGCCTGATAGTGTGAGAATCACGTCCCTAATGTTACTGTAGACAGCTCTGTTGCTATGGGGTGTGGTGCAAAGAAAATGTCATTTTTACCAAATGATTGGTGGCCTGGGGAAGCAATTATTTTATTATACAGGTATGGGATCTATCTATCCGAAGTCCACTATCTAGTAATTCCACAGCACATGAATGTCACTTTGTATCTAGTCTTATTTAAGCAAATTATTCATATTGTCTTCAGAAACAGCACAGTCCTCATAACACAAGATAACTCTTATTAATAAAACATTCGTTTATCTACCATAACTGGAAACATATCTTTTGTACACTGTGGGATATATTTAATTGTGTGTTAATGATACTGGTAGCTTTTTGTATTGTATCAGATAGTACAATAGGTTTAATATTAATAATATTACAGCTCCTACAGTTCTAGAATTATGGAGAAAGTTTAGTACTTGGCAGGAATGTAATTGAAACAGAGCAACCTGTGTCAAACCTGTCCAGCCAATCAGTGATGAGCAACTGGTGGAAATGAAAATGAGCTGCAGCAATTGTTTGATGATAAAGGGCAGAGAGTGACAGTTGGAGAAAGACAGTTGGAGAAAGACAGTTGGAGAGCAGTGATAGAGAGAGGCAGAGGGTGACTGTTGAGAGAGAAAAAGGAGAAAGCAGTGAGAGAGAGGCAGCGATCATTGGAGAGAGATTGAGGTAAGAGCAGCGATAGAGACAATTGGAGAGAGACAGAGGTGAGAGCAGTTATAGAAGCAGAGAGAGACCTTTGGAGAGAGTCAGTTAGAGGAGAGAGCAGCGATAGAGAGAGGCAGAGGAGAAAGCAGTGATAGAGAAACACAGATTTGAAAGATCATTGGAGAGAGACTGAGGAAAGAGCAGTGATAGAGACTATTGGCGAGCAGAGAGAGACCATTGGAGAGGGTCAGTTAGAGGAGAGAGTAGTGATAGAGAGACATAGAGAGGGCAAAAAACTCGATGGAGACTATAATTTTCAAGAAAAGGAAGCTAGAAGAGACTTCAAAAGGAGGAGAGGGCAGAAGCACAGACAGCTCTGAAGCCAGCAATAAGAAGCTAAAATATGACCATCAAGTGCCCCGTGGCCCTGTTTATTTAAAAGACCCATGGAACAGCTTTGGCAAGATAGGGGAAGCCCTGAAAATGTTCAGTGAATTTGGAGAAAATGGATACCAATTTAATAAGAGCAAGGAAGAGAGTTTTACCCCTGTAAATTTCCTGGATAAACAACCAAACATCAGTGAGACCTCCTGGAGCGCAGTGACCACCCAGATGATTAATGTGCACAGGAAGTATGGATTTGACTTCGAGACCCTCTGCCTAAGTATCAACATGCTGCAAAGATACCTGGATTGCACCCCTATAGAAATTGCTATCTTAAAGGCAGTTGGCGCTACCTGTCTCTATGTGGCCTGCAAAGTAGTTGAGAAACATCATCCCAAAAAACGAAAATTTCTAAAGGCATTTACTAACACCGGCCTAACACCCACATTATTGTATGGCCTAGAGAAACTAATTCTGAAGAAGCTACATTGTCGTCTGTGGGCTCCAACCATCAACTCTTTCCTTGAATATTATTCTCTTCAGAGAATGTCAAGGAATAAGAATTCCCATGCCCACCTCACCAGGGAAGTAAAGACCCTTCTAGCTGCTAAAGCAGTCGCTGCATTGAGCATGACCAGCTATAAAGCTCAAGCCCACAAACCATCCATTATGGCTCAGAGCTGCCTAAAAGCAGCAGACCTACTAATGCAGGAGGGCATAGAGAAGGCTGCCCCTTTAACATCTTTAGAAAAGGGCTTCTTGTACCAACTGATGCCAGCTGTGTTTAAGAGACCTACCCCGCAGCAAAAAGAAAGGGAGTAGAAGGGGTAAGTATGGCAGTATAGTTAAACATCACACTAACATACTTCTAACTCTTTAGGGAAACACTAAAAACAGGTGGGACTAGCGGGTCTGTTAGGCACCTTTATTGCACTAGGGGGATGTTCCATTCCTTTTTATTCCCCATGTCTGACAGCAGATGCCGGGGTCTGCTTTATGCTCAGGAATAGAGAGGAATTCGGCATTCACCTAGTGGTGTAAAGGCAATCTTGGGGCAGGTCTTGATTTAACTTTTAGTTTTCATACATATGGGCAAGTTTAAAGTAATAGGTGGATGCTCCGTTCCTGTTTACATCTATGTGACTGCTGATGCCGGGATCTGCGGTCTGACCAGAGAGCATTCACCTTCCACCAGCAGTGCCCCCCCTCCATTTAAATATTAAGTACAAGTTAAATATAGTTAATTACAATTAAACAACACACAGCATACGTTTAATTCTTTAGGAAGCAATAACTCTATAACACTAAAAACAGGTGGGACTAGCGGGTCTATTAGGCACCTTTATTGCACTAGGGGGATGTTCCATTCCTTTTTATTCCACGTGTCTGACAGCAGATGCCGGGGTCTGCTTTATGCTCAGGAATAGAGAGGAATTCAGCATTCACCTAGTGGTGTAAAGGCAATCTTGGGGCAGGACTTGATTTAACTTTTAGTTTTCATACATAATATATACAAGTTAAATATAGTTAAGTATAGTTAAACAACACACAGCATACGTCTAATTCTTTAGGGAGCAATAACTCTATAACACTAAATACAGGAGGGACTAGCGGGTCTATTAGGCACCTTTATTGCACTAGGGGGATGTTCCATTCCTTTTTATTCCACGTGTCTGACAGCAGATGCCGGGGTCTGCTTTATGCTCAGGAATAGAGAGGAATTCGGCATTCACCTAGTGGTGTAAAGGCAATCTTGAGGCAGGACTTAATTCAGCTTTTTGTTTTCATACATATGGGCAAGTTTAAAGTAATAGGTGGATGCTCCGTTCCCGTTTACATCTGTGTGACTGCTGATGCCGGGGTCTGCGGTCTGACCAGAGAGCATTCACCTTCCACCAGCAGTGCCCCCCCTCCATTTAAATATTAAGTATAAGTTAAGTATAGTTAATTACAGTTAAACAACACACAGCATACGTTTAATTCTTTAGGAAGCAATAACTCTATAACACTAAAAACAGGAGGGACTAGCAGGTCTATTAGGCACCTTTATTGCACTAGGGGGATGTTCCATTCCTTTTTATTCCACGTGTCTGACAGCAGATGCCGGGGTCTGCTTTATGCTCAGGAATAGAGAGGAATTCGGCATTCACCTAGTGGTGTAAAGGCAATCTTGGGGCAGGACTTGATTTAACTTTTAGTTTTCATACATAATATATACAAGTTAAATATAGTTAAGTATAGTTAAACAACACACAGCATACGTCTAATTCTTTAGGGAGCAATAACTCTATAACACTTAAAACAGGTGGGACTAGCAGGTCTATTAGGCACCTTTATTGCACTAGGGGGATGTTCCATTCCTTTTTATTCCCCATGTCTGACAGCAGATGCCGGGGTCTGCTTTATGCTCAGGAATAGAGAGGAATTCAGCATTCACCTAGTGGCAATCTTGGGGCAGGACTTGATTCAACTTTTAGTTTTCATACATACAAAAAACCAACTTAAGAAACTCCCTAACGGGTGTTCCACAACAGACTTCAATTAACTGCACCGTTATTTAGTTGCCTAATTGGACTCACTTAATTGACACAGAGTTTTAGTAGATCGTGAAATTAAAATTTAACCTTTATTAATTTATAATAAAACTTACATAAGTAATAAATAGAAAAGAAAAAAGAAAATCCCATTAAAAATAGCAGGGGGTATATCAGAGATCTTATCAGTTCTCCAGGGAGCATCAATTGTTAGTTGCTATTTCACTGAGGCTAACATGAGCCTCAAAACAATGTTGCCAGTTTCAAAAGCAAACAGAGTTGTATCAATTTCTCTCCACTTCAAATTGCAACTGGAAAGTAGTAGGGAAAGTCCCTCACCGAATTAGTTACAAATGTAACTACCTTCACAGCAGACAGAGAAAGAAAATCTATTAAAGCTTGCTAGAAAAAACGGGAGTTTTGGAGTGCTTTTACTACAACACTCCTATAATATTTGTAACACTCCCTTTAACTAAGTAATAATATCTAAACAAGTATTGTAGCATATATCAATTGTCCCATCATCCTATAAAGTATGGGATACGTGGGAGTTCCAGGGTGCTTTTACTACAGCACTTCCATAATGTTCCTAGCCTGTATAATTCACCCCACCATAGAGCATATTGTCACCTCCCCGTCCCTGGAGTAAACCACCCTGCACCTAAAATTATACGACCATAATGCACCTTATCAGTTATACCCCATTACGCGATTACTACCCCGCATCAACAGCCACCTCCCCCCAGAAACCACTGTGCCCGCCCGACGCGCGTTTCAAGGGCCCTTGAGAAAGCTCCATGAAAGGGAGTGAAACGCGCGTCGGGCGGGCACAGTGGTTTCTGGGGGGAGGTGGCTGTTGATGCGGGGGTAGTAATCGCGTAATGGGGTATAACTGATAAGGTGCATTATGGTCGTATAATTTTAGGTGCAGGGTGGTTTACTCCAGGGACGGGGAGGTGACAATATGCTCTATGGTGGGGTGAATTATACAGGCTAGGAACATTATGGAAGTGCTGTAGTAAAAGCACCCTGGAACTCCCACGTATCCCATACTTTATAGGATGATGGGACAATTGATATATGCTACAATACTTGTTTAGATATTATTACTTAGTTAAAGGGAGTGTTACAAATATTATAGGAGTGTTGTAGTAAAAGCACTCCAAAACTCCCGTTTTTTCTAGCAAGCTTTAATAGATTTTCTTTCTCTGTCTGCTGTGAAGGTAGTTACATTTGTAACTAATTCGGTGAGGGACTTTCCCTACTACTTTCCAGTTGCAATTTGAAGTGGAGAGAAATTGATACAACTCTGTTTGCTTTTGAAACTGGCAACATTGTTTTGAGGCTCATGTTAGCCTCAGTGAAATAGCAACTAACAATTGATGCTCCCTGGAGAACTGATAAGATCTCTGATATACCCCCTGCTATTTTTAATGGGATTTTCTTTTTTCTTTTCTATTTATTACTTATGTAAGTTTTATTATAAATTAATAAAGGTTAAATTTTAATTTCACGATCTACTAAAACTCTGTGTCAATTAAGTGAGTCCAATTAGGCAACTAAATAACGGTGCAGTTAATTGAAGTCTGTTGTGGAACACCCGTTAGGGAGTTTCTTAAGTTGGTTTTTTGTACATATTAACACTTCATTTGCACGTTTTTTGGAGATTTTTTCTCCGTGTCTATCTCCTTTGTAGAATCTGGTTCAGTTTGATGCTTGGTTGTGGAGGGTGCAGCTATTTTCTTCTCTCTCTATAGTTTTCATACATATGGGCAAGTTTAAAGTAATAGGTGGATGCTCCGTTCCCGTTTACATCTGTGTGACTGCTGATGCCGGGGTCTGCGGTCTGACCAGAGAGCATTCACCTTCCACCAGCAGTGCCCCCCCTCCATTTAAATATTAAGTATAAGTTAAATATAGTTAATTACAGTTAAACAACACACAGCATATGTTTAATTCTTTAGGAAGCAATAACTCTATAACACTAAAAACAGGTGGGACTAGCAGGTCTATTAGGCACCTTTATTGCACTAGGGGGATGTTCCATTCCTTTTTATTCCCCATGTCTGACAGCAGAAGCCGGGGTCTGCTGTCTGCTCAGGGAAACCATTGGAATAGAGAGGAATTAGACATTCACCTAGTGGCGTAAAGGCAATCTTGGGGCAGGGTTCAGACGTTACTAACATTTAGTTTTCATACATATGGGCAAGTTTAAAGCAATAGGTGGATGCTCCGTTCCTGTTTACATCTGTCTGACTGCTGATGCCGGGGTCTGCGGTCTGACCAGAGAGCATTTACCTTCCACCATCAGTGCCCCCCCTCCATTTAATACACAGGATTTTATACACAGGAGCCTTTGAACCACTGGGTGGAGACTGCATTCCTTTTCACTCCATCCCTCAGACTGCAGAAGCCGGGGTCTGCAGGCTGCCTGGGGTCGGAATGGAAGGGAATGCAGAATTCACCTAGTGGCTTATGCTGCCATTTCCCATGCACTGCTTCCTTTATATAAATATGGCGCATTGATCCTAGGAGTAATTCCGATTGCCGTTAAGGAGTCAGGAAGGAATTTTTCCCTCTAGTGAAGCAGATTGGCCCAAGCTTCTCAGAGGTGTTTTTTTGCCTTCCTTAGGACCAAAAAGCCAAGTTCAGTAGGTACACAGTTAAGCATTTATATTTTCAATAAAGCTTCCACATTTTAAACATAATACTGGTGTATGTGTCTTTATTCTGGCTTTTGGGGCACTGAGGGGGTAGAGGACCTTCACTCGGTAGGTATAAGATATACAGAGAGGCCTAAATATTGGCCTAACCAGGTTTCTTTGGTAATAATGAAGTGTTATAACCATGTAAAAATTACTAAGGGCAGGTCAGACTGTAACAGGTGTGTGTTAGACCCCTCTGTCACCCTGAGGTGGGCGAAGCAATTCCAACAGTAGTGCGGAAAGAGCAAATGCATTTTCTGCACTACTAAGGAATTTTGCATTGTATAATTTATCTGCCCCTTCTAACCTGCGGGCACTGCCGCCTTAGGCAAGTACTCCACTATCCTCATGGCCAGAGTGCCCCTGATCTTAAGCTGATGGCTATTAGATCCCAACTTTGCCTCCGGATATTCTAGAAGATCAAATTGAGAACATGGGTTGTTTGTCTAAATATAACAATATGTCATTTTTTATTGCAATGCCACATTACAGTTTAAGTGGCATATAACACTTAAGACTGTAAATCTGAGCATCCCTGATCTATAACATACTGATAAACTGTGAATGGAAACACATTTGTAGGGACCCATAAGGTTAATGTGCCCTTATGGCTTTAAACACGACCTTTCCTTTTCTCCTTGTTTCTGGGCAAATTATCTCAGATCTGTGTGGATGCTCCATGAAGCCTGGGATCCACACTGGCCCAGGAATAGTTTCTGCCCTAAGGGAGACCATCACCCTTAGTGAGGTTGTGGAGCAGGGACCCCGTGATCAAGGTATAGAAAGCATAGGTTATATCATTATATAGCACTTTATAGGAAAGTGAATCAGTGAGCACTTATATAGAAAGAGCAGCTTTCCAGCTCCAACTAGGAGACTAAAGGAATAGTCTCATACAGGCTTACTGCCTGAGCAAAGGGAAACAGTAGTGAAGGGATCATAGATTAGTTCCAACCCTGCCCCCACTTTTCCAAAATAGGATAAAATGGTGGATTTCCTATCTTCTTGCTTGCTGTTGGCTTTACCTTGCCCATACTCTTTGAGAGGGATAAACAGGTGCACACCAAACTCTTTTGCTTGATCTGCTTTACCATCATCTGTACCTGTTGCATACTTGCTATACCTCCTAGCAGTGTGAGTATTGTTAACCCTGCATTCACATCTTTTGTCTGGGACAAATAAATCATCTGTTATTCTGTTTTGCAAAAGCTTCTGGCGTTCATAAATTCATTTAACCCTTGCACGTACACTGGGCAGTGGGAGGTGTAGTTAAACAACACCCTCCATAGAGAAAGTGCCCCTTAGCGAAGGCCTATCATGTGGAAGAGGAATCCAATGTATCCCATGCTCTATCAGTAGCTGGACATTTTGACTAATGCAGCCAGAAAGGGGATACACATTTATAAGCCATTAGTTCTTACCTGACAGGCCCAAAAATGCATTGCAGAGTATCTTTATTAAATGCACAATAACTCTGTGTTATAATGCATGTAGCAGCATTCATTGATATATATGTACAGCTTCAGAGTCCACTGTGCATGTCACCTTACCTGTCTGCCCCTCAGCCACCAAAGCTTATCATTTCGAAGGGCAAAGAAAGATGAAAATATGGAAAGGAATTTGGATGGACAATACTGTAAGGTGGATCATCACACATATGTTCATCAGGCCCTGACTAGCAAACTGTAAATTCTGGCAAACACCAGAGGGGCTGCTGTAAGATCCCATAGACAGTCACAATTTATTGGGCTGGTGGGGGCTGTTTGGGACTCTGTGTACTTGCAATGCCAGGGCCTATTTCAAATCCCCCTCTGGGCCTGCTGGTCATCCCTGCTGTAAAGGGCGCTGCCTCTGCAGTTGCTTCTGCTGGTTGGTATTTCCCAGTCATCTGGTTTGGTTATAAATATCATTTTTAGCAACATGAGCATGAAAGGGCAAATTCTATGCTGCCAGTTTATTGGTATGTCTTCAGCCATTGGTAGGATTGTGGGGGATTTAGATAAGTACAGTATGAAAAGGAGAGCTATAGTTTCTAAAATAAAGTTCTCTGCAGACAAATAAGAAGGCAATGGTATGTAGTGCCTCTCTACAATCTCTGGTACATCAGGCTTATTAAAGGGGAAGGAAAAGTATAATCACTGGGACATGCCAAAATGCTAGGTACCCCACAGTTATAATCGCTTACCTGAGACCCTGGCCCAATGCTCCTGTTTACTGATATTTCACAAACTCAGGTTACTTGGCTAGGAGCACCACCTCTTCTTCTTCCTTTAGGATCTTCTCTAAGTTCTGCTCCAGGTAGGCACCCAAAGTAGAGTGAAAAGCAGAACATAGAAGCAAAAAGCTGGCTCTTTCATTTACTGTGCATGCACACGCGGCCTGGGGCTGCAGAGAAGAATGAAGAAGTGGAAGAAGGTCACAACATGGGTGTCAGGACCTTCCTGTACTCGAACTCTGGACTCTATATTAGGCAGGTTCCGCATTACTCCACTGAGCCACTTGAGACCTTGGGCATCCAGCCCTAAACATTATATTCACCCCTCTTTGCTCCATTGTTCAGACTTGTCGCCTCCTCCTCCCTTAGTAAGCCCAGGTGGTTGCAATTGGACAATTATTGGGCTTTATAAGCCAGTTAGAAGCAACCCCTGGTTGCTTGTTCATTAAGCCCTTTTTGTGATTCCTGTGTCCGTACCTGCCTGACTCCTACCTGGTTCCTGCACCCGTACCTGCCCGTGTTCCTGTGACCATACCTGCCTGACTCCTGCCTGGTTCCGTTCCTCGTCTCCTGTCCCTGACTTCTGTTGGATCTCCCGGTATTTGACCTCGGCCTGTTTATTTGACTGCTCTCCGTCTTCAGCCTGCCCCTGACCACTGCCTGTTATTCGGACCCTCCTTGCCTGCTGCCAGTCCTGACCCTCTGCCTGCTATATGGACTTGTATTGTTTTGCCGCCTGCCTCTGACCACTGGCCTGTTTTATGGACTTGTATTTCTTGCTGAATCCTTAATAAATGTCTCTGCATCTCAATATGCCTTCTGCCTATATTACACAGCATATAGGCTCCTACCTGCCAGCCACCCACCTGTGGCTGTACCTGCCAGCCACCCACCTGTGGCTGCTCCTGACAATGGGGCTCCTACAGAAGTGCCCCGGGCCAACGTTTCTGTTTGCTGAAAGCTGCACTGGGAACTTCTGTAGGAGCATCATATTGGGATTTTCTTCATTCTTCAGTGTAGCCCTTGGCCTGTTCTTAAAAAAGTGTTTATATTCACTGGGGGGTGCTGAACATTCGGGACCCACCAGGTGATTATATCTTTCCATTATTATTATTTCAATATTTATTCAAAACTTACAGTCCCAAAGCACAGGCACCAAAGAATTCTGCAAGATTAGAACATGACCTTCTCAAACAGTCCGTTGATTTGAGTTTAAAGTATGCCTATGAACGTGTTGAGAACCACAAAGCACGTTAGGCCTTTTGTATAATAAAGAATTCTTTTAACCGCTACACGTGGCTCCTTGTTATCTATACAGCGACAGTTATTATCAATAAGTACCTTTAGGTTCTCAGTCAATAAATTGCCATTAGAGGTATAAGTGGCTTGCAAATTTTTACATCCCTGGTGCATAGTTTCAAAAATAGGCACTGTAGTAGTAATAATAATAATACCGAGCTTCCCTTAACTATTATATTTCTTTTCTATTAATAGCATTGGCTTAATTTTAACTGACAAGATAGCAACCCTGTTTGGGACCTCAATAAACATTAAGCAATAGGATTCAATGGGGCAGGATACTCTCACATTTTTTCTGCTCTATATTTGAATTACTGAACATTACTTACTCCTAAGAAACGATGACTACAATTTCAGACATGTTCTTTCTCAAAAATGGAAAAGCATGTTTGTTGAGGTAATTCTTTCTCAAAAATGGAATATCATGTTTGTTGAGGTACTTTTGTCCAAACAAACTTCTGCACTACATCATTGTTGCTAATGTGTCCTTTACTTTTACTGATGCTGGGGAACCGGAAAACTATTTCCACTCTGGTTGCTCTGCACCAACATAAACAAAGGGAAAAGCAATGCAGAATCCTTATCACCTAACTGCATTTTTTGCAAAGCAGAAAACTATGTAATAAAATTAATTAAGTTTGCCCAAGGAGCAGTAACCTATAGCAACCAATCGGTGGGTAGCATTTACTGGTCACATGTTTAAAAGCAAATATCTTATTGGTTGCTGTGGGTTACTGCTCTTAGGCAAACTTAGTGCCTTATTACATATGGGGGTTAGTGTTTGGGGTCAATCCCCTTCCTCAGGTGCAGAATCCATTGTTCATGGCTTAACCTTTTCTCCCCCACTTCTCCTGTGTAACCTAATCATTAAGGCTATAGCACCTCGGGTTTATTCTTCACTTGTGTTTTTCTGTCAGTGGATTGCCTGGCCTCTTGCAAAAAGAAACCTTCAGGTGGATTCAAAGAGTAATCCCTCCTCGCAGGATCACCCCCTACCGTAACTACTAGGGGGAGCTTGGGAACAACTAGGGTACTAGGACATTCCATAGTATCTAACCCAGTGGGGAAATGTTTTCTTATTACCAGTAGCATAACTACACAAACCTGACCAGGTGTGTATAGTAGCGATGGGCGAAATGTTTCGCCAGGCATGGATTCGGCGAATTTCCGCGTTTCACCGCTGGCGGATTGTTTCGCGAAACGGATGAAAAAATTGACGCGGAAAAATTCTGCGCACATCCAAAAATTGTCACGGGCGTCATAAAAGAATAGCCGCGGGCGTCATAAAAGAATAGCCGCGGGCGTCATAAAAGAATAGCCGCGGGCGTCATAAAAGAATAGCCGCGGGCGTCATAAAAGAATAGCCGCGGGCGTCATAAAAGAATAGCCGCGGGATAAAATGATAGCCGCGGGCGACAAAATAATAGCCGCGGGCGACAAATTTTTTGTTGCACGACATTTTCACCGTTTCACGACATTTTCGCCATTTCACGGATCTTTTAAATGGTTCGCGAATTTTTCGGCGAAGCGAAACGGATCAGATTCGCTCATCACTAGTGTATAGGGTTTCCTGTTCCACTGTCCAGGGAACAGGCCATGGGGAAGGGGACTTTGACGACACAGGGCAAGGTAGTGGTTAAAACTGGACAGGTGGCAACACCCCTGTAAAAAAAAAAATCAGGATTTGCTTCCTCCCTTTCCCTGACTGGAAAACACAGGACAACTGTGCCACTTGTGTTTTTATGTTTTACCATTGAAGTAACTGGAGAGCAACTACACCACGTTGGTATCTTCTCTGCTGGTCATGGCTCGTGTGTCATCTGCCTTAAGGCAGCCCCCAGATACGCTCTCTTTGGTTGGGATTGGTGGACCACCATACAGATAGCAATAATTGTATGAAACTTCATTTCATATAATGTTACTGGTACATCTTATAGACTCTGACCCTGATTTATACATTATTTCATTTTATTGTATTTTAAGCAAAAATGGAGTTGGTTATAGTGAAGCACAGAGATGAGTGGCATAATGACTACTTGCCTTAACAGACTGTAAATAATATCAGCCTTGGCATTGTCCCTGTTTATCTCTACTTCTCAGTCTCTGTACTCCCTCTTCTCCAAATTCTCTCTCAGCATTGTCCCTTCTGAGGGAGTGACCTTGATTCTATCTCATTTACATGGAGCATTTTTCATCCTGTGGAAATATTTCGTTTCGGGACCTTTCCATCATTAACTGAATTTACAGCAATTTCCTCATGTGTTTTCTCTAAGGGATTCTGCTTTGAGATGCACATTAAATCTCCATTAATACCTCATTATCCCGCTGATACGATTACCACGATAATGAGGCAGAAATTCTAATTGTCCCTGGTTCTTATTGTACAGTTCATATACCTGGCAACGCAGCAGCAAACAGAAAAAAATAAAAGTAAAAAAATAACTGTCAACTGTGTCTGACACAATCAAGTTATATTTCTGCTGAAACAGAAGCCTGTGGTTTATTAGGTCCTAATAGGGAATTTGCCATTTAAAAAATACCGCTCTATATCATGAGATACTTTGGCATCTTGAAAAGGTGAGAGCACTAATAGAAGACCTTTGTGGGTTAAAGGTTGACATTAATTTGAATTGTTTGCCTATTTTTTTTTTTCTTTTTAGGAATTTATGGGAAGGGATTCAAAATATTTAAGTTTTGGACATAGACAAGAAAGCAAAAGGTGAAGATGAGAAAGAATAATTATTTAGCCATGTCTTATTGAATCTTATGGGGTTATTTAACAGAAGACTCATAGTTTGAGCCACTATTTTTAAATTGCTGATGCTTTTGATTTAATGCTATGGGTTCTATAACAGTAGGAAACCTGCAAATTGTATTACTTTTCTTACCTTTATTACATTGCCCTCTTAGCTTACCTAAAGATCTGTGACCTTCCAACTTCCAAATCCAACTTCTAATCAGGGCCGCCATCAGAAATCACAGGGCCCCTCACAACTAAATTTTCTCCCCCCCCTCCTCCCACACCCCCAATTGCCCCTCTCCCAGTGACCCCTCCCATCAATACAAAGGACATACAGACATTGGTAGCCAGGGCCCCCCTAAAACATTGGTGGGCAGGGGTTACGTTTTGCATTGGTGCCAGGGAAAATCATTGCTAGCCAGCCCAGGGCCCCCTTAAACATTGGTGGTCCTCCCCCAAATTACTATGGCCTGCTCCCTGCTGCTTCCTTCCGCATCCTTCGACTCCCCCCAGCATCCTCTGGCTCCCCCCAGGGCCCCCAAGCGTCTTCCAGTTCCCCCCTTTTCTTCCCCCAGCGGCCTCCGGCTCCGGTGGTGTCCTCCGCTATGAGCCGTGGCTCCCCGCTACTTCTGCTCTTCTATAAGGTTGCGCCCCGTACGTGTGACATCAGTACGTACGGCCGTAACCTTATAAAAGCGCAGATGTAGCGGGGAGCTGCGGCACATAGCGGAGGACACAACTAAAGATAGGGCCCGGACTTGATTAAAGGGGGCCCGAGCTAAAAAAACTCTAGCATGGTCGGGCCCCCTTTAAAGCTAAAAACGACTGGGCCCTGGACAATTGTCCCCCCTGTGCCCCCCTGATGGCGGCCCTGCTTCCAATTAAATGGATGCCAGAGAAACAAGTAACAAAACTGATACGACAGAAGGCATCACTTTGTGCCCATACATGGGTCAATAGGCTGCCAACTCAATTGAGAGCGGACAGACAATATATGGTGGAGTGCAGGCCCTTTGGGTTAAAGTGGCACAAAGAAGTGTGTTCACCAAAAAATGTGTAGTTTTTGTTAGTCATTTTCCATTATGGCTGATTTGAGTTGTCTCCTGACATCCGATTGTACCATCTTAAAATTTCATGAAAGTGACACTGATGTGACAAAATGACAGCTGGATTCACTGGAAGGTGTCAATATGTTTTAATCACCCCCGGTGAATCCATTTGCAGTTATTTTCCCAGGTGTACCTAGAGCTAAAATACACTCGCACAGTAAAGCTGTTAGCAATGACAGTGTAATAAAAATCAGGAATTATACTCCACAGAAAACTTTTTATTTGTAAAAAAGATAAACAGAATGTCAGGTCAGCTTAGCGATATTTTTTTTGTGGGTCTTTAAATTTCTTTTACAGGTATGGGACCTGGGGTTTTCCGGATAAGGGGTCTTTCCGTAATTCAGAGCTCCTACCTTAAGTCTAATGAAAAAAATAAGAATAACAGTAATTAAACCCAATAGGACTATTTTGGCTCCAATAAGGATTAATTATATCTTAGTTGGGATCAAGTACAGGTACTGTTTTATTATTACAGAGAAAAGGGAATCATTTAAACATTAAATAAACCCAATAGGGCTGTTCTGCCCCAATAAGGGGTAATTATATCTTAGTTGGGATCAAGTACAGGTACTGTTTTATTATTACAGAGAAAAGGGAATCATTTAACCATTAAATAAACCCAATAGGGCTGTTCTGCCCCAATAAGGGGTAATTATATCTTAGTTGGGATCAAGTACAGGTACTGTTTTATTATTACAGAGAAAAGGGAATCATTTAAACATTAAATAAACCCAATAGGGCTGTTCTGCCCCAATAAGGGGTAATTATATCTTAGTTGGGATCAAGTACAGGTACTGTTTTATTATTACAGAGAAAAGGGAATCATTTAACCATGAAATAAACCCAATAGGGCTGTTCTGCCCCCAATAAGGGGTAATTATATCTTAGTTGGGATCAAGTACAGGTACTGTTTTATTATTACAGAGAAAAAGAAAATCATTTTTAAAAATGTCAAATATTTGATTGAAATCGAGTCTATGGGAGATGGCCTTTCCGTAATTTGGAACTTTCTGGATAATGGGTTTCCGGATAAGGGGTCCGATACCTGTACTTCCAATCTCTAAATTATGTTTACTATATAAAGTTTAATTTTTAAAAAAACTTTTTAATTTTTAAAAAACTGCTACGTGACCTGTGCTCAGGTAAACTTCAGTCACACTTTACTACCGCGCTGCAAGTTGCAGTGATATCACCCCCCTCCATTTCCCCCAGCAGCCGATCAGCAGAACAATGGGAAAGTAGCAAGATAGCAGCTCCCTGACACCTTCATTGCTAAAAGTAGTAGCCATCAGGATAGCGCTCAATAGTAAGAAGTCCAAGTCCAGCTTGGGACTCCTCCAGTTACATGGGAGTAGGAGAAACAATAGGTTACCTGAAAGCAGTTCTAATGTGTAGCGCTGGCTCTTTCTGAAAGCTCAGACTCAGGCACAATGCACTAAGTTGGCGCCTACACACTAATATTTCAACTAAAAAATACATTTGTTGGTTCAAGAATAGAAGATTAAATGGTAGAGTGAATTATTTGCTATGTAAACAGTGTAATTTAGAAATAAAAAATCACCATAAAAATCCATGACTTTAAATATTTGCATGTGTCACACACTGGTATATAAATGATGATGGCATGGCAGGTCTGAGTGGGTCCACATTAGGGTCAGATGTGGCTCTATGTCAACCTGTGCATCACTAATTCCCCTTTCTTTCCTGTGTTAGTAGTGTGAGGACAGTGAGTCTGAACATTTTTTGGTGTTAGAAATGGGGCCAACGTCAAAGCAGCCTTCATTAGAGCTGGACGGGTTGGGTTAGTTTAGGTTAGTACATTGCTGTCCAACTGGCCTATGCTGCCTGTGTGTGCCATACTCTGCCTGTCCTATGCTGCCTATGTGTGCAATATTCTGACTTCCCTATGCTGCCCATGTGTGCCATACTCTGCCTGCCCTATGCTGCCTGTGTGTGCCATACTCTGCCTGCCCTATGCTGCCCATGTGTGCCATACTCTACCTGCCCTATGCTGCCCATGTGTGCCATACTCTGCCTGCCTTATGCTGCCTGTGTGTGCCATACTCTACCTGCCCTATGCTGCCCATGTGTGCCATACTCTGCCTGCCTATGCTGCCCATGTGTGCCATACACTGCCTGCCCTATGCTGCCTGTGTGTGCCATATTCTGACTGCCCTATGCGGCCTGTGTGTGCCATACTCTGCCTGCCCTATGCGGCCCCTGTGTGCCATACTCTACCTGCCATATGCTGTCTGTGTGTGCCATACTCTGTCTGCCCTATGCTGCCTGTGTGTGCCATACTCTGCATGCCCTGCCAGTGTGTGCCATATTCTGCCTGCCCTACCTGTGTGTGCCATACTCTGCCCTATGCTGCCTGTGGTGGTGAACCCGGCAGGGGTTTGTTGTGGGAGTTTGTTAGCATTTGGAAATAGTTGTTAGGGGTCTCTAAGGTGTGTAATTATTTTGTGCTGGGGGTTGCTGTGCTGTCCACAGGGGAGGATTAGACATATGGATTTAAGGGTGTGGCTTAGTATGACTTAATAAACCTTCACACATAAGTAATGGATGATATCCCTCCAGTGAGCACCAACCATTTGGGTTTTTTGCTGTCCTGCCAACCTTAAAAGGGTTGCAGCCCACTGCACCCCCTAGTTTTGCTATAGAAGTTGGCAAAAAACATAATTATAGATGCTCTTGTGATAACATGGGTGTGGCTTGAAGTGAGTGTGGTCTTAATAAGGGGGAGTGGTCACAACTGGCTTCCATTATCGACCCTCCACCATGTACACCAGTAAATCACTTTTTTAGTGATTTGTGGACTCGACTTTGCCCATGGCCCACCCTATCAGCACAAACTATTCAATTAGTTTGTGTTAGGAGGGGTGGCATCTGTGCACATAGCCACTGAAATAGTCGGTGCTTTCAGTTTATTCAGCAAAAAGGAAAAGACAATTTCTTTCATGTATATACTTACATATACAATATATACATATATTTTCTTTTCTAGCTTTTGGGGGTGAATTGGCACTTTACTCTTTGCCTTTCCCCCATATCAATAACATTATGCTGGGGTGAAGCTGCAGGGCCCAGGAGGATTCTAGGCTCTCCATAACCATAAATTGTGTCTGGTTTCTGTCACTTTCCCCCACTATACTCCCCTTCTGCATCAGGAGCAGTTTAGAAAGAGGTTATAGGTAATAAATGTGTTACAGTTTGGTGCAAATGCTCAGAAGCTAAATTGCTTTGGCTGCTGCCTCTTTATGGGATATACTGATGCAGGTCACAGTAGCCAAATATCCTATTTTACAAGTTTCTGGCTATAGAAGTGTTTGTTGGCACACACAGATGGGGATTATAAAACGCTTGCTGATTGCTCTGAGAACCGAACATGTTCTCCCCGTGTTTTGGCAGCCTGAAAAAACCTCTGTAGTTCTGTTTAATGTTCTGCTCTTGGCAAATTCCAGAACACTAACGCAAAAATCTAAACTTGTTTTATTGCAGCACAAATGGACAAGGTGTTCGGGAATGTACGTGAAATAGGAAAATTTGCTCACAGACAATGACATTCTGCATTTACTGCTAAACAAATACACTGTGGCTTTCTGTATAATAAAAGGAGGAACATGAACAGCGCTAGATCAATAGGAATAGGTGCAGAGAAAGGTCAAGTCGAGGGATAGAAGGTGCTAATAGGGTGAATGATGTATTATAAAAGATTTTTATTATTATTATTATTTTTTTTTATGATTTTTTTGTTTCATGCCCACCACCCCCTACAAAACATGGAGGAGTTTGTAAAGCTAGACCTCAATAACCTAATTCTCGTGTCAGCAGTGAATATACAGCAATATATAATGCATAATGCATTTCCCTGATTTTACATTTTCGAGGATGTTACACCACTTTTTTCTGGTCCCCTGAAAAATGCAAAATGGGGGTTCTATTGCAATTGCTAATCTCAGGCCCTGGGCTCGTTCTTCTCTTGGCTGAAAAGGCATGGCTTAGGCATAGTATTCTACTGAGCCCCAAGGTACCATCTTTATTCTCTTGTCCCAGGGATCCATTGGGTCTGCCATGGCCTGTGTGCATTTGCAGTAGAGTAAAGGTTTGTATTTTACCTTACACATTTAATCTAACTCTACTAGATTGCACAGCAACAGAGCAACTGCAGATCCCTAAGACAAGAGAGAAGATGGTGGCATAGGAGGAGTTACAAATGCCCCCTTTCCTCCTAATCCAAGCAGCTGACTGGTTGTATGTTGGACTTTCAGACACCTCTTCCTTTCGTTCATTCTTCTTTTAACACTAGGCTTTACTTACTCTATAGCTAGGAGTCCACTTGGGCCCCATAAGTACTGCCATTGAGTCTCACAGCTTAAAGATCCCTAGAGGTAACTCTATAACTATTGGATGTGGTTTTATCACACATAATAATAACCGTAATTGTTTTACCTTGGAACGATATTGAGCAGACAACTCAGGGCAAAGGAAACTCTTCATTATTGCCAAAGACACTTGGTTGGTGGCCTGGAACTGCTATTATCATGCTAGAGAAACCCCCAAATGTTTATGCCCAGCATAGGAAAATGGTTTATTAATGTAAAGTAAATAAGATCTTTGGCCCTCACAGTCCTCCAAAACCAAGAATAAAGACACACATACAACATACTTGTGTTTAATCTGTGAAAGTCACAGTTTTATTGCTAAAATAGATGTTAAGATGGTGTTCCTACCTTACAGGGCCCAACCTCCAAGAAGCTTGGGCCAATCTTCTTCACTAGAGAAAAAAAAATCCTTCCTAACTTCTTAAGGGCAATTGAAATTGCTTCCAGGATCAATGCACCCTATTTACCTAGGCAAGCAGGGTGAGGGTAGACAAGAACACAGCTGCATACACATGGGTCCATTCAATCAGTCTCCTCAGCAGAGTGCAGAGCACCTAAATGAATGAAGTCTAATGGATAGTATGACTGCTGCTTCAAGGTCTTCCTTATTAGTCATTTAACCTGCATGTGTTATAAATTGCCAGTGACACTCCTACACTGCCTTCTGTCTCCTACTGACTGGGAACCAGGGGAAAAATGGAAAACTGGTGAACTGACAGATACATTTCTACACAATAAATGTTGAAAATAATTTTCAGTTATCTTGCGTGGTCATGATGTGTTCCACAGATTTAAGTCAGTTTACTTGCCTGCACTTCCTACTCTATGACAATTGTACTGTTTCCCTTGCTAATCTTCCCAGGTATAATGGACCTCTGTTAGTCAGATGTTCATTGTGTAGGTAGGTCTTCCATTTTGTAAATTTGTATGGAGGTAAGTCAGAATATTTGTTCTGAGCCATAAAGGATGGTCCATAAGCATGATAGTCATAGCTGGTCATGCTGCAATGGCTTTAACAGTTATAAGAGTCTTGACTTCCCTGGTGAGGTGGGCATCTGTATACTTCTCCCTCAACACTTTCCGAGAGAACTGTAATCAAGGAAAGAGTTGATGGTGGGTGCCCACAGACACAAATGTAGCTTCTGTACAATGGTACTGTGTTACTAAATGTCTCTAGAAATGCTCAAATTTTAGAGGGATGTATCTCAACTGTTTTGCAGGGCCTCAGCTATGTTGACAAAGCGGTTCCATTGGTCCTTTACAGGAGCAGGTCAGTTGGTGTTTACTCTTGTATATTATCTTCTTATTGCTGGATCCAGAGCTGTCAATGCTTCCATCTTTTCCTTCTTCTGAATCTCCTCTAGTTTCCTGAAAAGGTCTCCATTGCTTCTTTCTTTTTTTGCTTTTTCTGCAAGGCAGTGGTGCTGCTACCATGAGGCAGGGTGGGAATCTTGCCTCAGATGGCAACTTACCAGGGATGGCAAAAAGCCTGCCTCACCACTATTGTACGAAAATCATCTGGACAATAGTTCATAGCCCATAGCATCATATGAAACTGTTTTGTACGATTATATGAGTGCATGTAAGGCCAGCTTAACCAACCTTCAGGCTGAGCCTACCCCCCATATCCCACTTTTTTAAGCTCCCACAGAAGGTATCTGCCAATAAGTTGGGAGACCACTGATAAAAGGCCTCGTACACACGAGTGATCCTTTCTACGTTTCCCGAAGGGGTGTTCCTCGGTGTTCCACAGCAGGGGAGTGCAGGAAGGAAGGCATTCCATGCTTCAGTATGTGCCTGTAATGAAATCACCAGGTGGAACCCAGGAGGATGCACCACAGAGGAACGCAGGAAGGAAAACTTGTGAGTATGACCCTAAAAAGAATACAAAGTGTTACAGCGCAAGAGTTGTACGGATCAAATTCCATAGCACCTGTTCAGACTGGGAGTCAAATAGGCAGTGGCATTCCAAGTACACAGAGGCCCAAAAAGCCCACCACCAGCCCAATAAATAGTGACTGTCTATGGTGTCTTTGCCTGAATCCACAGATTGCCAGTCTGGGCCTGGAGTAGTACTATAGTTTTTGGGGAGTAGTACTAGCTTTTTTGGGGCCATTGAATTAGATGCTTAGATGTATATGGATGGATCTGACAGCATTAGGAAATTGATGGGAAATCTCCATATTTACTTTCTGCTATTTCTGATTAGAGACACCACTGCCAGCCTTTGTAGAGGCTTTTCTGACTTCCAAGGGGTTAAGCTCCGGCAAGCCGAAATCCATATAATCAACATTCACTCCCGTTTCCAAGTTTAAATTGAGCAATTGTTTAATTACGCGTAAGCAGCAATACATCCAGCACGTTATCTAAATCACCGCTTTAATTCCTGGACTCCCCAATCCAAATTGTTTTTTTTTTCTCTCTCTCCTTTTTTTTTCTCCCTCTTTCTCGTTCCATCCCTCCGCATCATTAACGCTGGAGAGTTAATGAATATAAAAAGGGAAGAGGCTAATTATGCTTTAATTTACAATGATGGTGCCATCCTGGGACTGAGCAAAATCTGTTTTCAAAACAATTATAAAAAGCATTAGGCTCTGGTAAATAGAATCATTTTGTCCCTGAGTAAATGTATGTGCATTTGTATATGTGTGTGCATGTATATAGATATATAAATCTCTATACAACAATAGAAAAGAAAAAGGTAAATTAAACAGGAAAATGTATGATTTTTTTTAAATATTTTGGCTTTGGATTTTAGCATTCATTTGCCATGTGCCCACTTTTATACTAATTTTAGTTTAACTTGGTGGAAAAAATATATACAGACCCAGCAAGTCACTTTCCCTTTAAGGGAGAGATATATGCCAAAGGGAACAGAATTTATCCCAAAAACACAGTTTAGGCTGATGTCAGACGTGGCGTATTCTTGGCAAGCTAAAAAACGCTTGCTGAGAAAACACCCCACTACTGTAAATCCTACCTGTGCCTGCACCCGAATGAGTGAGTTACGCTTGGGTACAGGAACATGTAGCCGAAATATGCATAAAAACGCGAGACTTTGCATTCTCTTGCGTTTTTATGCGTATATCGCCTCACACTTGTCATTCATAACCCTGTCCTCAGCATCATCCCTCCAGTGCTCGGTCAGTTGTATTGGCACCCAAGGCCCAGCTCACTGCTAGGCCACCTACTCCCCAGTGCTGGTTTCTTGCTTACTCACCCCCCTCATCAGTTACTAGCTTACTTGTTTCTATACACTTGCACCCTAAGCACGTGCCTCTGTTGCCTACCACTAGTTTCAGTCCTGCATCACAGTGTATTAATCCTTCTTAACATGGCAAATGGTTTGTGTAGGGTTGCCTCCTGTCCAGTTTTCACTTTGACAGTCGTTTTTGGAAGGGCTGTCTGGGTGAAACCCTGGCAGGAAGCAACTGCCTGCCCAAAATTACAAATTATGAAATACAAACATACAAACTCTGAAGTGAATAATGCAGAGATCAGCCAATCACTGCACCATAATCTTTCCCCTGACGTCTAGGGGCAGATTTATCAAAGTCTGAATGGGTACTTACAAAAAATTTGTATTTTTTCTATTTTATAGAACTATAGAACTGCGTATTGTCCACAATATTTTTGTTAATTTCTGCGTCTTTTTCGTGCTTTGCGTAAAAAAAAAACCCATATTTGTCGCAACGACTACAAAGGTTTCGGAATTCATTCAAGCTTCAGTATCGTGACTTTCCTTGGGCCAGGTTGGAGCTGCAGAGTGCCATTGAGCCCTATGGGAGACTTTCCTTGGGCCGGGTTGGAGCTGCAGAGTGCCATTGAGCCCTATGGGAGACTTTCCTTGGGCCGGGTTGGAGCTGCAGAGTGCCATTGAGCCCTATGGGAGACTTTCCTTGGGCCGGGTTGGAGCTGCAGAGTGCCATTGAGTCCAATGGGAGACTTTCCTTGGGACAGGTTGGAGCTGCAGAGTGCCATTGAGCCCTATGGGAGACTTTTCTTGGGCCAGGTTGGAGCTGCAGAGTGCCATTGAGCCCTATGGGAGACTTTCCTTGGGCCGGGTTGGAGCTGCAGAGTGCCATTGAGCCCTATGGGAGACTTTCCTTGGGCCGGGTTGGAGCTGCAGAGTGCCATTGAGCCCTATGGGAGACTTTCCTTGGGACAGGTTGGAGCTGCAGAGTGCCATTGAGCCCTATGGGAGACTTTCCTTGGGCCAGGTTGGAGCTGCAGAGTGCCATTGAGCCCTATGGGAGACTTTCCTCGGGCCAGGTTGGAGCTGCAGAATGCCATTGAGCCCTATGGGAGACTTTCCTCGGGCCAGGTTGGAGCTGCAGAGTGCCATTGAGCCCTATGGGAGACTTTCCTCGGGCCAGGTTGGAGCTGCAGAGTGCCATTGAGCCCTATGGGAGACTTTCCTCGGGCCAGGTTGGAGCTGCAGAGTGCCATTGAGCCCTATGGGAGACTTTTCTTGGGCCAGGTTGGAGCTGCAGAGTGCCATTGAGTCCAATGGGAGACTTCTAAAATCCTGCATTGAAGGTTCAAAGTCAGAAAGTTTTTTTGCGCCGTTTACGATCGTTCGGATGCGAAAATTTCGTAATTTTCAGATATTTTTGTACGACCACGATACGAATTTTTGCGCAATTAATGCACATCAGAAATTATCATTATTTATACAAATTTTTGCCAATCTTACTTAAAAACAACCGAAATTGGGACTTTGATAAATCAGCCCCTAGTGTTACCTTTTTCTTTAGACATTATCGGCTGATCATGTAGGCAAGCCAGGGGTGGAACAATTAGGGATTACAAATTTGTCAACAAATACATTGCAGATAAATTTTAATACCAACCCCTGCATTAGATGGAATTTTACTGCTAGACCTTAAAATATTTGAGTCTGATCCAGATTTAGATCAGGTGTTGCCACCCCGAATTTGCAGCCCTTCGGGGGTAAAGTGCCTGCTATTGCTAGGTGGCACTGGGAGCCAATGTGGGCCCCAAGCTCAGACTGGCAATATGTGCGTTATGGCAAATGCTATAAAATGCTATAGAAGATTTAGTTGGCTGATGGGGGGGCGGTGTTAGGGCCTCTGTGTACTTGAAATTCCAGGACCCATTTATAATCCCAGTCCAAACTTAGTGGGCCCTGTGGGCTCTAAGAAATCTTTCAACAATCTCTATTTTTTGGACTGGCACATGATAAAAAAGGAGAAATGAGAGAATGGCATAAATATAATGGGGAAGGGGTACAAGAGAAAGATGCCCCTCAGAGAGAGGGGCAAGCTCACAGAAAACTAGTGGAAAATAAGAAGATATAAATATGGAAAAGAAAATATGGAAGGAACAATTTGAAAAGCAAAAAAAAAAAAAGAAAGAAAGTAACAAATATGCTTTTTGTGTTATCAAGCAAAGAACGGTGCTGCCAAGTGACTAGTGTGCAGCGGCAGCAAAACATCTAGGCCTGGCACCGTAATCCTTTTATACCTTTTATCTTTTTATACACAAGAGCCATGAATACACTGTTAATTATATCCTTATAATGCACACGAGCCATGATTATCCTGAAACTATATCCTTATAAATGGTTTGTGATGAAGTCATCAGTTAAAATTGCTGCTTAGTGATGTCATTTCTGTCACATGACTCACTAAAACTTGTGTATTATAATAAATAAAGTACCCCCCTGTATGAGGATATTAGAAGTCACCTCCCCATTCCATGACCTGTGTATGGCCATGGAACTTCTCTGCGACTTATAATATCCTTATATTTTACAAAAATGGGTACTTTAGTTGCTACATAAACAGTGCTTAGTGATGTCATCAGTTATAATCAACTATTAGTGATGTGATTTTGTCACATCAATCACAGGCACTTGTGTATTGTAATAAATAATGTATCCCCTGTTTCAAAATATGAGGATTTTAGAAGTCACCATTACCTGTATAAAAGCATGAGGTTTTAGTGTAAAACCTAAGAGAAATGTTGCTGCAAGAAAATTATCCTTAATCTGTTTTGTGTTTTGTCTGAACGTGCTTTTTTTGTTTTTGGGCTCTAGGTGGCACCAAAAAGCTAACTTACGGAGTACCTTCAGATTCTGTTATGGCTACAGTTGTGGCTTCTAGCTGCTACTTTGTTGAAGCCAAAGGAGTTTATTTTGTGTTGTATTTATTTGCTATATTGCATGCATATAAGATGTGATATCGGCAGTGTGTCAAAAATATATACATGCAAAAAGATGTATAAATTGACTAATGCTAAACTAATAAGGAAAAACACCCAGTGTACAGTTCCTATCTGTAGCAATAATACAGTATGAGTTAGACTAAGCCACATAAGTTAAAAGGCACTGCCACCCAAAAACTGCTTGTGTGCACAATTAAAGATATAAAATTATTTTCCAATATGCCATTCTCTGGTTTTAAAGTTGCTTGTAACTCTAATTGCAATTACAAGCAGTGTCTAATTATAGCTTACTGTTTTCCGGTTGTGACTCTTGAAACAATTTATCAATGTATCAATTCAGTCCCCCCCTGCCAGTCTGCTAATTGGTCTTCTGCTACTCTGATACAGGAGTCAAAACCAGCATTCCAGTGAAAAAATGTATTCAATAGAATATTGTTTTGTTTTAATTTGAAATCTGTTTTTTAAAAGCGCAGATTTTTGTATATTTCATTTTGAAATTTCCCATGAGGCTAGCCATGTTGTTCATTTCCCAGGGTGCCACAGCCATGTGACTTGTACCCTAATAAACTTCAGTCACGCTTTACTGCTGCGCTGCAAGGTGGAGTGATATTGTCCCCCTCCCAGCAGCCAGTCAGCAGAACAATGGGAAGGGAGCAAGATAGCAGCACCCAGTAGGTATCAGAATAGCACTCAATAGTAAGAAATCCAAGTCCGGCTTGGGACTCCTCCAGTTACATGGGAGTAGGAGAAACAATAGGTTACCTGAAAGCAGTTCTAATGTTTCTGGCTCCTTCTGAAAGCTCAGACTCACAATGCACTGAGATGGCACCTACACACCAATATTACAACTAAAAAAAATTCATTTGTTGGTTAAAGAAAAATTGGTAGAGTAAATTATTTGCTATGTAAACAGTGTAATTTAGAAATAAAAAGGACACCAAAAAAATCTTAAATGCATACTGGAAAGTTGCTTAGAATTATTATTTTTTGGACAGAAACCCCCTATAAAGGGAGGGGTTATATAAACAATACCTGTAGTAGGAGTTACCTGACTGAGGAGGTTGGAGGAGCACCCACGTTTGAATTACCTTGGGTCACTGCCATTACTTATCATTGGGCCCCATACCACATAAGTTAGATGAGCACTAACAGCAAGTAAAATAGAGGCCCTATGAAAAAAAGTCCCAAGTGTGTAGGCATAAATGGTATATATTATTTTAAACTATATAATATACTATATATTATGGATAATAAAAGTTTCCAGATAAAGGATCCTATACCTATGTATATATTAGAAGGAGTTTGAGGCAAGTGTTTATAACAGTGCTCTCTTGCTACTCTACCTCAACAAGCCTGTGACTTTATTCAGTGCATGAGTTCTACCCCCCACCCTCGGGACTCACTCCCAGTTGGCCGGGCTCAGCACATTCAGATACGCAAAAGACAATAGGAAGACACAATAAGTCCTGTCTGTGGGGACTGGTAAAATGCTGAATGTTACAAAAAATAGAAATAAGATGCTCTCGGAGCAGATGTTTCCTCAGACACCTGGGAAGCCGAAGGAGATCACATTCTTACTTGAAAGCACTTAGCCATGTAACGCTGGCTTTAACCCCTTTTGCTGCCAGTTACATGTCCCCCCTAGCTTAACAATATCTTCTTGATTCATTCATATGTAGCACAAACGTTGTGCTCGTGCCCCATGTCTACATGTCATATCTCCTTGTGGCTTATCTGCTGCTGGTTCATGCTGACAGGGTAACCATTTTGTGTCTCTGGGGACACAGCTGAGAGTAGTCGTCCATTTTCCCCTCAGGTACTAAAGCTCTATTCAGTGCTGAGATGTATTTGGTGCCCAGGGATTTAAACTGCTGTTTGTCTTGTTTGGGCACTGTGAAAAATGACTGTTGTTTTTCTCTGTAGGTGCACTGAATTCTTTTGTAGCAGTCAATAAGATGCCTTCAAGATTACTTGGCTAGCAGAAAACAACAAAGCTGGGCTTTTTGGAGGGATAACAAAGCTGCGGCTTAATGTGGTGCTCGGTGACACACACTCAGGTTAGAGATAAGCTTATTGTAACCTAATTAACATTTCAGTCTCATTACTACATCTTCTGTCAAAATATTATACTGCTAAAATCAGTCAGTCCCTCACAGTATCCAACCAATATGAGAGGTCATACATGATATGGCTGCCGTTCCACAGCAGGGAGGCGCTGCAGCTCCTCTTTACTTCCTGCTGATGCTTTAGCCAAGGATCTTAAAATAATTACAGCTCAACAGCACATAAACACAAATAAATATAACATATTAAATTCTTTTAATTAGGGCCTGAGTTAGATTTTTGGTGTCAGCTCTTTTCTGCCTTGGGCAAATCATGACGGGAGGGAATGCAGTGAAAGTGTTAGTACAACAAAAAAAATAAAATAAAATTATATATATATATAGAAAGAAAGAAAGTACAAGTGGCGGTACTCACAGGATTTTACTACTGAGTCAATTTAATGGAAAAAGGTTTATTGATGGATCAATAAACCTTTTTTTCATCAAATTGACTCAGTTGTAAAACCCTGTGAGTGCCATCACTTTTACTTTTTTTTTGTTTGTTTTCCTGTTCGGGCACCCAGGTTAATAAAACCTCTCAGTAGCCTACACGGACTACACGTATCCCCCATCACTGCAAATTCAACCCTGCAACCTGCCCCACCATGTAATTTCTGCCATCTTGGTGGCACTTCTTAATTATCGGGTTGGGGGTGCCCACATAGCCCAGACTGACCCTGCAGGTGTATAGCTCACCTTTCATTTCATTTAAGATTTTAAAGGGGAACTAATAGAATAGAATGTATCTTTTCTTGAAAGGGGTATATATTTACACAATTTAAACTGTGTCACTTTCTGTTACATGTTCAAGTTGTATTTATATTCCATATTTATAACCGTGCTGGAGGGCCAGCAGCCGGGAGTGGCAATCCAGGGGTTATTTATGACTGCCCAGCCTCCGTAGATTTATTTGTGTGTGTTTTATAATTTTCATTTTTTTCTATTACAGACGGCAACTCTAGATGTGTTTCAGACAAATACATTTTATATTAACATCAACATTGCATATTTATCATCACATTGTGTTATTTATTGTATTATCAGTTAAGACTCTTACATGGCTGCCTATGTTCCTGGGCCCCCCAGCAATAGCTTGGGTAGCTGCCCCTATTGTTACTTCTGAAGACATATTTGGTTAAAATATCCAGCATTCAATGACATTGGCATTTCTAAACCGCCTAAAATACACAGGCAGATAAATGCTAATTCTGAAATAGGCTTTATACACTGTATTATACCTATTATTTAGAGCCAGGTGATGTAGTATTTAGCAACCAAGGACCATACCCTACCTGAATGCCCCCCTTACAGCTCACTCCCCACTGGCGGTCTCTCCTTTTCCTTCTCCAATTTCTCCCAAGGTGCATGTCTGTTTACACCTATTTCTAGCACTGCTATTATAAAATAGGTGAAAGCAGGTGTTTTTAAGCAGGTTTTAACTCTTGCACACTACTGATTTGCTCCGCCCCACTTGTGCTACATATTAGAACTGCTTTCAGAAACCTATTGTTTCTCCTGCTCAAAGTAACTGGAGGAGTCAGGGAACTGCTATCTTGCTACCTTCCCATTGTTCTGCTGATCAGCTGCTGGGAAGGGCTGATATCACTCCAACTTGCAGTGCTGCAGTAAAAAGTTACTGAAGTTTATCAGGGCACAAGTCACATGGCTGTGACACCCTGGGAAATGAAGAATATGGCTAGCCCCTTGTAAAATGTCAGAATGAAATATTTAAAAATCTGTTTACACTTTTAAAAAAACAGATTTCAATTCAGAATTCTGCTGGAGAAGCTCTATTAACTGATGTGTTCTGATAAAAACATATATAGCTGCACAATGTGGTACTGCACCCTAATCTCACTAGACACACGCGGAATTGTTTCACCAGTGGTACAGAGAAAAGCAGCATATTTACTACAGCTTTCCAAGCCATTAAGGTCCCAAGGAAGAAGAGAGCAAGAATGTAAAAACAGATTGGCTCTGGTGCTTCTCAAGCAGGGAAGTTTGCAAACTAAATTATTGCCTGTTCTGTTACTTGTGCTCTTGGAGAAAAGCGGGAAGAGAATATCTTGGAATCAGAGTGACATGACAGACTAGATGAGAATTGCTGTAATAGTGCCCATGTCTGTCGGAAAATGTCACTTATGCAGAGATGCAGCATTCTCACTGGATGTGTGACAGTCACAGAGAATTCCTCAATTCTCAGTAAATCTTCTGCTTGATTACTATGCCTAACTTTTCCCTTTATTTGAATGGCTCCATCTTTATTATTGTAAGAGGGCAACACAGTGACATATTTTTAATAAATAATATATAAGTTGATCCAGGGACTGGTCCGATTGCCATCTTGGAGTCAGGAAGGAATTTTTTTCCCTCTGCAGCAAATTAGAGAGGCTTCAGATGGGGTTTTTGCCTTCCTCTGGATCAACTAGCAGTTAGGCAGGTTATATATAGGCATTATGGTTGAACGTGATGGACGTATGTCTTTTTTCAACCCAACTTACTATGTTACTATATATATTTGTGTGCACAATAGTAGCACATTACTACCATACCTTATTGCCAGAATTTGCATTCCCTTTCTATCTATAAATCTATACATAATTGCACAATCCTCATTTATATGACTGTTTTTATCTATACACAATGACGTAGCTATATATACAAGAGATCCCACAGTACCTTATTCGTCCACCCCCCAGTCCCACTTCTACCTTAAATATACCGGTGCGGTCAGGGCTGGGAGGTTCTGCGCGGTCAGGGGTGTGGGGGACGCTGTTGTTTATAAAAAAGCTGCTATGCTACTTACTCAGTTCTTCGACTCACCAGACTGTCATGGAATGTAGCAGATAAACATTGTTTAAAGAAACATTATATAAAAAGTTATTGTTTTAATAAATTTGTTTTATGTACCTTCACCTCATAGGTTCCCAAAATGTAAAGACCCAAAATAGTGGTTAGTGGCCCAATCATAAAAGGCCAGTTAGAGTGAGAGTTAGGAGAAATGCTCATTTACTTGTTCCCGATATTTCGAGAACTATAGCAGTGAATGATATGGCTATGTGAGTAATCTAATTAAACAGGGGCTTTACCCAGAAAAGTGTTATTTGCATAATAAAAGTAAATGTAAGCAACTATCCGATATAAATTCATTACTCATTTTAAATGGTTTTAAAATTATTTGTTAATGATCTTGCATTTGAAAGCTGTTAATATTCTCTACACCACTGGGACTGATTCTGCTCCAGGTCTGTTGATCACCTGGGTTCTTCTATATTGTTTCAGTCAAAACCAGCAGTGCAGAAAATATAAACAGCCAGGCAGATACTGCTTTCAACTGCAATTACATTTACAAATAACTGAAACAATTAAAGGAGAAGGAAAGGTGGAATCACTGGGGGGTGTGCCAAAATATTAAGGTCGCTTACCTGACACTCCAGGCTGGTTCTCCTATAAGCAGAAAATTGCACCAGCCCTGAGTACATGCAGGCGAGGGATCCTCTTGCTTTCCTCTCCTTTCGCTGTGATCCTGGAGCCCGCACATGTCCACATTGTTGGCCGGCATGTACCCCGGGCCGGTGTGTTTTTTTGCACCAGGAGCACCAACCTGGGGTAACAGGTAAGTGATTACAATCACTGGGGAGTACCAAACGTTTTGGCACACCCAGTGATTTCACCTTTCCTTCTCCTTTTAAAATGTATATAAGAATATTGATACGCTTATTTTACCCGCTACCTGACCTGACCCGCAGCCTGACCCATACCCAGTGACTACCATTAAACAGGAAGTGCTGTTGCAACAAACCAGAAGGGACATAATAAGAAGTGGGCAGGGCAAAAAAAAAAACAGGTTTAAAGCAATATAGATAAAATCCAGTGACCCAGCCCATCAACCTGCACCAATACCTGCATATGAAAGTTGTGCTCTTTATCTGTGGGTGCCCAACCCACTCTTGAAAGTAAGCATCTGATTGGTTGCTATGGGCAGTGTCGGACTGAGATGGCAGGGGCCACCAGAAAATCCTGGACCATGGGCTCACTCTCAAAACTTTAATTCCGCCTCTCCTCTCTCTTTTCTCTACATACTATCAAGCTTCCTTGTAGCCATACAGAAATAGGGAATGACCATGCAATTGGCCAAATAGTTAGAAGCAAGAGGGCCCACTGACACTTGGGCCCACCGGGAGTTTTCCTGGTATCCTGGTAGGCCAGTCCTACACTGCCTATGGGTGGAGAAAACCATGCAATTATCATTAAATCACCCTGTTAAATTTATGTGTAAAGTTGAAATGAGTAATTGGTCCCAGACACAATGTTGTTTTTCTTTATTTAACCTGCCCTTAGGCCATTAAATCAAAACATGCAAATGTAAGACTTATCACCATACTAGGGTCAGCGAACCTAGCAAGCAGGCTGTGGCTGAATGACTAAAAGATAGATAGAAAGGTACCTCAAAAGAAGAATAAAAAAGGCTTTTGTTGCAAATATTGCCACTGGAGGACTTTATGGTGCCCTTACCCTAACCTCTCTAGTCCATTTGGTTGCTCTCCAAGTCCCAAACCATTTTTCAGTATCTTGCATTGATAAGATTAAAGGCTTCTTATACGCAGACATTCTTCCTTGAGTTCCCCTGGATCTTTCGTACATTCTACCACATTGGAACGTAGGAAGAAACGCACCCTCTACTTTTAAATGAGGTTGTGCTCACACTGCCTCTAGAAGTGTTGGATGTTGGTGGTATATATCAAGCTGTATTCAGTGCTTCCCTGAAGCAGAGTCAGTCCAACCTCATTGAATGGTACAAGCTACATTTTTGATGCAGTTCCTTGCAGAGGACTGCATGAAAGACTCAATGCATGATAAACACCCATGTGTAAGAAGTCTGGTGTTTTGATAATGAGGGACCTAGGACATAGTTGTTGTGAAGCATATACAGTATTCTGTTGTGTGGAATAATTCAGCCCACAATAATGTGTGTATATGTGTCAGTCATGATAGGATTATTCAGGGTTTCTGGATCTGGAAGGGATGGGACGAGGGCAGTTGTAGGTTCCATTTTTCATAAACTGCACCTAAGGCTGATGCCACACGTGGCGTTTTTACGCTGCATATTTTCTAATTCTCTCAGCGGCTGAAAAACGCACGATATCATCATCCATAGAAATAACTTGAAAAGACTCGAAGCAAACCACACAATGCGTAAATACGCTAGAAAACACCTTGGCACGGATTTATCAAGCGTTTGCCGAAATATGCCGTTATTTGCACAGCAAGCTATTCCTATATGTACACAAAGGCAGATGCCAGACCTAGCGGAAATACGCAGCTTTTTTTACTATTTCGCACTATTAGCACCATGGGAAACGGGATTTGCTACGTCACCAGTACTAGGCTGAAAAACGCCATAGTCAGGGGCTGTGTGGCTTTTGCGGTGGTTTTAGGCTGAGAAAATACGCAGCGTAAAAACGCCATGTGTGGCATCAGCCTAACAAATCCAGTTTGTATTGGATTTAGCTCTGAGCCACAAGGTAATTATTGCACCTGAGCCACTTTTGGATTTCTAATGACTGGTACCTTCTATTCCACTGGGAGCTCTGCTATGAAATAGCCAAAAACCACATGGAAAGGTACCACATGTTAGTGAGTTATGTGCCCAACTGCTCAAAAATATCTCCTGTTTAAAGGAGTAGTAAACCCAAATATAAAATGTTTGTAATCTTATTCTAAGCAACATTCTAATACAAAATTATTTCAGTGATTTTTAAGTTGTTTATGGGAACCTAAGTCTTGAATGGAGGAGAGCTGTCAAGTAATGCAGAAGATAGAAACATACATATAAACACTATTGCATTACAGTTGCATGGAAACAAATTTGCTTTCCATTTGCAAAATCTTACATCTCTTAATAGAGAGGCTTTTGTTGCATAAGAAAATGCATTTACTATTCCAGCCTCTCACATGCATAAATAACATACATTTTGCTACTCTTATACCCATGCAAAACACCAGTGCACAAAGTGACATTAAATGACAGGCCCTTTAATATGTAAAATTATGGTAATATATTTCAAGCAGAAAATTCATCACCATAACTTGTAAATATAAAATGCCCTGGGACACAAGAAAGTGCAAGTTCAGGTTATTGCAAATCAGTGACCTGCTATGTTTAGTAAGCTTCAATTCCCCTACATTAAAATCATTAAAAGTATTTGCTACTAAGTCAGGGAAAACCATTTTGTTAATACATATTGCTGGGTTCCCAGATGTGATTGTGCCAGATACCTTGTATATGTATTGTACTCCCCAATTAATTGGTACAGATAATAGGAGTACATTATATAGACCCTGGGTTGAAGTTCAAAGGCACTAAGGGGCAGAAGAGTGCTTCCTTTGTGCCCATACAGGGCAGGGCCGGATTTGTAATCCTGCCGCCCCAAGGCCGCCCCCGTCCGTCGCCCTCCGTGCATGCGCACGATCAGCACACCCCCCCATGCGCATGCGCGAACGTGCGATCGGCACCGCCCCCTCCCCAACGTGCATGCAGGGTGTAAACATTCGCATATGGAGCAGTGGGGGAGAGGTCCCCACTGCTCCATATGGATGAAAAAGCTTAAGATTGTGGTGGGGCGGGCGGGGCGACATGCCGCCCCCAAATTTGTGCCGCCCTAGGCCCGGGCCTTTGCAGCCTCTCCACAAATCCGGGCCTGCATACAGGGAGCATCAGCACTGGACCCAATGGGTCTGCGTAATAGACAAGTTAGGGGATCCCTACGTTCCTCCCACACATGGATACAGCACTGCCAAACACAGGGAGGAAGACCTGTGGCAATTCAAATACAATAGGTTACTTCTAATATAATATTTTACATTTTTTATAACACACAAGTTTCATGAAGTCGTGTGATGCAAATGACATCACAAAGCACCCAATGTAACTGATGACATAACTAAATACTGTTTATATAAAGAATAATGTACCCCCTTTTGAAAAATATAAGAATATTATAAGTCACTGAGTAGTTTTGTGCCATTATTAAACCGCAAAGATGAAGGCTGAGTGATTTCATACAGGTCATGGAACTCAGAGGTGACTGCTAATATCCTTATATTTTTTCAAAAGAAGGTACATTATTTATTATAATACACAAGTTCCAGTAAGACATGTGACAGAAATTACATCACTAAAACCCAATAATAAGTAATGACTTCATTAAGCACCTTTTATAATGATATAACTGACATGGCTTGAGTATTAAAACAGTATATTCATGGCTCTTGTGTATTATAATGCAGAGACTTTTCCCGTTCCCCTATTATATAAATTGCTGTACTGTCCTGTTTGTAATAGATATACTCACTGTACATTCCTTGCTTTGTGTATAATGTAGCTATGTATTAATTGTTCTGTATATATTGGCAACCAACTCTTTTCTCTGCATATAATACAGATACCTCCTCACTGTATTCTATAGATATTGCCTTGCTTTGTTTGTAAAACAGATATACTGACTGCTCAGAGTATCTGACAAACACACGTCAGTGCCCTGTTGACACATTACAGCTTGTCTATATACCAAAGGAAAGTCGTGGGCCTAGAGCTTGGTAACATTTCAAGAGTTAACTGCAAGTTTCACTATACGGACATGTAAAATCCGGTATGTTATTTTTCTTCTGACGGAGGCAGACAGATCAGCAAAGCATGAATTGTAACTCTCCATAGAGCCATCTGCTTACAATTCATTACACTGTCTTGTTCCATGGGAGAGGATTTCAAACCCACAGCGGGGCATTTGTCCACAGCCGAAATGTGAGGGAGAGTTCAGAGTTTGACAGACTGGCGATAGACACAAAAATACTGCTAAATTCTAGAATTTTTATTGGAGACATGCAATATGTACTTGCCTCCTATCTGTTATATTCACACACTATGCAGAAGGAATTATGTACCTCTTTTCTGTTTATTTAAATGCAGTCTGTCTCTGATCCGCTCAGATCTTGCTTTTATTTGTCTCTGTTGTATTAAACCAGTGAAAAACGATACACTGGCCCCCCAACACCTTGCAGTATATACAGCAGCCCTTGCCAGAGGGGAACTGCCCCCCTCAATGAGAAGCAATAATCTTAGTCCTGCCAAAACCTGGAAAAGATTTGCTAGTGGGTCCTATAGACCCATATTTCTTTTACGCTGTAATCTAAAGATCTTGGCAAAAGCGTTGGCCAGGAGACTCCAACAGGTTATAGACAATCTCATAGCACCTGACCAAGTGGTCTTGGTCTTTATGGACCATGACAACATGGGATGGAGGGCCTTGGCGAAACTGTACATCGCCAAAGCCTTTCATATGGTAAAATAGCCCTTTCTGTGGCAGGTGATGATAAAAATGGGATTTGTCACTCACTTTTGGCCCTTACCCAACTGTTGTCTCTATCCCTCAGTGGAATACCCTCCCCACGCTTTGCACTGACACTGACTTTGAATTATATTATTTGTCAGCCCAACTAGCACATATAAAACTCTGGCTTACTCCTGACCCACACTGCCCTTCTTCAGCGATACTAATGGTATTGAATAATCCAGAAGTACCACTGCTGCAGGGGGTGCTAAAAGTAGATAAGGCTTGCAAACAGTCCATCCTCTACTGCAACTGGGTTGAATCATTTGGTCACATGTGCAAACAGTGCGCTCACCAACCTAGACACCCAGATAAACCATAGGGGGCAACTTGATACTTTGTGAATTTATTTACAAAGAAGTGAAGTGGGCATGGAACCATAAAGGCAAGACAGCTCCCTTAAATCCTTTGATAGGATCCGACAGTAATTTAGGATTCCAGGCACTCAATAGCTGATATACAGGCAGATACAACATGCTTACCTAACTGACCCCCCTTTTTGATCAGAATGAGCATACAAGTGTGCCCATCACCCCATGGGTCCCAGCAGTGACATTATTAATAGATGCTTGATAGTGCTCAGGGGATGCCCCTAGACATCAGTGTCCCACCCTCTGTGGTTGCACTGCAGACAAAAGCTAGCAACCTTAGGTAAGGGACAGGGGAGCTCAGTTGTAAATGTTGCAATGGGTTACAAATACTTGCACATTTTGATCTTCAGAGGAAATTTTCTGTTTGGGGCTAACAATTATTATATATGGTCTCTCTTTGAGGAGGCTAAGCCAAGGGCCAGAACTTGGGGTAGGCAAAAGAGACATGTGCCTGGGGTAAAATGGTGGAGGGGCACTAGGCATGTACCTTTCTACTCCCCTAATCCATGTCCTCATCTCCCCACTGCCGACCCATTAGTGTCCTTGGGGTGTCAGTGAGCATGACGGGGGGGCACTAAAAATATATACTGCTGCTATATGTTCCTTCAGCCTATTTGCCATGCTGCTATACACACACCTCTAAACTATCTTCCTCTTCTCTATGAAGGGGAGAACAATTTTTCAGCTTGTTGAGATTTTTTTTTCCCAAGAATTCAGTCATTGTGACCTTCAAACCATAAAACAGCTGCTGCAAATTCCTCTTTTATACCCTTCTCCAAAACTTTTTATGGCAGATGTTTGAGCAGAAGACGTGGGTATATATTTGTATTAAGAGGAACATTAAAATGTGCAGATGCTTCCTTCTCTTATCTGATGTCCACGCTCGGTGATTTAACGTCGGCTTTCAAAACTGGAAATATAAATGGAGAATGAATTCTTTTTAGGCATTTCCCGTAGCTCAGCTTTTAAAAAGCATCTTTGGGATTTTTCTTTATGAACCATGGTATTGCTCCCGACCTTGAAGCCGGCTCTCTATCTCCTGATATGGTATCAAAAGCGCAATTTCTCTTGTCAACATCAAGGACGTATGAAAGTCATTCTGTACAGAGAGCACAGTGAAAACTAAAACACAACTTGTATGTGTTTAATGTCAGAGGAGATTTTAACCTCTTAGACTATTGAGTAGTTTAAGTGCAAACGCTGCTATTTGAAATAAGAGTTGAAACAAATTAGGGTTTATATATCTGGCATGTTGTTATATCACATAGGGATTTTATATGTACAGGTATGGGATCTATTATCTGGAATGCTCAAAACTTGGGGTCTACGGATGACAGATCTTCCTGTAATTTGCACCATCCTTGGGTTTGCTAAAAAACGTGAAATAAACCCAATGAATTGTTTTTCCTCCAATATGGATTAATGATATCTTACGGTGTGATCAAATACCAGGCACTGTATTACTATTATCGTTACTATTATTATTATTATTATTAGAGAAAAAGGAAATCATTTTTAAAAAATTTGAATTGTTTGCTTAAAATTGGATAAAACTGAGAGATGGACGTAATTCGGAGATGTCTGGATATCGTGTTTCTGAGTAAGAGATCACCCCTCTGACTGCTGTACATTACCCATCAATTCTGAACTCAGGTGTAAGGAGGTAAAACATGTTTTATTCAAAATATAAATAGTAATGTATTTAGTTCAGCCAGCAGGTGGCACCAAGAAATACCCCTACAAAAGCTTATAAAAGGAAATGTCTGTGCTGGGGACTTTCTCTTTGGCCTATGAAGACCTGATAGCAAGACAAGCAGCAGGGCCAGACAGTAAGACAGCTGTACTTAGCTAAGATCAGGGGAAAGTAGGAGCACGGTGTTCCAGGACCACTTTAGATGTGGTCAGGTAGCTGTAGGGTAGCATGGGCAGTCTTTGGCCCTGATTAGGAGGTAGTGATTGGGGTTAGTACCCTGGGCAATTGTATGCCAGGTAGGAACTAACCATTCAGGTGTAGGTCAGTAGGGGATCTACAGGCTATAGTGAGACAGCCGGAAAAAGCATCTACATTATATGTGGACATGACAGAGAAGGAGATTTATTGGATAAGGAGAGGGATCCCTTGAACGGTCAGGACACTCTACTAGTGGCTTTTTGCAGGACAGGGGTACTGGAGGCTTCATGAGAGAATGCTATGAGAGAAGGGACGGTGTTAGAGAATCCTCAGAGATGTGCTTGTCTTATTTATGTTTAACTGAAAAAGTCAGAACTGAATGTGACATGGCATTTAGCATGAGTGACTTTTCCTGTAATCACAGTACATGTATGGGATCCATTATCTAGAAACCCTTTTTTCAGAAAGCTTTGACTTATGGAAAGACCATTTTCCCATAGACTCTATTTTAATCAAATAATTCTACTTTTTAAAAATGATTTCCCTTTTCCCTGTAATAATAATTAACATTACCTTGGACTTGATCCCAACTGGGATATAATACATTCTGATTGGAGGTGAACAGTGCTACTGGGTTTATTTAATGATTTTTTTGTAAAGTATGGTGATCCATATTATAGAAAGACCTCCAGGTCCTATACGTGTACTAAGCAAAAAAAAAAATCCTGTTTGCCTTCACAAAAATGGTCCCTTGTCATAGTTAGCAATTCAAAAAATGCTTCACTCTTTTATTTATAAAACACATACCTTTCATTCTGTAAGATTATCTAGCTAGTAAATTATTATCAAAATGTCCTTACCAAACACAAAGTGTCATTAGGTTAATGACACACCAGGCTCACCATTGACTTAAATGGCAGGTGCTTGCACAAGCGTTTGCTGGTAATAGCCATGCAATTCAATGGGGGCAAATTGGGCAATCAAACTTCCTCAAACCCTCACATTTGCCATTACTATTACCGTGCAAAACCTTTTTCCCAGTGCTAGGATTGAACTGATTTTGTCTGCTGCCTTCTTTTTACTTACATTTATTTTCATTATATCATGCCAGGACTCAAGAAGGAAAAGTAAGTAGCTGTCCATTATATGCAGCAGATTAGCTTTGGACTATTTCTCTTGGTCTACTTATGCAAGTTCCTTGGTCTATGATGTTTGATTTTCTTGCACCAGTTTAAATATATATTAACGTACCAGCTTCAGAAACACTGACAGGGTTAACATAAGCAGAGGGGGTTTGTTTAGGCCTCTCCATTTTTTCTCTCCAACTGTTTGCCTCAAGCTAATTGCACCATCTTGCTTATCCCATCTCTTGTTCTTTCTTCCAGACGGCAAATACTCATATTATAAGCTCCACGCTGGATTCTGAGATGCACAAGAGCTGTGGCTATTGACAGGTCACAGAGAACACCACCTGTATGTGCAGTCTGCACAGAGAGAAGAGTATACACCAGCTGGAGCCAGCAGATTGAAATAGATTTCCCCCATTACATGGTGGCTGGGAAGGCCCAATCTAAAACAGATCACAGCAAATTAAACCTTTTGGCTTAAACTTTTAAGTGACATTTCAGCCAGCATGTAAAAGTACCATTCACAAAGTAGTTTTTTTTCCCATATTTTTGTTATATGTCAAGGTTTTTTTAATAGTAAGAACAATGAAGACGTTGACTTCTCTCTTTCTAGAGTACTTGTACTGGCAAATTAAATAGATATTTTAAAGACCATCCAAGGGAAACATATAAGGGCCTTGGCATTAATGCATAGAGTACAGTGTCAACCCATGTACTGCTCTGTGTTCTACTTTGGAATCCTGAAGGGATCAGTGAAAGGTTATTCCTTCCAGTGCCAACTAGATTTTAACCCTACAATATATTACTATGATACAGTTATCGCAAAGGACATTGCTCTCATGTGCTGAAGGTTAAAGAATGACTTTTGGCACATGGTGCATTTTGAAGTGATTAATTCCCACCAAGGTCACCCTTATGGCTTCCCCTTAATGTTAGTGGGAAGCAATAGGCAGTGGATAGTGGCAGTTGAGAAAAATGCATATCCCTAGTGGCCATATGTGGACTGATAAACATAGCCAACCCAGTTTCTCCTGGGCCAATGATCAAATTAGCTCATTTGGTCTACTATGTGGGTGGCCAAATTGGGTCTAGATCGTCCTGTTTGGCAACCTCACCAAACAAACAGATCTGGAAGTGTATGGCCAGCTTTACACAGTGCAGCAAGTTGTGGTGGGAGACCCTTCCCTGCAATGAAAAAAAAGGAGTGCCATGTACATTTTGTTTGGAGGGATGCTCCAATAAAGTCTGCTCTATCTGCCTGGGTATCTATCAATCTGTCTCTATCTGTCTATCTACCTATTTACATATCTATCTATCCTAGAAGTAGTGCATAAAAATCTAATGATACCTTATTCTAAATGCTGTTTTCTATTTATATAAGCACACCTGTCATTTTTAATATCTGCTTAGTCCAGGATTTATAGCTGCCATTTACATTCACCCATTAGTCTGCTTGACAAGAGTATGAATTAGCCGGTAAATGCATTGCAGGCCTTGGTGACAAATGTTTATTAATTCATTAATGGATATACTTGAGCCTTATTGGGATTTCTACTAACGGTTGAAGCAGAAATTGCTTTCCGCTGAGGATTAATAAGTGGAACACTGGGCACAGGTGTTACTGATGCACTGATCCACAAAGTGCAGTGACTCACTCTGTAACCCCTTAGAGGACCACCATACTCACATTTTTCTTGCAGAATTTAGTGCAGTGGAATTCTTATGATGGCATAGCTGATAGCTGATAAATATAGGCTGCATATGGGGAGTTATATTTATAACCCTATTCTGCTATCCATTCTTTAAAATGCCCTTAGCCCTTTTGGGTTCTTGTTAGGCATTATAACACAGTAGGAGGGCTATGGTAGGTGATCTGGAAGCTTGTTGTGAGTCAGCCTGTAAGAAAATGGCAGCTTAGGCAAGGCTTAAACTACATTAAGCTATTAAGCAAGAGGGAATAATCATAGGTTCACCACCCATTCCATACAACTAATACATATTTTTCTTTAAAAAATGTACTTTTAGAAGGCACTAAAAGTAGTTCTAACAATAAGTAGTTTTAACAATCATTTTTATTTAGGTTTTGAAGATACATACAAGTTATATAAAAGAACAAAGAAATAGACAGCATTAAGGTTAAGAAAAGAAAGAAGAGCACAGAGAAAGGGAGAAAAAAGATAAAGAAGATATGGTTGGAAGACTAAAGGTGGCCATATACGGGCAGATTTAAGCTGTTGATTCCAAGTCCTTCAGACCAATATGGCAGCTTATCTGCCCTTGTATGGGAACCTCCGACAGACACCCCCAACTGATATCTGGCTGAAAATTATCTGGGTGCCGATTGGGCAGGTTTGATTTTCCACTCGAATCAGGGACCACATTGGCTCATTGATGCGGCCCTCACTCCAATGGCTCCTGATCAATTACCTATCGTTGTAATTCAATCTTTTGGCCCTAGGGCAAAAAGAAAATGACAGCACCAAAGTTAAGAAAAGAGAGAAAAGCAGAGAGAAAGGAAAAAAAAATAAAGACATCTTTATCTTTTACATAAATGTAAATAGTTAACAGAAACATAACATAGTAACATTTTAAGTTAGTTTGAAAAAAGACACACGTCCATCAAGTTCAACCATAATGCCTATATATAACCTGCCTAACTGCTAGTTGATCCAGAGGAAGGCAAAAAACCCCATCTGAAGCCTCTCTTGTTATACATAACCCTGTATTCCCTCACTTTCTTCTAATTGGAATGGGTGGCCTTGTGTCAGTTGGAAGCGCCTAGAGAGATTATTATATGATCCCCTTATATATTTATACATAGTTATCATATCACCTCTTAAGCGCCTCTTCTCCAGTGTAAACAGACCCAACTTGGCCAGTCTTTCTTCATAACTGAGACTTTCCATACCCTTTCCCAGCTTAGTTGCCCTTCTCTGGACCATGTGTAACTCAATAATGTCCTGTTTGAGCGCTGGAGACCAAAACTGAACGGAATATTCTAGATGGGGCATATTGGCGATCCGAAAGTCACAAAATTTTCGTATCCGAACGATCATAAAATGCAGGAAAACCTTTCCGGCTTTGATCCTTCTGTGCACAATTTTGGAAGCCTCCCATAGGACTCAATGGCACTCTGCAGCTCCAACCCGGCCCAAGGAAAGTCTCCCATAGGGCTCAATGGCACTCTGCAGCTCCAACCTGGCCCAAGGAAAGTCTCCCATAGGGCTCAATGGCACTCTGCAGCTCCAACCTGGCCCAAGGAAAGTCTCCCATAGGGCTCAATGGCACTCTGCAGCTCCAACCTGGCCCAAGGAAAGTCTCCCATAAGACTCAATGGCACTCTGCAGCTCCAACCTGGCCCAAGGAAAGCCTCCCATAGGGCTCAATGGCACTCTGCAGCTCCAACCTGGCCCAAGGAAAGTCTCCCATAAGACTCAATGGCACTCTGCAGCTCCAACCTGGCCCAAGGAAAGCCTCCCATAGGGCTCAATGGCACTCTGCAGCTCCAACCCGGCCCAAGGAAAGCCTCCCATAGGGCTCAATGGCACTCTGCAGCTCCAACCTGGCCCAAGGAAAGTCTCCCATAGGGCTCAATGGCACTCTGCAGCTCCAACCCGGCCCAAGGAAAGTCTCCCATAGGGCTCAATGGCATTCTGCAGCTCCAACATGGCCCAAGGAAAGTCACAATACCGAAGCTTGAATGAATCCAAAACTTTCGTACTCGTTGTGACAATACAATTTTGACTCGTTTTTTTTACGCACAGTGCAAAAAAGTCGTGCTAAATAACGAAAAAAAACTACGCAAGGTATGAAAAAGTCACAGAAAACACGAACGGTCCAATCGAACCAATGATCGGGCCGTTCGTGGATTGATAAGTCTCCCCCTTAGTGATGTGGTCTTCATGGGAGTGAAAAAAATATCACTAGCACAAATTAACCCAGAACAAGGCTGCTCTGACCCAGTATGAGTTGGTACTGAAGATGCTCCAAGAACTTCTTTTTACTGCTTGCACAAACATGGATGAAGCACTAACACTCCTATATTGCTAATCTTCTCCTATAGACAGTGGTGCTATCACAAACAACCCTGATCCCAGAACTGTGGGTCCCCATTGCTGAGGGAAGCAGTTAAATAAAACAAAAAAGTTATTGGTAGATAGAGGCCATTGAATTAATTAGCTAATGGTGACAGGAGGCATAGATGTTTTATAGCAAAAAGTGGGGAGAATATTGCACCTGGCATTATGGGGTTTTAGTCACTGTCCTAATTAATTGCTCAAGACTTTCAGGAACGTGAAGAGGTTAATTTAGTGAGAGAATATTTAAGGCTGCAGAACTGTGGCAGATTAATTGCACTGGATTTAATCACAGAAGAATGGCCCATTCAGATTGCTTTGCTTTTACAGATCCAGTATTGCCATTTTTTGTCTTTTTTTTTTTCTTTTTAAACGCTCACATTCTCTACCTAATTTTTTTTTTTTTTTTGTGGCTTGGCTAAATTACCAGGCTGTGTGCTCCTTGAGATAAGGAAAGGTTATTGCAAGTTGGCAGAAAGTTTGATAGATTTATGAAATACTGTAAAGGAGTTGGAAGTTGATGCAGTAAGAGAATATTAAAAAAAAAAATTCTTTTGAGTAGACATTTGTGACTCTGTTAGTAATACCCATGTCCACAATGCCCCTTTTAGGCTGCTCCTGGGGTAAATAATGACTAAAAGGGGACTTATTAAGGCTAGTTGGCACCCTTGGGATTGAAGAATTTAAACACAGATTAAAAGGAAATCATGACTTACCCTAAAGGATGATGGGAAATCGTTTATATTACTCAGCTATAAACTGTCATAGGTTACTTTCAATCCATGGAATCAGGTATATCTGGAAAAATAATATATATATATATAAATTTATTTTTGGAAGTTCTGAAGTGTTTCTAAATAAGCTCAACTAAATGAGCTCATGTAAAAAGTAGGGTATACTTTCCCTGTAATAACTAGACTAATGTAACACCTATTTGGCTATAATATGGCCAACCCAGACTAGTAGCGTGCTGTAGAGCATGTGTTACATGCGACCTTAATGCACAGGAGTGGGCCTCCGCTAGGTGGGAGTTATATAATGGAGCTGAGGGTGTTGTTGAACTACAACTAGCTGAAGTAGTGTGGTGCAATAGGAATAATGGACGCCAGAGGATTCTTTATAGTTAACTATAGTACAAGTTTATTTGGATACAGGCACAGTGTAGTAGTGCAGCAGGGTATTACTCACAGACACAGCAGATTGGATGGTCACAGAGAATAACAGCAGATGTGACACTTAAGGAACAGTATAACCCACTTGAAGGATATGCAGAGTATTAGTTGTGAGCCCAGGATGGATGCCCTTTACTGGAACGGATGCCCTCCAGCCAACTATGGTTCAGGGTAAGGAACTGCCTGAATCCTGTGTCTTAACTGTGGTCCCTACAGCAAGGCATACAAAGCCTGGGTTATACTAAACCCTTACAGTCTCCTTTGATGGGGCTAGTGCTGCCCTTACTAACTAAGCTGACTATGCTCACCACTCCTAGAGGGTGCTATTACATATAACTGACTGTGCTGGCTTGTTCTCATTCACGGGGCCCTGTCCCCGACTTCTCACTAGGGTATGAGGTCCCCTAGGGTACAAAATGGCTTCTGGGCCCATGTCCGGTCCAGGCTCAGTTGGGGCTCTGCCTAGAACACAGCATGCAGCCAAAAGAGAAAGACACTTCCTCCTGCCAGACACTATATCAGCCTGTAGGGGGAGTGGTCAACCTGGCTAAACCTATTAAGGATAGTGTTTCAACTGTAACCTGAGAGTAGAGGGCTCTGCCCTATAACAGCACAGATAAGGAAAGGTAGGGACATGAAGCCATAGGGAGCTTAACCCTATGGGTCCCTACACTAACAAAGTGACATGATAGCATGGGGTTAAGCACCAAGCTGGCAGAGGCAGGTAGAGGTGGATTGCAGTCAATGCACAAAATCCACAGGTCACCATAAGAGCACCCTCACTTATTATTAGATCAGCTCCTTGTCTCTTCAAACCTTTCTTGTCTCATTGGTTCTGTACCTTCTTCTTATTTTGCCAGACAAGGGGTAATGGAGTTGTAGGACTGCAGGTGGTGGGGTGCAGATTGCTCCCTTGCAAACATCTAGCATGACATTTTGGGATAATTGGGTCCTTGTACTTTCCACCCTTATATTTTTTTGCCTTATTTATCCCACAAGGTGTAGGCTCTGAAAATATCCAACTCCATCCCCCTGCAAGTACCACAGTCATTTGTACATAGCTTTGTGAGGTTGTGCAAGAATAAAACCCCAAACTTGGACGTGGACACCCCCTAATGAATTATATAATTGCTATCAAATCCCATTCCACCCTGCCCCCAGGACTATCCAATAGCACTGAAAGACTTCCTGTTCCAAATTAGCAGTTTGCATAACTTAGGGAATTTTAGATTCCTTAAAGGAGACATATCCTATAAAAATTATGAATGTTCCAGTGAATTATACTCCTCTAGATATAGAAGGATTGTGCTTAAAAATGTTGTGTTTCAGACTGATTTATAGAGAAATTCCCCCAAACCCCTCTAGTCCCGCCCATCAGTTCCACTTCCTGCTGGCTGAATTCTCTGTATGCGCAGGGGAGCCGGCGGCCCTCCTTACCCTGCACTGTAGGATAGGAACCAATCAGCAGCTAGGCTGACCTGATAGGGAACTGAAGCCTGTCTGCGCTTGTGTGAGTGCAGGGCTGTGATTGGCTCTCCCCCTCCTACTGTGCTTCTGGCAGGGACTGTTAGGACACGCCCACTCTCCATTTCACACTGGACCTAGAAGTGATAGGATCTATAGGGAGCTCCAATAAAGGGGCCATTGTTACAGATAGGGTTAATGTTTAGCCCAAAGGGAAACCAGCACCGGATATTATTCATAATTGCCTACAAAATAAGTGTTTTTCCCCATTTATCCAATATGTCTCCTTTAAAATACCTTTTCCTGAAGCCCTGTCCCATCCTTTAATAGCCATTGTATTGTAAGAGCAAGTAGTAATTGTCATAGGGTGAACAAAACAAAAATATACAGTACTTTGCAGAAGTGTTATGATAATTGCATAAACTGTTATGATAATTTCATAATATTCTATCAGTGCAAGATTTTGCTAAGTAATGATGTCATACACTGTTGTGATGTCACTCATACTCCAACCTTACACCCTAAACTCACAGTCATATTCATAGCTGCAAAATGGTGTTTCTGACATTGCAAATAATTTTCCTTTTGCAGGGGGTGTCACAAGCATCTGAGCACTGGATTTTACATTGGCGGTATATGGGAGTGACTTGCATGGTGCAGTACATGGCTTTTCTTGTCATGATTCCCTTACTACACTACACTCCTTTGTGGCAGAACTTTGCTATTGTACAGTTGACTTTATTCATTAAAGGACTACATTAATGAAAAGGTATGGTATTGTTTGACGTCTCATATTCTGTTTGTCACAAATATAGAAACTTAGATATATACATACTGATATAAGACCATCACATAGTGTCCCAGTCACTTTTATTTTTGTTTTCCTCTCTGTTTCATACTCCCTGGGCAGGAATGCTTTCAGATAATGCAACAAAATTACCATCCTTGTCATGTTCTGCAGTGGTTGCACATAGAAATAGGTCCAAATCTGAATGAAATAATCAGCACAGGGGTGGGACATTGATACCTTGTGGCTGTGAGGTCATTCTGTGTTTGTCAGAACTGGCTTCTGGTAAGGGACCAACAGGTAGGAGCCTATGTGCAGAGTAACCCCCAGATCTCCCTTTAAGGGATGGAGAGCTAGCAAGGCCAAGTGAGGTGAAACAAAGATATTTAATGAAAACCAAACAGAACAAAAATAAGAGTTAATATACAGGCCTGTGATGAGGCAAATTGGTCAGAGCTGGCAGAGAACTGGCAAGGTCCAAAAGGCAGGTTGAGGACAGTGGCAGGCAGCAGGCAAGCAAGGTTAAGTAAACAGGCCGAAGGTCAAACCAGGGGGATTTACAGAAGACAGGGTACCAGGTAGGAACAGGAGAACGGGCACAAGGAACCAGGCAGGGAATGCAGGAATCCTGAATCACTGATGTCAGAATCAGGATGTGGCTAGACCAGGCTCAGAAGCATTGATGATCAAGCAACTGGGGGTTACCAGGAGCAGGTTTAAAAAGGCTCCTAATTACTAGAACAGCAACGCATGTGATTAACAAGATGGGTGGAGACTGAAGGGAAACAGGCAGAGATGCTGGATGCACATCGGCGCAACTGACCAAGTCCTGGTCAAAGAGCCTCTTGTGGCTCAGTAGGTTAATGCAATCATAGTTCCAGAGTTTGATGCCCCACAGATCCTGACAGTGTTGTATCCAGCACAAAATAATACTGACAGTTACACTACTACTTCTAGTATGTTCATTTTTTAGGGTGAAGACACATGGCGCTACTAGTATCAGCTACTTGTCACGGCTACAAAATTAGACAATGTTGATCATTTACTGCTAATTGTTTCTACATGTGTCTTAGCAGAGGCAATTCTCAGCATTGTCTATGGCAGGGTATTTTCTGGTCTTCAGTAGCTACTAAGTAGCTTCTGTGTGTCTTCACCCTTAAAGCCATTGAATTCTGAGACCATTTGTTATTGTGGTTCCATAGAAGCTATTTCCTTCCCTACACACACACATACGCTCTAAACTCTTATTAAATGTCAACATTGGTCACCCCTTTAAACGTATTTCTTCAAGATTATTCAACTCAAGTACTGTTGTGTATTCTACCTTACACAGCAAGATAAGAGATGTTTACGCAGGGCCGGATTTCTCTCTGAGGCGCCCCGAGGCCGCCCCTGTGGGTGTCCCCCTCTGCGCATGCGCGAACGCGCCCCCCGTGCGCATACGCGAACCCGCCCCCCGTGTGCATGCGTGAACGCCCCCTCTCCCCAGCGCGCATGCGCAAACGCTCCTTTAAACTCCCATACAGAGCAGTGGGGAGAGGTCCCGACTGCTCCGTATGGGAGCCAAATTTAAAAATTTTCTTGCGGCGGGGCGGCATGCCTCCCCTAAACTTCTGCCGCCCTAGGCCCGGGCCTTTGTGGCCTCTCCACAAATCCGGGCCTGTGTTTACGTCTTTACCTTTAAAGGTCACAATGTGGTCCTTGCAATCCAGTTATATATTTAGGGGCTGATTTACTAAGACACGAATTCCAACCGAATTGGAAAAATTCCGATCGGAAAACGAACATTTCGCGACTTTTTCGTATTTTTTGCGATTTTTTCGGCGACTTTACAACTTTTTGGAAATTATCGCGACTTTTTCGTTACCAATACGATTTGCGCGAAAAAACTTGAGTTTTTCGTAGCCATTCCGAAAGTTGCGCAAAATCTTGCGATTTTTTTCGTAGCGGTAAAACCTTTTTGCGCCTTTTCCGTAGTGTTAAAACTTAAAAGGTGCGATGTCTCGCGCAAGTTTTAACACTACGAAAAAATCGCGACTTTTTGCGCAAGTTTTAACGCTACGAAAAATCGCAAGATTTTGAGCAACTTTCGGAATGGCTACGAAAAACTCGCGTTTTTTCGCACAAATCGTATTGGTAACGAAAAAGTCGCGAAAATTTTCCGAAAAAATCGCAAATACCGATCATTACGAAAAAAACGCAATCGGATGCATTCGGCCCGTTCGTGGGTTAGTAAATGTGCCCCTTAGTGTTGCTCTTTCTCTGTCACGCACAGCTAATGCCTTCTCTCTCCAAAAGCGAGAAATTACAAGTGTAATTCTGGTCTTCCTACATGCAAAATCTTTGGCTTTGTCTTTGTCAGAGAGGAAATCCTTTTAATAACTGCATGCACGCTGTCAAGAGCTTTGAAACATATCGCTCACTGGCGATCAATGTTTTGTATTATTTGCCAAGACTGAAAGTCAGTACCGTTTTAATCTCCCAGGATTCCAGCTCCCTACATTATAAATTTCATATTATGGTTAATAATTGTCAGCCGAGACTGGAAATATGTGAGCTGATCAATATCGCACTTTGGAATTAATCGTTGGAAAAAAGGCTGAGCAGCTCTGGGGTGAATGATGGATTTTATTTAAATGGGATTCATTTTGCAAACACCTATTTTTGATTAGACTTGGGATCAGCATTGGTGATGAACCTCCTGAAATCATTCTCATGCGATGCCCAGGCAGGTATTTTAATATTAATCCTTAAAAGTCACCATGAGTTTGTTCTTGGAAATAATTATAAAAGGTACATGAACATTAAAACTCTTATTTTTTTTTTTGTATGAAGACCGTCTTTGGCAAGCATGTAAGTGATTCATACTTGAAAGGCACATTTTTCTTACAATAAGAGTAATTTAAAGCAATTGTTCAGCCTGTGAGATGCTTTGCTGAAAAGTTATTGCTTGCTAAAGCATGCATTCTGATAGCTCGATAGCTGGGGAAAATAAAGTAATGAGCAAACCTTAATTATAATGGTTATTTCGCCCTTTTACAGTCTAAAGGGCATCAAATTGCTACCCAGGACTGAAGTTAAATGTGCTCCTCATCCAAGTATACAGGGCTCGCTATACTGGACTATTTTGTCTATCAGCAACATGAGCCATACTTGGGCAGGCATTAGCTGCAGATTCCTATCATGATTGAACTGGTACCAGCTCTCCCTACAAGGGGCCGAGTTTGCCTTCATGATCAATATCTGATCTGGGTTCCGATATGAATGGGGGCCAGGGATCACACTGGGACACAGCCTGGTCACATCTAATAAGGCCTTATTGTTCTATGGCCCCTAGCTTCTTCACCTTAACAAAAAACTACCACCTTGATATAACCACATAGAACAAATAAAAAAAACACACAATCCAGAAATAAAAGGTTATCTGCTGAACCCTGCCTTGGCTGCTCCTTTTAACCCCCTCTAAGCCCTCCCACCCACACCTGCCCCCAAGCCAGGAGAGGGAGGGGCTCACCAGGTGAATGGCTACACCCCCTCCCCCAGATGGTGGCAATAGGTCTCATAGGTTTCCATTCAACTCACTGCAGGCTTTTTGTGATCTGATCATTGATCAGGGGACAAACAAGTGGATCAGGCAGATATGGCTTACTATTTAGATTTTGGCAGATCTTCATGTGTTTGACTGACTGGGAGAAAGGCAATATCAATATCACTCCAACTTGCAGCACAGCAGTAAAGTGTGACTGAAGTTTATCAGAGCACAGGTCACATGGCTGCGGCACCCTGGGAAATTAAGAATATTGCTAGCCCCATGTAATTTCAAAATTAAATATAAAAAAAAACTGTTTATGCTTTTGAAAAATTAAAAATTTTGATTTCAATGCAGGATTTTGCTGGAGTAACTCTATCTTCCCCCCACTTGCCCTCTATCCTGCCCATTACCTCTTTTACCCTGCCTCCTAGCTGATTCTCCGAATGCTTTGCCCGATGTCATAGCGGCTCCTCCCCATTTGCATCATAGGTCTGCCCCTTTTGGTCCCGCCCCTACCTGCATATTATTGGCCAATGAAAAGGTGGTAACCACACCAGTGAGCAAAGTGTCATTTTGAGTGCTGCTCCTATTGATGCTGGGGGTGAAGGAAACCTGAAGCTGCCGCCTGGTCAGGAGGTTTCAATAGACACAGCAGCGCTTGATTCAAAAGGAAGACAGGAAGGGAAGGGCTGAGCACAATTATACAGAGGTGCAAAGAGTGCATTTAACACAAATACTTTTAACTGGTTTTATGCACACGTGAATGCAAAGAGACTGCGGAGGTACATGAGCCCTATAGAGTCTGCACAATGTCACCACTGGCGTATTCCTGGGTCATCACATACAGAAGTGGCCCTGCAGATTATTGCATATTAGGAGAGGCTATTTCTTGTAAGACCCATCTTTAGGTCTAAGATTCTAGGTTGTAATCTTTTGGATGCTTAGCTTCAGCCAAACAGCCAATTAAGTTTAATATATGTGCAGTTCTTGGTAGTAACAATGCAAACAGTGCCTTCTTTTTCAGCGACACCATTTCTTTCAATAAGCAGAGATTGATGTAATTTAAGCAGTGAATGGGGTTAAAACTTTCTTGGGTCATTCTGTTGGCCCCTTGATATTGTGTGTAGGCATCTCACAGAGGAGCCTGGGCAGCAGATGCTGAACCCTTCAGGCAGTCTGTTGACCTGCTTCATTCCCAAATACTTTCAACAGCTGCTTAGCAGAGAGAGATGGTTATTGCAGCTCTATGGGGAGTTGAGCACCTGCTCCCATTCCTGCACTTTCTATGTACTTTATAAACACAAGTCCCTTATTGCTCTGGCTCACTCCCAGCACTCTTACAACCCTAACTGACCCATTTTTTGCTTCTACTTTCATTGCTTTGCTCAACAGAGACTGCTGTAAGCAAAGAGCAGTGTGGATTTATTGTGACTTGCATGTGTTTTTGTGAAATTCCATAGACTCCAAGTGACTGTCATTCTCAAAAGAATTCTAATGGGCAGGAGCCTACCCAGGGATTCCTTACAAGATAATATTAAAACAGGGTTGCCGTATGCTGCTTCTGATTCAAGTTTTCCCTATTTGGTTTTAGAATTTCTATAATGAACATAATTTAAATTAGCTTTCATTAATTTCTTGGTGGTCTGCGCTTGAAGACACAATTCTGGTTGGTTGGCAGCTGTGCAGTATTGTATGTAATTTCCAAATTGTGGGTAAATGTTAATGAATGTTGTACCGGACAATGAAAAGGGTAATGAACTCCATTTAATATTGAAGAAAAAGCAGCTGATACCATGTTGTATGTATCCATTAGGCTAAAACATTTCCATTGCAGTAGACGGAAACAGTTGTATGTCCATAATGCCTTTTTATCCACAAGGGGTTTGCCTGCCCTGCTACATTTCACTACCTGGTGTGATGATATAATTTGCTGAATGAAATAAGTGATATATTTTTTTCTTGGACAATGTGATATCAATCCACTAAGTAAAAATGAATAAATAAATAATACTGATCTATTTGCATCGTATAAAACAAAACAATCTCCTATTACCTAGTGATATCATTTTGCTATTACATTTCCATACTTGCTTTGTCCATCTGATGGGAATATACACTGCAGTTATGGATGCCGTATGTTCCTCTCATATGTGCTCTCATGTAAAAGTGCTGCAGATTGTTAAGGGTTAGTAAAATGTAATTATTTGCTGGGCAAATGGCAGAAGCATGAAGGGCTAACATTGACCCATTCTGCATTTGCATTTGGAAATGACATACACCTCTATATATATATATTAAAAGTATTGTAGGTTGGTTGTTTTGCTTTTGTTAACCTTACTTGTTTTTTCCATGAGAGAAAGAGCCATCATTGGCAGCTGTAAGAAGAAGTTGGCTGCTGGGTCCCAAGAAAAGTGCACTTCTTATGGCCCAGCAATGGAGCACTTGCACCTCTGCCATGGAAGAGTGGGAGCAGGCCATAGAAAGACAGTACAGGGCTCCACACCAGTTAATGACCCATGGTGCTTCTTAGCTTGCATGGATAAATGAAGCACAAGCTAGGGGTATTCCAGGGACAATAGTTGGAAACCTACCCCTTCTGTATGCAGCTTCAAAGGAACAAGGTGCAAACTGCCGCCCACCTGGGGGCTCATTTATCAAAACTGGATAAATTTGCCCGTGGGCAGTAACCTATACCGACAAATCTGTGATTGGCTTTTTTCAGCCCACTGCAGGTAGAACAATGAATGCAACATTTTAATTGGTTACCATAGGTTACTGCACAGAGGCAACTTTGCCCAGTGTAGATAAATGACCCAGTTTTGCAGCTCCAAAATAACAAAGTGCAAACTACAAATGGGGCTCATTTATCAACACTGGGCAAATTTGCCCATGGGCAGTAACCCATAGCGATGATTCAGTGACTTTGCCCAGTGTTGATAAATGACCCAGTTCTTTTGAGCATGGTTTTTGAACTTTGCAGCTTAGCCCATACATTGTAAATGATTCATAGAGAAAGCAGGACAAATTAAAGGATTAGTAATAAATACAATATCCACATATGCATGCATGTGATAAAAGGAAGCTTAGAGAAAAGGTTCCTTTTATACTCCCTTTGGGGACAAGGTTCTGTTGTAAACGGTACAGAAGGCAAATGCCCCAGGATTCTTTAATGTCTGGCATAGTGACGAGATAGATAGATAGATAAATAGATAGAGAGATGGATAGATAGATAGATGATAGATAGATAGATAGATGATAGATAGATGATAGATAGATAGATAGATAGATAGATAGATGATAGATAGATAGATAGATAGATAGATAGATAGATAGATAGATGATAGATAGATAGATAGATGATAGATAAATAGATAGAGAGATGGATAGATAGATAGATGATAGATAGATAGATAGATGATAGATAGATGATAGATAGATAGATAGATAGATAGATAGATAGATGATAGATAGATAGATAGATAGATAGATAGATAGATAGATAGATGATAGATAGATAGATAGATAGATAGATAGATGAATAGATAGATAGATAGATAGATGATAGATAGATAGATAGATAGATAGATAGATCGATAGATAGATAGATATGTGTGTGCAGATCACATTATGTATGCCCGACCTGTGTCCCTTCCGTTGTTTATGAACTGCGCCAACAACAAGCATCCCTATGACAACTAAAGACCTCCTGATTTTTATCCAAGTCAGCGGTTTTCACTTTGAATTCAACAGACTCAGATTGCAATCACATTGAATAATGTTCTATGACAAGAGCACAGTCAAACCAAATCTTCCATTGAACTTTATTAGATGTGATTCTGATCTGAGCTGAATCCTAGTAACCCAAAACTGAGACAAAATACAGAAGTACATGAAGTGTAGGGAATAGTTACCTTCCTAAACAGGCTTTTCCAATCCTAAGATGTCTAGTCCCCCCCGGGCAGGGTCTTTGGTCCCTGCCCACCACTTATGGATTTAATGCAAAGGAAGAGAAATGCACTTCTCTGGGTTATTGTCATTGATTCAATGGGCTGTTTCAGTTGCATAAAATGTTGTCCACAGGTTAACATCCCTATCAGATTAAACATTCACGGTATACATTTCAACAAAGGCCTATATTGGTTCAGCTCAAATGTATGCCAAATCCTCCATAAGCCCTATGAACTAAAGGGGTTGTTCATCTTTGAATTAACTTTTGGAACGATGTTGAGTAGAGAGTGATATTCTGAGAAATTTGTAATTGGTCTTCACTTTGGTAACTATTTATTGTTTTGTTCAGCAGTAGTGATGGGCGGAATGTTTTGCCAGGCATGGATTTGTGGCGAATTTCCGCGTTTCGCCATTGGCGGATTGTTTTCGCAAAACGGATGAACAAAATTTGGTGCGGGAAAATTTGGCGCGTCCAAAAATAACAATAGCAAAACAATAGCCGCGGGCAACAAAAGAAAAGCTGGGCGACAAAACAATAGCCGCGGGCGACAAAAGAATAGCTGGGCGACAAAAGAATAGCTGCGGGCGACAAAAGAATAGTCGCGGGTGCCAATTTTTTGGACGCGCAACATTTTCACAGTTGCGCAAATTTTTCTCTGATTCTACGGCAAAGCGACAGATTCGCTCATCACTATTCAGCAGCTTTCCAGTTTGAAATTTCAGCAGGTATCTAGTTGCTAGAGTCTACGTTACCCTAGCAACTAGGCAGTGGTTTAAATAATAAATAAATAAGATAAATAAAAAGATAAGCAACAAAAAATGAGTACAACATGAATAGGAAAGGGCCTAAAAAAGAAGATACATAATAAAAAATAACAATACAATTGTAACTTTACAACGTTATAGTTTATGTGCTGCTGGGGTCAGAGACCTCCATGTCAAAGGTTGCAGTCAGAAGAAGAAGACAAATAATTAAAAAAACTAAATAATAAATGGAAACCAGCTGACGTTACTAAGAACTGGCCATTCAATAACATACCAAAATTGAACTTGAAGGCAAACCACCCCTTTAAAGGGAAGTGGCAGTGGGTAGCTGGACACGTTTAGAATGCTGTTATCTATGTATAGTTTAACAAGGCAGGGAAATGTGGTTCACATCAGCTGGAGACCAAAAATTTGGCATTAATGTTCTAGACCAGGGGTGGGCAGACTTTTTTCGTTTGCGATCAACTGAACCAATGCAGAATGCGACGCGGAGTAAGTACGCAATCATGCAGCACTTCTGCATCCCCAGCTTCATCGCGGCCCACCAGAAATCCACGGAGGAATGACTGGTGGACCGTGATCAACGTATTGGCCACCCCTGTTCTAGACTCTGGGCAAAGGAGTGACTCAACAAGCTTTTCTTATAGCCAATAATTGTGAACTTGAACATGAAGACAGACTGTTAGCTCTGAGACGAGCGACACGTATAACAACAAAGTAGTAATGAACTATTTTAGCAAATTCAGAGCCTCTCCGTACACCTAATGATCTTTTGTCACCGCCGCCTCCCTTTTCCTTAATAATTCCCCGTTCTTCGATTCTCAATCAGAACTGATGGAGAACGAAGAGAGAGAGAGACAGAAAAATGACTTTATAGCTGACAAGCATGAATTAAATTTGCCCCGCAAAATTACAGACAAACCCACAGTCATTTTGAAAAAGGTTTCACCTTTTCTGGACAGAAAGTCATTTTCTCAAATTACTGAGACTTCGTTATTTTTTTCTTTTATTTATTTATTTTCCAGTTTGAAGCTTTCAGACAAATCCTTCGCCGTCCAACACGCGGCAAATGAATCGGTTAAAAAACACTCAACTGTCTGAGAAATATTGAAAATTTAATGTATGTTAAAAGGGTATTACATTTCGAAGCAAAATTTACATGGAAATATGACATTAAAATATTTTTAGCTTGCAGAAACCCAGGGGCTTAAATATTATAATATAGACAAATTTTATCATTTTAAAATGAATTAGCATTGCAATATTTCTTATGTATGCACGTTGAGTTAATGCATAAAGATGTAAAAATAGCTGGAGGCAGTTATTCCCGTGACATTGAAATCACATGCTGGAAAGCCACATCACTTAGAAATGTGTGAACTCTGCAAACGGCCAGTCTTAATGCAAGGGCCTAAATGGCTTTTAAACAAAATATATAGTATGTTGGTATGTATTAAAATAGCCCTTGATTGCTGTCTGCAGGCTGCCCTTCGCTTAAAAGGTGAATTATATATTTTGTAGACAGCTTAGTTAGTAGCCTTTTAAAAGACCTGTAATATTAAAAGTGCTTTGTGTAGGTTGCAAACAAAAGTTCTTTTCAGCCTGCAGTTGTTTCATTCTTGACTTGGTTTCGGAAGTACAATTTTTATCAAATAAGTTTTTTTTCACCTTATCAGATTGAAGACTCCCAGTATAGTCTAGCTTCTTCCATCATGACTTTCAGTGTGTGTAGACTTTCAATATAGTCTAGCGTCTTCCATTAGGGCTTTCAGTGGGTATAGACCCCCCAGTATAGTCTAGCTTCTTCCATTAGGGATTTCAATGGGTATAGACCCCCAGTATAGTCTAGCTTCCTTCACCAGAACTTTCAGTGTGTGTAGACTTTCAATATAGTCTAGCTTCTTCCATTAGGTCTTTCAGTGGGTGTAGACTCCCAGTATAGTCTAGCTTCTTCCATCAAGACTTTCAGTGTGTGTAGACTTTCAATATAGTCTAGCTTCTTCCATTAGGGCTTTCAGTCGGTGTAGACCCCCAGTATAGTCTAGCTTCTTTCATCAGAACTTTCAGTGTGTGTAGACTTTCAATATAGTCTAGCTTCTTCCATTAGAACTTTCAGTGGGTATAGACTCCCAGTATAGTCTAGCTTCCTCCATCAGAACTTTCAGTGTGTGTAGACTTTCAATATAGTCTAGCTTCTTCCATTAGGACTTTCAGTGGGTATAGACTCCCAGTATAGTCTAGCTTCCTCCATCAGAACTTTCAGTGTGTGTGTAGACTTTTAATATAGTATAGCTTCTTCCCTTAGGGCTTTCAGTGAGAGTAGACTCCCAGTTAAGTCTAGCTTCTTCCATTAGGGCTTTCAGTAAGTGTAGACCCCCAGTATAGTCTAGCTTCATCCATCATGACTTTCAGTAAGTATAGACTCCCAGTATAGTCTAGCTTCCTCCATCAGAACTTTCAGTGTGTGTAGACATTTAATATAGTCTAGCTCCTTCCATTAGGGCTTTCAGTGGGTGTAGACCCCCAGTATAGTCTAGCGTCATCCATCAGAACTTTCAGAGTATGTAGACTTTCAATATAGTCCAGATTCTTACATCAGTGCTTTTAGTGGAGATAAACATTTAATATAATCTAGCATCTTTAATAAGGGCTTTTAGTGAGTGTAGACCCTCTGTATAATCCAACTTCTTCCATCAGGGCTTTCAGTGGGTGTAGAACATCTATATAGTCTAGCTTCTACAAAGCTTTCAGTGAGTATAGACCCTTTGTTCAGTCTAATCTTATTCCATATACTGTAGACTTTCAATGGATGTAGACCCTCATTATAGGTTAGCTTTTTCCTTCAGGGCTTTCAGTGGGTGTAGTGTATTCCCATATTTATAGCTCCAAAATACTAAATACTGAGAACTTTAACAACATCACTTTCTAACATAATCCAAGTGGAGGTTTTAGTGGGTGTAGACCCTCAATATCGTCTAGCTTCATTAGGGCTGTAAGTGACTGTAAACCGCCATATTCAGTGCTTTAAAGACATCATTTCCTGGCATTACCCCAGTGGAAATTTCAATATAAGGCCTCTCTATCACATTCACACAACATAATAGGGTCATATATGGAGCCAGTTTACCTGCCTGTATGTATTTGGCATGTAAGACCAAAAACACCTTGAGGAAACCCATGGAAGCATGGGCCCTCGGGCCAAATGATCACATTAGCCCGACTTTGCCCACCTTAGGTGGACAAATTGGGGGAAAGATGACCTCGCCAAATGAGCGGATCTTATAGTGTATGGCCAGCTTTAGACTTACATACAGTATAGCAAGTCACTACTACAAGAATACCAAAACCCTGTTACATTTCCTTTATCACAGGTTCCACCTATTCACTTGTTATGCAATTTGTGTATTTTATATGGGGCAACAAAGCCTCTTATAAACCCCATACACTATAGAGGAAGCAGAAGGTAGTCCTAATTAATAAGCTAGATATATATATATATATATATATATATATATGTAAAACAGGTTAAGATGTTTTTTGGGGGGGAGGCAAGTATTATGTTACTAAGTGCTCTTTGGTTCTAACACTCAAGTCTTTATTCACACAGGGAATATTGATACATATCACATAATTTGATATTTTTGGTAAAACTATTTCATTAAACTTCTCACTCTAAAAAAAAGAAAACCCTTTGTAGATTAACCACAGGAGAGTAGCCTAAATCTATTAAGAGAATTAGCTGTGAACTGCACGCTGGAATCACTCGTGACATAAATTCCCAGTTTTAAAAAAATGCATTATTGGCAGACAATGCAATAATAAAATGTTTCAGCTGTATTTAATACTGCGCATTTCTTAGCACAGCCAGCTGCACGCAGATCTGACGACAAATGGAGAGCGAGAGATGGCGAGACAGATAAATAGTCTTGTACTAAAAAAAAATTGACAGATATATAGAGAGATATATAAAGTGGAAATTCTAACTTGATTGAGAACGATAGAAATATAGATAGCTTAGGGACGGCAGCAAAGTAATAGGATAAAAGATGAAGTGAAACATGTAGACAGGATAGATAGACAGATGGATAACTATGGTAGACAGATACTATAGATAGATACTGCTGTAGAAACTGTTCATAGCAAACTGTTCAACTGTAGAAAGCTATATACAAAGATACTATAGAGAGATAAAGGGAAAGAGATATTAACTTACCTGCAGGAAACTCCATGCAGACATGGGGAGAACATACCAACTCCATGCATTGTGTGTCATTTTTTTTTTTAAAGGTTTTACTTTTTGCTTTTTAATAACAAATACAAGAACATTTTACATTACGGCTTGTGGTTAATAATAATAATAACAACAGGCAAAGTGTACAATTAGTATCCATACCAGCAGAAGACATTTAGCAGTACTCACTAGAGAAGGGATGCTTATTGACCCTCATTATCTAGAACGGTGTTGCCCCAATGGCAGCCTAGAGTGTCCTATTCGTAGTGTAAGTAGTGTGTCCTCTGTACCTCTCAGAAGGGAAGTCAATCGTTGGGTTAGCTTAGCATCCAGCAAGGGAACCCACATTTTTTTCAGATTTCTGTAGTGTGCCTCTAGTAATGTAGGTTAGTTTAATTAGGGTGGCAGTTTTGTTAACTGGAAATATCCAGTCATTTAGACCAGGAGGAGTAGGACTCATCCACTTCATTATCAATTTTTTTTAGCAAAGAATAATGTTGATCTCATTAGTATTATGGAGTGTGTTTTAGGAAGGAGATCTTCCACCAGACCCAGCAGACATACCTTAGGGGTCTCAACTCTTGGTAGATTGTGTGTCCTTATTACTATTAAAGCAACGGTGTATCATAAAAGATGGTAAAAACTAAAGATATTTACTGGATATTATGACAATTTTCAATTTTGGCATCTGATCCTATTTCCCTTTTTCTGGACTGGTCACTCCCCAAGTGGATGATCTTTTATTGTTTTAAACTTATACAGAAAAAGCGAAAGAGCTAGAACTTAGTTCTAGATTACACTCAGACTAGACTGGATGTTTTGTTTTGTTTTTGAAAGGTGTATTTTATTAATTATCATACAAACAACAACATAAAAAGACTGGATTTTTAAGCAGCAAGTGGAGCTCAACAATAGTTGTGTTCAATAACCACAGTTGTTTGTTATGTGGGTAATGGGTAACCCAGTCCCACACTCTTTATATTGTAGCCACCATGCAGTAATAGTAAAAGTGTATCCTAGTCTACTAAACCAATATTACTATTATTAGTGTGTAGATTTGCCTGAGGAAATAATGGAGCATTAAAAAATGTGCACAGATGGTTGCGTTCCATAGGGTTTGTACACTTTCTCCAGAGATTAATGGATTTGTGGTTACCAGCATTCATTGGTTCATTGGGTAGATACTATCAATAGGATGATGTAATTCATAAAGTCAAAAGAAACACTAGGCATTGTGGAATCATAAAACCTACTTGGATGATATATCTGGGCCTCTGGTTAAGCAGAGAAGTTATTTTAAGATACTGCACACCTCTGCCTTTCAATCCATCACATAAAGGGCAAATGAATAAACATGGGCGCTAAATTGCACCACTTCAGTAACTCGTAGCAACCAATGAGATGTTTGTTTTTATTTTTCAACTTAAGCGCTTTGTTAGTAATGAGTCCTACATTCTACTTCTTATTTTAATGAGCAAGGTACCCAGCGGGGCCCACCGGAGCTGAAGAAAAGGTAAATGGCAGTGCGAGGTGCACAAGTCCAGCGAGGGAATGGGGGCAGCTGGAGGCCCATGTGCACATTCTGTTTTAAGAAAGCACATTCTAAAGTGCTTTACCGAAATTATACATCATTCACATCTGTCTTCCCAGTGGAGCTTGAAATCTACGGTCCCTATCACAATTACACACACAACGGTTAATTTATCAGGTATAAGTTATCCTGTTTGTATGTTTTGGAGTATGGGGAGAAACCAGGGTACCCCAAGGAGACTTATGCAGACACAGATCCTTATAAATGGCTATCCTGGTACCTTCAAGGAGAACTAAAGAAAGAATAGGGATGAAATGCTGTACATTATGCTTTGGGCTTCTTTGCCAGCCCAAGGCAACCTCAGTTCTTTATCAAGGTAGCTTGGTAGGTACTTGTCTAAACGTTGCATTGTCGTAGATCTAAGCCACATGATATTCAATAAAGGTTTTTTAAATATATTCTTCTATTGGTGGAGTACCCTGCGCTTCGATATAAATATCCACTTGTAGTGAACACCATGTGACATGCACCACACTTTCAAACCTACAAGCTTGGTGAGTGCTAATTGCTACTTTTAAACCCAGCTCTTTAGCAATGAATATCTGTGCCTCCAAAGAAGCCCCCAGTAGTTTCCCATCTTCTTTTCTGCCATTTCCCAGGACATGCTCTGTGCTGCTTCGTGTTGCCAAGCTTAAGGGACCTGTTGATTTTAATTTACCAGAACCTTATTATAGAACAAGACCCTGAGACAAGGTTCTCGGCATAACTGCTGCTTTATTTATTAATCAAAGACTCAAAGACAGAGTCTTGTGGAAGCTTTCAGCAAAACAGAACAATAGCTGAAATGTATCACAAACAGCTTCAAGTGAGACCCTGAAAGTCTTTTATAGACCATAGTATACCTTAACTCTAGTCAGCACTATCATGTCAGGCCCTTGTGATTTTATAAGATAGCATATTAGACTTAGATTTTATACTTCACATATATAGCATATGTGTATACTTTAATCCCCTACCTCCCCTGCCTTGGGTTGTCTTTATAGGGGACACTGGGGGATTTTATGTGTTTTATGTGTACAGAACTTACCCGTCATAAGTAAGGGTCTCAACAGACCAATGCACAATATACAGTAAATATAGAATAGAATGTCAAAATATATATATAATATAAAGCTGATTTATAAATAATATAGATTATTAGTATATAGCATCTCTGAAACCAGTCCACTAAGCATTGGAATTGAATAATCAATCCTGTAGCATCATTTTATATGACAGACTAAGACAAACCTAATTTTCTGTTTGATAATTTGCAACAGCCACTTCTTTACAGTCTTTAGAGCACACTGAGCATATAAGTGTCAGTGACACTCCTAACAGAATCCAAGATGGGGAGCCATATTCATTTTTAGGGTTTACTTCTCTTTAAAGCCAAAATGCTGGGCCAACTGGGCCACTGTACTGCCTGTACAGTAATACTGCATACTGACCGGCTCTCTACAAGAGAACAAAGGACTTTATGGAAATAATGCAAAAAGAGATAGCTCTTAGTACTAGTTGATCCAGGGACTGGTCCGATTGCCATCTTGGAGTCAGGAAGGAATTTTTTCCCCTCTGTGGCAAATTAGAGAGGCTTCAGATGGGGTTTTTTGCCTTCCTCTGGATCAACTAGTAGTTAGGCAGGATATATATAGGCATTATGGTTGAACTTGATGGACGTATGTCTTTTTTCAACCCAACTTACTATGTTACTATGTTACTATGTTACCTGCCAAATCTACTGTCTGGGAAGTATTAGAATGGTTACACTGGGACTTCATGCTTCAAAAAATAGTATCTATTTTATAGAAAGAGACAACAGTAAATCAGCTCAGTACGGCAAGGAAATAGAACAATTTGGCCCCTCATTATCTAAATGGTTGTGCAACATTCCTTCCTAGTTCTTTACAATTCACATTTCTTACCTCTCCCTTTAAATGCCAAGCAGATACAGAGCACATATGTTGTATATAAGCTTAAATACCTTCACTGCCAAACCTGTGGCCCTCAAGCTTTATTTTTAACTTCACTTTCTAGCTTTACATTCATCTGTAATTTAATGACAGCTGGAGGACCACAGCTCAGAAACACCTGTTCTAAATGACAGTACCACAATGCTTGGCATATGCTGAGGAAGGCTTAACCTCAAAGAACCACATGCAAAAGTATATCAGTCTTCAGTCTTCACAATGAGTATCTGCAGGACGAGATAATGGTAACCCAAGGGGCCACTTGTTAGTTGAGTTGACTAGTCAGAAAGATATTTCCGTGGATTTGTTCTGCTAGATACCATTTTCTCTTAGACTTTGCCTAGATACAGAATGGCAGCTGCAACATTGGTTTTATATTATCATTAACAAGTATTTAATAAAGCACCAACATATTCCACAGCTTTGTACAGTAACAGGATTCAGTGGTGTAACTACTCAGCAATGGCTCCCATTCAAAAAAAATCTTCGGAGGGGACTGATGCAGAGGAGACTCATGCAGCTCCCCCCCCTGGCTTGGCCCCCGCGCCCACTCACATAGTAATTCCTGCTCCCACTCACTGTGCTACCTGAGAGCCGGCATGGAGCAGAGATTTATAGGCAGTAATGGAGGAAGCTTTCTCAATTGAGAGGATGTATACATCGAACGTACAGATTACGTACAAAAACTAACCAACACAAGTGGTATTTTTAAACATGCAATACGTTTATCATAACTGGGTATTCTATTTACTTCCTAGGAGGAGCTGAAACGTACTCATCTTTTGGCAGATACAGTATATGAAATAGGGGCTTGCCTGTACCCAGCTCATAGGAGTGGATCAGGAACCAGGAAAGGTCAGTGATGATGAATCACTGCACTAAAGATAATGGTGGTCCATCTTGCTTTTGTTATTAACACAAATAAAGGATTTTTTAATATAGATACTATGAGAGGATAAAATAAATACTCGTTTCATGTGTGCAGGGGTACACAGTTCTGTATACTTAGCATTTGCACCCAAACAAATGGTTGGTTTATCTTTATTCTGTACCTTTCAGAACTGACATTTGAAGGGAAGCATGTATTTAGCCCTAAGCAGACTGTAAGTACAGGGCTTCCTTATGGCATACTGTATATGGCTTGGTACTTATGCTTTGTACATCCTGAATGATGAACAAGGGAGGGGTAGTCCAGGGGAGCCCATATCTGGCCCAAGAGATGCTGCTCCATAATGCTGAGCTTTTAAGTTCAGGCAGTACCATACACTAAGGGAGTCACAGCTCTTTATACTCCATTCTAGGTGCAAACTTTGATGGTTCACATTGCACAATCTGATACTTTCTGCCTATTTTTGCACCTTTCTACCCCAGCTGTAAATGAGCCCTTTGGGGTTGAGAGAGACACTTTCTTTGTGGGAAATGGTTACTGGGTGGGTGAAAATTAATAACTCGGGTAGTATCATATATGTTGATTTGTAAAGCAGTTAGTCAGTCAAGCACTAGAAGACTTCCTAGAAGAGTCCTGACATCTTAGGCCCTGCTGCAGGAAGCTTTACAGTCTTATTGCTCTGCGCCTGGGCTACTTCTAGTCCCTTGTATGGAATTCTCTATAGGTTTACTAGTAGCATACTGAGTTTATACAGTAGTAGTACTGTGCACATAATTAGTGATGAGCGAATCTGTTCCGTTTCGAAAAATTCGCAAATCTTTCAAAAGATCCGAAAAGAAAAAAAACTAGCGAAATGGCGAAAATGTTGTGCGGCAAAAAAAATTGTCTCCCGCGACTATTCTTTTGTTGACCGCGGCTATTTTTTTTCGCCCGTGGCTATTCTTTTGTTGCCCGCGGCTATTCTTTTGTCTCCCGTGACTATTCTTTTGTTGACCGCGGCTATTTTTTTTTCGCCCGTGGCTATTCTTTTGTTGCCCGTGGCTATTCTTTTGTCTCCCGTGACTATTCTTTTGTTGCCCGCGACTATTCTTTTGTCGCCCGCGGCTATTCTTTTGACGCCTGCGACTATTGTTTTTTGACGCCGGCGACAATTTTTGGACATGTGGTGAATTTTTTCATCCGTTTCGCGAAACAATCTGCCAATGGCGGAACGCGGAAATTCGCCGCAAATCCATGCCTGGCGAAACATTTCGCCCATCACTACACATAGGGGCACATTTACTAACCCACGAACGGGTCGAAATGAGTCCGCTTTTTTCGTAGCGTTAAAGCTTACGCGAAACTTCGCACCTTTTAAGTTTTAACGCTACGAAAAAGGCGCAACTTTTCGCGTAAGTTTTAACGCTACGGAAAAATCGGGCGATTTTACGCAACTTTCGTAATGGCTACGAAAAACTCGCGTTTTTACGCAAAAATCGTATTGGTAACGAAAAATTCGTAAAGACGCCGAAAAAATCGCAAAAAATACGAAAAAGTCGCAAAATGTTCGTTTTCAAGTCGGAACTTTTCCAATTCGGGTCGGATTCGTGGGTTAGTAAATCAGCCCCATAATGTTTCTTTCCCTAAATATTTGCATTCCTATGTATGATTTGAACCACCACTTCTTTACCTCTTGTATCAGTTGTTGTTTTTTTTGTATGAAATATGTCTGTTCATTGTGCACATCCATTTATTGTACAACACTGCAGAATATGTTGGCGCTTTATAAATACATGTTAATAATAATTATTGCCTACCTCCCCTTAAGTGTTCTGTGTAGAACAGGACCATCTTGCTGTAAAAATGTATTACTGCTGCCCGAATAAATACTATGTATTCGCTTAATACACCAGCAGCATAATCTATTTATGAACACTAGAAGGGTTTTTCCTGTTGTGCCCGTGGGTGATTTTATTTAAAAAAAAAATATCCTCAGCAAAGGCAATTACTATGGCAGGTCATTCCTATTCATAAATGCAATTACAAGGAAACAGAATGTACTAGAAACCCTTTAGACACCGCTTTCAGATATTGGTGCCTACTCATTGTCAACATCAGAAACTTATGAGGGTTTCATATACAGTAGCCCAAAGCATTGGTTTAGATGTAACCAGCAATGCTTGTGGTCCTTACAGCCATATATACCCCATTGACTCCTGTTAAATCCCCCAGAAGCTGCCCTGTGGTTTATAAAGGGGAAATATATATATATATATATATACCTTCAATGAAACACAGCACTACCAGCAATGTGTCCAACGTAGTGTTTAATTAGTTAACTTCACCATGACAGACATAATTCAAGACAGCAGCAATGTTAACGTTTTGGAAGTACCCACTCCCGTGCGGGATTGCATATCACAACATAGATCCAGTATTAAGCGCAAACATGTGACCCTTCCTGTACCAAGATACTATGCTGAATGTAAACATACTGTAGTCATAATGTCATTCCGTTTTTGATATTGGAACAGGTAATGAGACCACAATAAGGGGGTGACCGAACTAGTGGACATAAATGTAGAAGGTTTATTGGATTATTAGGTTAAAAACATTACAGCCGAGAGGACTTAATGGGGATTGTGACTTATATGTTTATCTTTAAATGTATATTTATGTGTTGATTTGAATGTTATGAGTATATATTTTGATTATTAATATGAATTTGCAAACAGGGTTAATATTCTATAGTGTGACTTGGTCCATAGACTACAATGTAACATCATTTTTCTAGTAACTTTATGGTTAACAACTGGACATGTGATGATGTCATGCAACCGTATGTTTGCTATAAAGCTTTGATGGGCTGTTCAGACAATTAGGGCTTAATAAAGGGAGTGCTTATATGTTATTTATATTCAGTGGTGCTGGCCTGTGAAATAACCTTTTATTTATATATATATAGAGTAATGCCAACTGCTTTTTCCCTACAGACTACAATGATACACTGCACTGAAAACCTGCTGACTTTATAAGGTTAGCTAGTGTAGAATCTGGCCTATTTGTATTGTATGATCAGTATGTCCCAGATTAGTGACTGGTACATATGTCACTACAATATTTCCACATATTCTCCATTGTGTTTCTGTTCTATCATTGCACATTATATATCTATACATCCTCCTTAAAGTGACAGCAAAACACTTCAGTAAATAAAATACTGCTGCATGGCAACAGAATTTAAAAGGGACCTGTCACCCTAGAAATTATTCTAGATTCTTTTCTTTTGTGTTTGTCAAGCAAAATAAACTTCACTTACAATATAAAAATTGTTTTAACAAAATTAGATGGTGAGGAGGGAGAAGGAATGTAAGGAGGGCAGCAATATCTAAGAAGTTCTGAATTGAAAGCAAAAGTAACTCTCTGCCCCACCGTCATGCCAAAATGAGTTTGGATTTCCTGTTTGATTTGAAATGGGCTTTTATTATATAGCTTTTTATGCCTGGATGACAGGTCTGCTTTAAAGCAGGGAGATGAAAAAGGGAATCATTTTTATGTGTAAAGTATAAGCAAGACAAGACAAAAGGTTACAGGACCCTGCCCATAGAAGGCAACAGTCTTAGGGGACAGTTTGTGTCATACAGGATAATAAAGGAATGGTATACATGCTACAACACTGTGCTCCCTATGGTTTTTGCAAGCACTGATACCAAAGGAAGACAAAGCTCATCAAAATTCAGCGTTGGATTGCGGCAATTACACAGTTAAACTAGAGGTGCCAGTTTCAAACAGTAGATGGCAGTCAAGGTCTGTTGAGCTATAAGTGTTGGTGAGCCTGTTTGCAGAACAATAGCACATTAGCTGAAACTGGCCTTAAGCAAGAAAATTCCTTTATGACTGTGTTTGAAAGAAAAACGCATCAGGTTCCCTTTGTGGAAACTTCGATTTCTGAACCCAGTGTAAAAAAATCAAGTGTTATTGCATTGCAGGGCGATCCCAACTGCGAATGTGAATCCTTTGCATAATTGTATGGCCCTTGTTATAACCTGTTGAAGTCAGATAAAGGCTGGGAATTGGAAGGGCTGCTTCTTAATACAGAGTCAGAATTATGAACTGTAATATCGGAGGGGCTCTTACTGAGATCGTTTGTGGGTGCTGAAAACAACAGATGTTTTGGGTGGCTTTGTTGTCTCAGCACCTCTGCCTTCTAGGTGAGATGCATGTTCAAAATGTATTGTGTAGTAAAGCCATGAAATGCTAGTCATGATAATTTATGGGTGATGTTTCATTTTACCTAAAAAAAAAAAGCAAACAGGATGACAGCACCCACTCCTAATAAAAAATGTGTAAGTGTAAACAGATAGGGCTTTTTGTAATAGATAATGTACTTGATATTTTTGAAAGAAATAACATGAACTTGAACCCTTCTGTATAAAATGCTGTTTTCCTGTTAGGAGGGAATGAGATAATGGCCACAAACGGATTCTGGATTAATTATGTGATGGCATTGGGGCACCAACGTGAAATTAGCGGGCACAATTCTAACGCAGTTGAGAGCATATTTGGGAATTTCTGCCATCTGCTAACTCTGAAAAGCCTAAACCCAAGAACCAATGCATTGTTCAGAAACAGTAAACCTAGAATTCTTGTTTATTGCTTCATGGCATTCCACAGTTGAACAAAACTATAGGTAATTAATGCCCATTTTACTCTATGTGAGCAGTGCAGCATTTGGCATTGTTGTTTTGCAGTGCTGGGGCCCTCAGTTCACTTCTGCCCTTGGCCCTAATGGCATTGATCATAGTGAGTGAAGGTGATAGGGACAATTTGACACTATTAAAATCAAGAATATTATAAATATATCCGTAGGGGTGCTTGGTGCTTAGTCATGTCATCAGTTATAAAAGGTGCTTAGTTATCTGAAATGATTAATTGTATGAAATAATGTACTTTCTGAATTTTTTATGATAAATATAAAAAAAGTCCTATAGCCCCAGGCTTTTATATGGTCATGGAATTCCTCATCTGTTTAACAACATTGGCTAAATGGTCCCTTATATTACCTTTACATTTATAGTATTTAGTGATTGTCATATGATTTAATTTAAGAAATAATGTACCCCCCACTTCGTATGTTCCATGATCTATAAAAAAAAGTGTTTGTCATGCAGCCCTAGGCTTTTATATGGTCATGGAATTCCTCCTCTTTTTTCAACTGAGGCTACATTGTTCTTTATATTACCCTTAATAAAGTCTGCATTAATAAAAGGTATGTAGTGATTCCATTTGATCAATTTATGAAATAATTTACCCCCACTTAGTGTTCCATGATCTATTATATGGTCATGGAGTTCTCTCTTAAATATCCTAACATTTTACAACAGAGGCTGCATTGTTCCCTATAGTATATGACCCTTAGTAACATCATCTGTTTTAATGAGTGCTTAATGATGTCACTTGTGTCACATGACTCTATATGAAGTAATGTACCCTTAGCTAACAAACAGGGCCGCCGCTCCCTATAATCAGAGTACTCAGTCTGCATAGGGCACCAACTCCCAGGGGGGCACCATCCCAGCTGCTCCAAAAAAAAATCATTTTTATATATTATAACATACCCCCCAACATTGTCCCGCCGGTTTTTATAGCGCATCCTGCTGTCCTGGATAGTTCAATCAATCTATGGGGGATATTGTGGGCACTTACTATGGGGGCATTGTCTATGGGGGCAATTGGGGGCACTCTGTGTGGGGCCCCTATAGTAGGTGTTTTTTTTTAGTATTTTATTTTTACTTCCGTAATATTTGGGGGAGGGGGCACAAAAGTAAATTTCTGCTTAGGGCACCCATTTGGCCAGCAGCGGCCCTGCTAACAAAAGTTTCATGATATCACAGAATTCCATGATCTATATAACATGTTCATCCTGCAGCCTTGGGCTTTTATATGGTCACAGAATTCCTCTGAATATCCTGACATTATTCTCTTCATTACCCAACCCTGTGACCCAGAGAGCATGTAAGATTTATTAGAGGAAGCGAAGGGACAGACTCTTCTTTTCCCCTTTTGATTGACACGTATATTTAGGCTTCCCTTGCTATTAGCCCCTTTCTTGATGTTGCATGCTATTAAGGGTATAAAATATAAATACAAGAACACAAAAGACGTGCCTAATTCCACTATGAAAGGATTTAATTAACCACACAGCATTTGTGAATTTTGCGGCCCTACAACTAAACGTCAATAATGTTCATCCCCTTCAGTTGCACGTGTCGTGAAGCTCCGCCGGTCCTTAAGATGATGGATTTGGGGGCTGAAATGTCCTTCGTAGTACAAAAGATTGCTTGAGGATTGTCATATAACTGGCTGACCTTCTCACTGTGGAGAAAGAAGTCCGATCCTGCGCGATACTTCTCAGTGAAGGACGCATATAGACATGACATTACGAGATACATTAAACTCTCTGCCACACTGTATATCAACACACGCGCGGAACATATTGCTCCGGCTTCCTCTCTCCCTAAGAAATAAAAAGGAACGTTGTGACATTTGTATCATTGTGCCAGGAAAGACAGAAGGAATACACCCCAGATGGATCACGCAGGTTTATCAATTTAGCAGTAGGCAGGTGTTTCATTCTGCTGGGTAATATATTCGAATCACTGCGTGAAAATATAAATGATTATTATGCTCTACTAAAAATCTGCGCAGTATTTAAAAAACGGATATTGCAACTTCTCTGGCATATTAAATCTGCATATAATTTATAGATTGTAGCACAGGATTTGCATAGTAGATTTTTTCTTTCTTTTTTTTATCGGGATTTAAAGGAAAACCATTGGCGGCATACGTTGCCCTTAGAAGAACGGGTACGTTGTTATTTTTCATTGCCTTGTGGCACAGCAGGCATCCAGGATTTGCATCTTAGTCTTTTTTGTTAGTGGTTATGTTTTGCATTGGTGCCAGAGCAGAGACCCCCTAAAACATTGCTAGCCAGCCCAGGGCCCCCCTAAAACATTGCTGGTCCTCCCCCCAGTGTCCTCATACTATGGCCTGCTCCCTACTTCCTGTCCTCCCACTGCTTCCTCCCGCTCCCCCTTATGTCCTCGCGCTCCCCCCAGCCCTCCCCAGCATCCTCCAGCTCCCCCCAGCATCATCCAGCTCCCCCCAGCGCCCTCCCCAGCATCCTCAACTCCCCCCCAGCATCCTTCAGCTCCCCCCAGCGTCCTCCCCAGCATCCTCCAGCTCCCCCCAGCATCCTTCAGCTCCCCCATCATCCTCCAGCTCCCACCAGCATCTTTCAGCTCCCCCCAGCGTCCTCCAGCTCCCCCCAGCATCCTTCAGCTCCCCCCCAGAGTCCTCCAGCTCAACCCTCCAGCGTCCTCCAGCTCCTCCCCCAGGCCCCCCAGCTTCCCCACCAGTGCCCTCCAGACCTCCCCAGCGCCCTCCATATCGCCCCCAGTGCCCTCCAGCTCCCCCCATCGTCCTCCAGCTCCCCCCTGCACCCTCCGGTTCCCCCCAGCATCTTCCAGCTCTCCCCCAGCTTCCTGCTGCTTCCTCTGGCTCCCCCTCCATCCTCCAGCTCAGTCCTCCGGCTGCATCCTCTAGCTATGTCCCCCATGCCCCGCTGCATCCACACTTATAAGGTTGCGCACTGCGCATAACTGACGTTACACATACGCACGGGGCGCAACCAATTACCCGCTGACCACCAATAACAGGGCCCGTAATTGTCAAAAGGGGGCCCAAGCTAAAAAAAACTGTATCATGGCAGGGCCCCCTTTAAAGCGAGAATTGTCAAGGCCCGGGACAACTGCCCCCCTGTGGCCCCCTGATGGCGGCCCACTCACTGTCACTGACTCTTCTATTCTTCTACTATTCTGAGCCTCCATAGGACTCAATTGTACTTGACAGATCAAACCTGCCGATTTTTTTTAGTTAAAAAAGTTAACTAAACATGAATAAATCACGAATTATGGGAGTTATTTTTGAAAAACTAAAATTTTTCATGGAACAATAGAGAAAAAATCGAGTTCTGCCGAAAACCCATTCATAAATCTCGAAATTATCTATAAGTAAGAAAAAATTAGACTTTTTGTAAAAATTGCTTAGTAAATGTGCCCCTATTTTTCCCAAACAGGAATCGCTCCAGCAGCCATTTTAGGAGCATTGTCGTCATTCTTAGAAAACAATAATGTGTTCAAATTTCATTTGAAACTAGGTGAAATAGAAAAAAATTATGAGATTAACTTCCCCTTGTTAAGATGTGAAATAGAAAAAAAAAACAGGGTATAAACTTCCCCTTGAAAGGCATAAAAAATAAGGGGATTAACTTTCCCTTTAAAACAGGGGATTAGCTTCTCACTGAAACTGAGTAAGGTTCCGAGCATTATGGATAACAGGTCCCATAAATATATAAAATTATTTTTTTCTAAAGAGAATCATTTTTAGTGTTTAGTTCTCCTTTATTAATTATTTATTCATAATATCAAATATATTTCATTAATTTATTGTACATGCTCATATTTATATATATATATATATATATTAATAAATTAATGAAATATATTTGATATTATGAATAAATAATTGAACAATGGGGTAAAAATAAAATGAATTTATATTAATTGAAATGAGGTGGGTACATATTAATCACATTATGTAAAGCATTAATAGTACATTGATTTCCCTTGAAATAAAAAAAAATGATCGATATTAAAACAATAAATAACCATTTGACCAAATAAAGAAATAAAAAAAATAGACTGTATTTCAATGAATTCAATTTATTTGATTTGCTTAAATAAAGTTTTCTTTTACATGCCATTATTAGATATACACTTTAAAACTATCAATAAAATATAAAGGTTACTTAATAAAAGCCATTCATTTATGTTATACAGTCACTTACTATAAAGAAATAGTGATGTTCTGCAGTGCTATCGATATTTGGCGTTTTTAATAAAGCTTGTTGAAAAAAAATTCTTTCAAGCGGTGTCAGGCACGCATGCGCATTTGGAACACAGACGCGCTCGATGACGTCATCCGTCAGAATGGCCGCCGGGAGACAGGCTAAACGGCGAGAGACATAATAAGACGGTGCGGGTTGTAGGAACAAGTAGAGGGAGCGGAACATATGCGGTTATGGTTGGGGTAAGGCGCCCTTGGCATTAGATATAATATAAAAGTTAGGGTTGACATCGCCTTTATAGTAAACAATACTCGATTGAAACAGGAATCAGCCTCTGTTTATTTTCTGTCAAACAGTTGTGACATTAGAACTTGAACATTGAATGTGCAGAACTTCCCCGCTTATAAACATGTATACGTATCCATGGCAACTGCCTTATTGCTGGCTTTGAATTAGGAAGTCTCTACAGAGTTCATCAGAACAGAGCAGTCTATTTAGGTACACTGTGCTGTCTCTCTGGGCTCTGATGGGAGCAGCTCAGCCTAAACATTCTATTTACAAATACAAATGGCGGGCTGGGATTATTTACTGCATTCAGTCAGCTATAATAATATACATCGCTTTTTGGTTTTAGAGAGAATAAATGGAATCAGTATTTATATGGTATGGTAGATACCATTTAATATACAGTATTAAAGGGGAAGAATACCTTCCAAAAATATGTCTGTTGTAAGTGCCTCGCCCCCCCCCCCCCCCCACCGAACTACTGCTTATATTTATATGAATATGTTTGGGATAAGAATACCCACTTGTTCAGCATGAGTGCAATAAATAGGGCTTGTACTAAACAATTTTTTGCCTATTAGTTAAATAACTAAAAAATCTTTGGGCTTTGTTATTGCAAAATTGCAAAATTGAAGCTCCTCCATAGTGTGTAAGTATAAACACTGCTGCACGTACAGTCGCATTGAAATAGGCGCAAATGTTGGGCTTATTGATGCCGTATATACTGTATATACTCAAGTATTAGCCGAGTTTTTCAGCACCCAAAATGTGCTGAAAAAGTCACCCTTGGGTCAGGTGAAATATACGCATTTTTGGACATACAAAAGTCTGACCTGCCAGCGATTCCCGCTCCCGCGAGGCTACCTAATAGTGCGCTCTTCTGCGCACCTGGGCGGAAGTGACATCACGTGCCCCCTGCTTGCCCACTTCTCTCCTGGGACCCCCTGCCAGCAATTCCCTCTCCCTCCAACCCCACCAGCCCCACTAATAGTGCGCTCTTCTGCCCGCCTGGGCGGAAGTGACATCACTTTCCCCTGCAGTTAAAGGAACAGTAACACTAAAAAAATGAAAGCTTTAGGGCTCTGGCACACGGGGAGATTAGTCGCCCGAGACAAATCTCCCTTGTCACGGGCGACTAATCTCCCCGAGTTGCCATGACCCGCCATCCCACCGGCGAACATGTAAGTCACCGGCGGGATGGGACACGCGGCGGCGCGATTTCCTGAAATCGCCGAAAAAGACTCGCGAGGCTTTTTCACCGATTTCGGGAAATCGCGCCGCCGCGTGTGCCATCCCGCCGGCGACTCACATGTTCGCTGGTGGGATGGCGGGTCATGACAACTCAGGGAGATTAGTCGCCCGCGAACATGGAGTTTTGTCGCGGGCGACTAATTTCCCCATGTGCCAGAGCTCTTAAAGTAATAAAAATATAATGCACTGTTGCCCTGCACTGGTAAAACTGGTGTGTTTGCTACAGTAACACTACTATAATTTATATAATAAGCTGCTGTGTAGCCACGGGGGCAGCCATTCAAGCTGGAAAAAAGGAGAAAAGGCACAGGTTACATAGCAGATAACAGATAAGTTCTGTAGAATACAATAGTGTTTTATCTGTTATCTGCTATGTGCCTGTGCCTTTTCTCCTTTGAATGGCTGCCTCCATGGCTACATAGCAGCTTATTTATATAAATTATAGTAGACTTTCTGAAGTAAACACACAACTTTTACCAGTGCAGGGCAGCAGCACATTATATTTTAGTTACTTTTATACACTTTCATTTTTTGGTGTTACTGTTCCTTTAATCTAAGCCCTGCAGTTTCAAGGTACTAGTTATCCCTAGATATGTATAGATCCTTATTATAGTTAATCAAAATTGATCGAAGTTAAACTCGTGTGTTTAACTTCAATCAATCAATAATTACCTATAATTAGTACCTAAGTATAGTATTTACCAATACAGGTATGGGATCCCTTATCCGGAAACCCATTATCCAGAAAGCTCCGAATTACGGAAAGCCTGTCTCCCATAGACTCCATTTTAATCAAATAGTTCAGAATTTTAAAACTGATTCCCTTTTCTCTGTAATAATAAAACAGTACCTTGTAATTAATCCCAACTAAGATATAATTAATCCTTACTGGATACAAAACAATCCTATTGGATTAATTAATGTTTTATTGATTTAATATAGACTTAAGGTATGGAGATACAAATTACAGAAAGACCCCTTATCTGGAATACCCTTGGTCCCAAGCATTCTGGATAACAGGTCCTATACTTGTATTGGCAATACTGATCAGGTATATCCATATCATGTGATCAGCATTGCAAATACAGGTGAATACTGTTAATTATTTATTTATTTTAAGTTGAACACATACAGTAAATAATATACAGTATACGCTCAGCCTCAATTAATGTAATTTTACTGGTATTTGTTTTGATTATTGAAACTTAGCAGTAGCTGCTGCATTTCCCACCCTAGGCTTATACTAGAGTCAGTAAGTTTTTCCAGTTTTCTGATGTAAAATTAGGTACCTGGGCTTATATTCAGATCGGCTTGTACTCAAGTTTATACGGTACTTGTTTCTCCTTGTACTTCTGTATATTTGCACCATGCAGTTTTGGGTCCATCCTGCTGCTTCTGTTGATCAAGCACAAGTGTTTCTGTTGACACTGGGGAACCCTGAAGTTCCTGCCTCCTTGGATGTGACAGAAGTTCCTGGGTTCCCAAAGGGAACATCATCAGTAAGTGCAACAGACGTGGCCCAAAAGAATCCCATGCTAATGGTATTTAATGCCACGTGCAAGAAGTGATATGTCCGCTGCTTCTTGCACATGAATAAAGGAGAAACAAAAGTGCAACTTGCGTTTGTTTAGACTCTTTTGATGCAGTTTACAGTTGGCACAACTACCAGTACAACCACAATTATGCTGAAATTAAATGGAAAAAAGAATGGCATTTGCATCTAAAAATTGTATAGTGCACTGCGTTTGTAAATACAGGTATGGGACCCATTATCCAGAATGCTCGGGACATGGGGTTTTCCGGATAAGGGGCTTTCCGTAATTCAGATCTCCAACCTTAAGTCTACTAAAAAATTATTTAAATAGTAATTAAACCCAATAGGATTGTTTTACCTCCACTAAGGGTTAATTATATCTTAGTTGGGATCAAGTACAGGTACTGTTTTATTATTACAGAGAAAAGGGAATCATTTAACCATTAAATAAACCCAATAGGGCTGTTCTGCCCCCGATAAGGGGTAATTATATCTTAGTTGGGATCAAGTACAAGAATACTTTATTATTACAGAGAAAAAAGGAAACCATTTTTAAAAATGTGAATTATTTCATTACAATGGGGTCTATGGGATATGACCTTTCTGCAATTCGGAACTTTCTGGAAAATGGGTTTCCGCATAAGGGATCCCATACCTGTACCATTCATATTTGGTTCCTGCAAGGTAGATAATTAGATTACCTGTTTTTAACCCCTTCTCTCTTTAGCCTTTGTTGTGACTGTTTTGTAAGCAGGAGTCCATTTTGCAAGGGGATTAACTAATATACATTAGCAACAAGCAAACCACCTGTGTATATTTATTTACCTAAAGGGTGTGCAGGGCATGTGACTGTCACTAGTCATTTAATTATCTGCTTTGCATGGACCAAACATGGAGAAGTTTAAATTTCCCTGTTTCTCAGTTTAATTCAAGCATTAACTAAAACCATAGATTTGTTGTTACTAAAACAATAGGTAAACAGTATGTTCATCACAAGCCCTATTCATTGCAATTATTTTGAACGAGGGGTTATATAGGTATCGGACCCCTTATCCGGAAACCCATTATCCAGAAAGTTCTGAATTACAGAAAGGCCATCTCCCATAGACTCCATTTTAATAAAATAATTCGCATTTTTAATTCATCCTTATTGGAGACAAAACAATCCTATTGGGTTTAATTACTGTTTAAATAATGTTTTTAGCAGACTTTAGGTAGGAGATCCGAATTACAGAAAGACCCCTTATCCAGAAAACACCAGGTCTCGAGCATTCTGGATAACGGGTCCCATACCTGTACTGCCCCTGACAAACTTTAGACCCTTGGGTCACATTTTCTTTTTCTTAGTGAGGACCCTTTGTTTGAGGCCTCATTTAATCATTAATGGTACCAAGTTTTACAAGCTATTGAGTTAATTGAAAATATGCTTCTCTCCCAGATCTGTGGTAAAGCTGGCACTGAGAAATGCTTTTTCTGAATCACAAAATTCTCTAATTCTCCTTGTCTGGGAGGGAGTGAACAGATCATTTGATGTTCAGCAAGGAGCCGGTTTGAAGCTCAGAAGTACAAGAGTAATATGAATAAATGATAAGCCCTTGGATATTATACAAAGTTCAGTATTTGAGCCGGCGCACACCGGGAGTTAAGCAAAGCAGTGAGCCTATTACTGTGCTCACATTTAATCGTTTTGTTCTTTATTTCAAGGAGATAATTTGCTCTCTCCTTTCTTTTGCTAAGAAAGTCACCTCATTATAACTTGAAAAATATCAGGATTAATTAGGCAGAATGGGAGCGCTAATGAGATCGTCAACAAGTCACCTCGGAGAGATGCGGATTGCTCTGTACCACAGAGACAGTTTAGTGTAGAGTCAGCTTAGTCTGATGAGACGATACACTCTTTTCCATGAACTGCACAGAGAACGTTCCTACAGAGATGGAAGGGGGATTTAGTCATTGCTTCTAATGTTTGGAGCTTTGCTGCAGATTGTAAAGGCTGGGTACACATTACCTTCAGGCGGTAAGAGACAGATTATCAAAACAGAATTACATAAGGCTGAGTTTCTATTTAATGTTGGGTGAGTTTTCTCAGAGCTGGATTATGCTAAGGTTCTCTTCTTCTCTAAAGCCCCCGCAAGGCTACTAGACCCAACACAGCAGCATTCACCACTAAATGTGGGAATCACAAAAATCAGCCATTATGGACCCCCTAAATACCGTGGCAGTGACTGGCCAAAACCATAATCGTTTTGTCTAAAGCCCCCTCTTGGTTAGCTCATTCCTTAAAGGAACAGTTCAATGTAAAAATGAAACTGGGCAAAATAAAATATATTTGTAATATAGTTAGGCAAAAATGTAATCTATAAAGCTGGATTGAGCAGATCTCAAACATAATGGCCAGTACACTACTTCCTGCTTTCAGCTTTCTAGCCTCTTAGTTAGTCAGTGACTTTAGGACATGGTACATAACTAGTTTGTGAGCAGGCAGGTCAGATTCAAAAGCAAACTAACTGAAGAGTTATGTCCCATATGGGCCCCCCTTCAAGTCATTGATTGGTTACTGGCTGCTTACAGATTAGAGAGCTGTAAAGGAGGAAGTAGTGTTCTGGCTATTATGTTACAAATCTGCTCACTCAGCCTTAATAGATTACATTTTTGGCCAACTAACTATATTGAAAACATTTTTTATCTTGCGCAGTCTATCTCTTTTACCCAATGTGTAATATACTCGCAATAAGTTGTCTCCCTTCAGTGAAATTTTACAAACCACAAAGTATTTTGCTTGCAGCTACCTCTTGGCTTCAAATGCACTCATAAAAGATATAGTGGAAGTGCATTAAAAAGAAAACAAACAAATGTACAGTGTAATACATTTTAAAGGACAACAGACCCCAGGTGTGACATGCAACACACCATACAATACACAAAGTGCACATTGCTATAAATCTCCTCCACCGACACAGTTCGGTAAGTGTGCCCACTTACCAGACCCAAGGAAGCAAAGGTCAAAACATTCAAAAGACTTTAAACTGAGATCCGTTGGGGTAAATGGATGAGTCTTCATGAGCAAAAGTGTGAAAAGAGGAGAGGATACAGAAATAACAATTATACCTTAATTACTCTATTTCTGTATTCTCTCCTCTTATCTATTTTACCCAGTTTAATTTTTACACTGAACTGTTCCTTTAAGGATTGTCACTTACTGCACCAAGGTAGTGGGATGTAGTTGTGGACCCTGCTATGTGTGGCTTGTCCAATAACCTTGTAGTGGAGAAATAGAACCATGCAAACAGACCCGGTTTTGTGGCAAGGCCTAGGGCAGCATAGCCTTTGGGACGGCATGCTTCCCAGCTGCATCTCACATATGGAGCACTGAGGACTGGACGCGCACAAAACTTCAGAGCGTCCTGATCCCAGTGCTCCGTATGGGATGTACAAGGATGCGCATGCACACGATCCTGATGGGGTAGGGGGCGGAGACTGGGGGCGGCCTATGGCTGCCCTTAAAAGAAATGGTGGCTTGTGTACAATTGGCAGGTAAGGGGGGGCTAAGGACAGGCAGAGCACTGGGCCAGTAGTATTGCCTTGGTAGCCAATACTACTTGTTAGTCTATGGTAGTAAGCATTTGTGATAGGTCGTTATATTTGCCATGCTTTTGGACAGAAGATCATTAGGAACAAGGAACAGGGGGGGGGGGGTGTGTGTGTAATTTTGTCACTGTTACTTTATAGGTGTGGGTCCATTCTGGACATTTTGATTGTGCATTCCTTATTTTACGCATAACTAAGTGCGTCTACAAGTGGATTTATTACAAATCTGTCAAAAGTGGGATTTTCCATCTCATTCCTGCTTTTCTGCGTCAGCGTTTCTTTTAAGTTCTGGCTCCTATTACTATACAGTGTTAACGTTACTAGTCAGGCACAGTTTTCTAATAACAGTTTCCAGAAGCAATTCCCTGAAGCAATAAATTCTTAAAAACACAGACATAATTGCTTGGGAAGAGTAAAATTACATACATTTGAAGATATTTGTATTGGAGCTCTTGATGGATTATTGTGCTGCTTCTTGCCAGTGTTGAACTGGCATATCAGCGTACCATTCCATCGCATGGTGGGGCCAGACCCTAGAGAATTCCAATCAGCTCATTCTTATTTCAACCACGGGGCTACATAAAATCCTTAGGCATTTAGTATTATCTATATCTAATTGCTGTGAGCCCAGTGTGTCAAGTTCTAAGGTGGGCCCTAGGAAACTCAGTCAACACTGGTAGGAATTGGTATTTATATGGCAGAATATAAATTTTGTGGCCACTATGCCTTGGAGACAATAACAAACATTTAAACTTATTCTAAAATCTGATTAATTAATCTGAGTAATTTCACCTCAAGTCCCCTAAAAAATTAGGCTCAAACCTTATAGAGAATGTCATGAAGAGCATTTCACACCTGTGGCTCCTTAAGCTCATCTCTTCTACAGTGACTCCAATGCTATTTCTAGACCAAAACAATGGAAAACTATAGTGTGAATAAATGAAAAAAGAAACAGGGGCTGCATATGTACTGAGAAGCACTGTGTGAGGGTATATTGGGCCAGGACTGGGATTCAAAAAAGTACACTGAGGCCCAAATAGTCCCCCACCAACCCAATAAATAGTGACTGTCTATGGCATCTTACAGCAGCCCCACCACATTTGTCTAAATTCACAAATTGCCAGTCTGGGTATATATATAAACATATACAGTGGATATAAAAAGTCTACATACTCATACCCAAAAAGACTGAGTGCTGTAATAAAATCAAAAGGTGCTTCAACAAAGTATTAGTTTAAGGGTGTGCACACTTATGCAACCACATTATTTTAGTTTTTTTGGTTTTCTTCCCTCCACCTAAAAGATTTCAGTTTGTTTTTCAATTGAGTGGTACAGTTTATAGGTCACATTAAAGGTGGAAAAAGTTCTGAAATGATTTATCTTTGTCTCATTTTTGTACAGCACAGGAACCTGACATTTTACCAGGGGTGTGTAGACTTTTCATATCCACTGTATGTGTCTGTGGGTGTATATATATAATTCTAATCTATAGGAAGCATTCACAACAGGTAGCAGAAATCAAAATACCCTCTTGTTCCATTTGCTGTGACCCAAAGAGTTGTAAACTGTGACCCAAAATATCATTACACAAATATTCTAAGAAAGAATTGTTCTTTGCACGTACTACACGCTTAATTGCTTCCACTGACACAGAATATACCGCAATCACATCATCAGCAACTAGACAAAAGCCTGTGTGCTTATTGTTTATTAAAACACCCCAGAGAATTTACGCGGAAAGAGAAATTGTGACGTCCCTGCTGTTAATTAAGGCTGTAGAGAAGATTTTAAGCCGAGGCGCTGTCTCACCTCACTGCTGCATCTATTAAACCAGATGGATACACACAGCACTCTCGCACATTTGTAAAGCTTTTAGCTTCTCCGCCATGTGAAAGCCAAGGCCCCAGCGACAGATATAATAGCAATAATGAAAGGTGGATGTGATTATTAATGCTAAGATGGCTGCATTAGCATAAAGGGTGAGGAGCGTTTATCTCCTGCTCCTGCAGTCTTTGTTAGCCATGCAATATAACATGTTGATTGCAAGCTCTTAATGGCGGGGACTTGCTCTTAATTGTCTGACATTCATTGTGTCGCTACAAAACTTTGCCGGATTATACGCCTGTGCTATTAACATTCTAGAAACTATAATAAAAACACACAGACATTGTACCTTGATAATGTAACTACCTACACCGACCTAGTGAAAAATGGTACTTCTTGGCCTTATAGTGAACAACATGTGTCTGTTGATAATTCTATTTATCTGCCTGGAAAAAAGACGCTTGCGAAGGGACATGATCACTCTGTGCAAGTACATTAGAGGGGATTATAGACATATAGGGGGTGTTTTATCCAATAAAAATGATCAACACACCAGAGGCCACCCCTTTAGATTAGAGGAACAGTCCTTTCATTTGAAGCAGCGAAGGTGGTTTTTCACGGTGAGAGCAGTGAGGTTGGGGAATGCCCTTCCTAGTGATGTTGTAATGACAGATTCTATAAGAGGGGCCTGGATGAGTTCTTGAACAAGCATAGTATCCAAGGCTATTGTGATACAGGTATAGGACCCATTATCCAGAATGCTCGGGACCAAGGGTATTCCGGATAAGGGGTCTTTCCATAATTTAGATCTCCACACCTTAAGTCTACTAAAGAATTAATAAAACATTAATTAAACCCAATGGGATTGTTTTGCATCCAATAAGGATTATTTATATCTTAGTTGAGATCAATTACAAGGTTCTGTTTTATTTCTACATAAAAAAAGGAAATCAGTTTTAAAATTCTGAATTATTTGCTTATAATGGAGTCTATGGGAGACGGGCTTTCCGTAATTCGGAGCTTTCTGGATAACGGGTTTCCGGATAAGGGGTCCGATACCTGTACTAATATCTACAGTTAGTCAACACTATGTAACTATCTACTTTTATTATTCTAGCTGTTTCTCCACATGGCAGGCTATTACTTTACCTTTGCAGCTGCAGCATATCAGTTTATTGTTCTGCCTTTAATCTATTTATCCCTCTTTTGTTCATCTATCTACTATTGTACTGCACTTAATAACAATAATCTTAACTACTGTTGCTATCTGTTTTAGGCTGGCTGTATAGGGGTAGATTTGAAGGGGCGGTTCACCTTTTACATTAACATTTTTATGTTATAGAATTTCCCATTTGTAGCAACTGCAGTTGGTCAATTTTTTTTTTTATAGTTTTTAAATTATTTGCCTTCCACATATTTACAGATTTCAAATGGGGGTCAGAGACCCCAGAATCCAAAAACGATTGTTCTGTGAGCTTACAATTTTATTACTGTTGTTACTTTTTATTACTTATCTTTTATACAGATACACTCTTATTCATATTCCTGTCTATCTTTCAAACCACTGCCTAGTTGCTAGGTTAAATTCAACCCTAGCAGGCAGATATCTGCAGAAATTCCAAACTAGAGAGCTGGTAAACAAAAAGCTAAAAAACTGAAAAACCATATAAAACGAAAACCAATTGCAAATTGTCAAAGAATAAAAGTGTTTACACCAGGGGTGCTCAGACTTTATCCTTCTGTGATCTACTCTTGCCTCCTGGCCACTGTTGCGAGATCTGCCATGATAAAAATAGCACGCCATCTATGGCACTGTGCAAGCCACAAGAAAAAATATCAGTAATAGTGGGCTCTGCTACCAGTTTTATAAACATGACAGTGTTTATCACAAGCTAAATTTATTCAATATAAAGGCAGGTGTAGGGTGAGTAAGTTGCACTGCTACTTACTGTGTGTAGCCATGTAGCATTGTAGCAACACAGTTCTAGGCGCGCTTTTCCTTTTAGGCGCACCATACACATTCCCCCTAAGACGCCCTGAATGTGCGCATTCCCATTAGATGCGCCGCATTTCCGCAATCCCTGGTTAAGATGCTGTCTACCAGAAATTTACAGGGATCAACTGGTAGACCGTGATTGACGTATTGGCCACCCCTGGTTTACACCAAACTAAAATTGAATTTAAGCCAAACAGCTCTGTCATGCCAGGCACCATATGGCCATGACCTGGCAAAGGGTTAATCTCTAGCCCCATCTGGTCTCCTGCAGAGACCCTTAATTAAATATGCATTTAGGGGCTGCAGGAAGAGGGCAACTCCAGCGGAGGGAGCAGACTATCCGTATCCAGCCATTTGGTGGGCGGGGAACCTGGGGCTATTGCTTTCTTTGATCTGGGATCAAAGAGGCCAACTGGGGGCCTAGAGCAGCAGGGGGGGGTGCAGCTATCAGAAAATATGGATTATAGAAATGGATCCATATCTCCGCTGCTTTAGGGTCCACATCCTCATAAATCACATAGGATTTATGAGGAGGCCCCATGCTTCCCAATGATACCAAACAGTACCCATCCGTGAGGAAGGATGGATTCTGGGGGACTGGGACACCCCCCATGTTTGGTATCATTTTGATCGCCCCCATATGGGTTAAGACAAGCCCCTATTGTCATAATAATATTGGGTACTGGCGAGTACCAATATTATATGACCAGAAACGGGCAGGAGAAGTACAGCTCTCTACAGGGGGGGTCCTGTGACACACCCCTGGGCACTCCCTCCTCATGAACACAGTAATGAGGGAGGGTCCCAGGAGTAGGATAAAAAAGGGCACAGACCCAGGTGCCAGTTAACTCATATTTTGGGGCATCCATGTTCTTTTTTGGATTGTGAGTTCACTGTTTCTAAACTCCGGCCTCCGGAGGGCACAAGAATATTCAGTAACGTACATAGGATTTCTCTGTGTTTTTATCCCCTTTTATTTTATTTACTGTTTGTACATGTCTCTTTTGTAATATCCTTTTAATGCACTGTTTACTCTTGTAATATTAAATATAAAATTTAATAAGTTCTGCCCTTCGGCTCTATATCAATTCCCATGTACCTTTTATGACTGCTCAGACCTAGAGGTGTACTAGTTGTTTGGCTGTGTGCATGCTATTAGCTAGGGGACTGTCAGTAGGGCAGTGTATATGTAAATTAACCGTGGCTGTTGGTGTGTGTGTGGAAGTTGTAGAACTATCCCTCACTGCAGTAGGAAAGTTTGGGTGTGATATATTTGAGTAACTAGGTTTCTATCGTCTGTTAATGATAGATAGTGGCAGCGAATAGTTGTATTTGGGGCGGTGGTGTGTTTGGGGGTGCTTGATGTTAGTCTAACCTGTGTGAAAGGTGACTGCGTGTAACCCCCTTGTACCCCGTCCCGGTGTCAAGCGCGTCTGTGAGTGGCGTTTTCCTGACAAGCCCCTTTACACTGCCTACTCAGCCTCTTCAGATCGAGTTGGCAGCTTGTCTGTCCCTGACAACTTCCCCAATAGATATATAGCTGAAACATTGGCCAGATATCTATTGATGTTATGTTCTTATGTTCACAAAGGGATCCCAGTGGTTGAGGGCTACAATGTAATTCTCTTTGCTCCTTTACACTATGTATACAGAGAGCGCAGGAGGGAAGGAATGAAGCATCCAGGATGGCAAGCTGGCTTAACAATAGCAGCTGTACCGCTTGTAAACATAGCGCTCTTCGGCAGCAGTGTGGAGGAAGCGGACTCATGCCCAGTACAAGTGCGGCTGCAGCAAGGTAGCTGCTAGTAAAGTGAGACAGAGAGAATACAAAGCAGGTTGTCACAGGCCAGGTCTAAACCAAGTAAGCAGGCACATAACACTGTGCCAGGGAAAACACAATCAGGAATTGCCTAATAACAAGCCTAGGACCTACACTAGTTAGATACTAAATCTGTATTTAACAAGCCAAGCACTTCACAGGAACATACACTTTCACTGCTAATCAAATTGATCTGGCAATTAGCCCAAGTTAACTGAGGGTTTAAAAAACCAATGCAGAGTGCTGATTGGCTCAGCAGTAGTGTGTCAAACTAGACCATTGGTTAACTCATGCAGCTCCAGTCCCCATCAGCTGGCAACCCTAACAATTGGTCAGCCTTGAAAATCCCCTTGGGCCTCATTATGATCTAATCATTGCCTTGGAGGCCAAATGATTGGATCAGCCTAATTTGGCCTAGAATATAGGTGACAAAATCAGGCTAATATCAAAGGTCAACAAAAAGTAGATTGTATTGTGTATGCCGCCTCATCCTGTATACAGGGTTTATTCAAAAATGTGGCACAACTTCAAATTCAACCTGTTTTGCCATGCAGTGATTTTGTCCAAGAAGTAAGGGTTAGGGCTAAGATACACGGGGTGATTAATTGCCGCAACTTTTTAAAAGTTCAATTGCGTTGATTTTGATTATATTCTATTAGATACTGTGAACGAAATTATGGAAAGATCCCTTTCCTGGAAAACCCAAGGACCCCAGGTCAACAGAGCTCTTGAGCAGTCTGGGTGACATACAAATCCCTGGAGGGTCACCAGTTGGACAGCCCTGTAATATACTGTAGAGGCTGCCCTTAAAAATGTGGTACTAGTACCAAGGGAATTTGAATGAATTGGGATGGAAGCATTATTCTGCCTCATGACAAATCATAAACTGGACTACATCTTGGGCATGGAATGTGCGTTTAGACTTCAACAAAGAAAAACAAAAATTCACATATGGGTGACCAAACTAATTAGAGGATTGAATTAACTAACTTGAAGAGAAAGACTTGACGAATTGGGGTTATACTCTAAAGAAATTATTGTCTTAGGACAGAGCTGTTCTCTTTATGTATAGAAAATGTATCTTTTTACGGCAGGATGGTGCAGATAATTATGTCATGTAATAAAACTTGAGCAAAGGAGATTTCTCCATCATCTCAGGAAGGGCCCCTTTCTGTAATGGTGATTGATTTTCATACCAACAGGTATGGGATCACTTATATGGAAATGTAATGTCCAGAAAGTAAATTATGGGAATTCCCATAGAGTCAATTTTAAGCAAATAATTCTAATTTGCAGAAATGATTTCTGAGACTGTGGAGAATAAGCAATAAGGCAGCTCCTTGTGCAATGCAGAAATGATAACTATGCACATTGTGTGTTTTCATATTGTATACGTGGAAAGACATTTATATTGGTAGGGTATATTTCCCCTTGAATAATATCAATGTATAAAAAAATGGACAGTTTTGGTCCTGTGTGACACTCGATGGCCTCACGTGCTCGATAAGGGTTAAGCTAAAATGACTACTCATTCATATCAATATGCCAGGTAATATTACACCCGTCAAACCCAGACACACTGTCCCATCTGTGTTTTTTCTTTTTTAATGATGTCTGTGCTTAATTGGCATTTTGATAGCTCCAAGATACAAGCCAATTAACATATTTATGAGTGCCATTTACTATACCCTGGAATGAATTTCATTTATTTTTCATAGTCTAAAATTGCTGTTTCTAATGTTTGCGCTAGGTAATAAGCGTTAGCTGTAAAGGCAAGTCACAGTTTTACTTAAGCAACATGAGTTTATTTTAAGATTCTAGTTACCCACCTGATTACATTTCATTATGCTATGAAATAGGTTCATGTAATGATAGGTGCCCAGGGTAAATGCAGCCCTCCAGCTCAGCATCCCTAATTGCATTATATTAAGTGATGTTATTCTGGCATGTTAAGATATTAGGTCATGTTCTGATCTCCCAGAACCCCACACACTTCTCAATAAGCCATACCTTTATTGGTACCTGCACTTTGGGAATGACCCACCAGAATCAAAGAATTTAAGGCTAAGGAAATAAAGATAGGGTCTGTGATTCCAACTAAGATAAAATTAGTCCTTATTGCCAAAGCATTTGATACAGTGCCCCACAAACAACTGCTCTCTAAACAAAGGGCTATTTGGTCTTAGTGAAGTCGTTTGCACATGGATAGAAAACTGGCTACAGGATCGGGTTCAGAGGGTGGTTGTTAATGGTACATTCAATACTTGGATTAAGGTTCTCAGTGGGGTCCCCCAGGGTTCTGAACTGGGTCTTTTGTTTACTTGTTCATTAATGACTTAGGGGGAGGGTATTATAAGCATCGTATATTAGGGGTGAAGACTTATTCTATGTTTAGAGAGTCCATCAATATATGGTTTTCCATGGGAGAGGTTATGGTTATATATGATATTTAAGGGAGGCTAAGTATCCTTATAACCTTCTTTATTCTCAACTTGTATGTGCTGCTTATTTTAAAGTATAGATGATAGTCTTTAGGATAGAGTGTTCAGAAATCTCTAACCATTTAATGAGCTGAGAGAATTGTCCTTAAATGGCAGCTTGAACTAAAAAAATAGTGTCTGCTTTTTTCTACACCAACCCATTTGTAGCTATCAGTGTTATTATTTGTTTGTAAATTTAGAAACCAAAAAGTGCAGCTAATTTCTTACATCATAGCAAACAGCTGTTCATATCCAGCATGTGCACATAGTAGGAGACCATACCTTGTGCCTTATGAACCAAGTAAGGCAACTCCGACTGATAAGTGATCGAAGTGTAGATAATAACTATAGCGAACAAAGGCAGTCAGCAGCACGAAGGGCAAGCAAGGCATAAAAAAGAAATAGAGAGTAATTCTTCCTATGTAGGGCCCTATCTAGACTATGCAATTTTGGTCTCCAGTGTTAAAAAGACATTACAATGTACAATGTATGTGCAGTTGCCAATAGCAACCAATCAATATTTAACTTTGAACAGATTAGTACAAGATAGAAAATACAAGCAAATGTGTAATTAGTTGTAATGGCTAATCATATCATCCAACAACAAGAAGGGAATCCACTGATATTAGAAAAAAGAGTTTTTATCTTGAGGTTCAAAAAGGGTGAAGGTGTGGAATTCTAGAAGATAAGTCAGATAAGTTTTAAATAATACCTTTTTTTAGTTCACTGAAATTCTTGGTAAAAAGTTGATCCAGGGACTGGCCTTGCAGTAATGCAGTGGTTGTTAGGCTCTTTCAATTTAATCCCCAGCTGAAGGTCCAACTTTAACCTCAGGTCCCACCATAACTCAGATATAGATAAAGATGGTGTATCCGCAAATACATATTTGCCCTAAATTTCGCCCTAATTGATCTTCAAGCTGGGCTTTGAGGTATATCTAGAATAACAAATGACCATTCTCCAAAATTCTTTCCCTAACTGGACTTCAGCAGGCAGCTAGCTTAGCAGTCAGGCAGGTTTCAAATAGGCTAAAAGTTTGAATGAATTAGAATGACGGGTATAGGCGTTGTCTGTTAAGGGACCGCACCAACGAGCCGATGCAGTCCCTGATCCAACAGAAAAATCAAACCTAGCCGATTTCAGGCCAGATGTTGGTTGGGCAGGCTCATCGTTCGTGCCCATACATGGGCAGATAAACTGCTGAATCAGTCTAAAGGATGGCCATCTTTAGTTCCTCTGGCCCTCAGGACTCCTCCTGCCCCGCAGAAATGACAATGATGTGTACTATTATCCTTTATCAGAAGAAAATAATTAGGGATACAATGTTTTAATTCACATTCAGTTTCTTTGCCCAAGGCAATACATTTTGTCTGCTTGGATAACAGCAATACTTGTTTATTCCTTGTTCTTGGTTACATAAAGGATCTACAAGCTACAGTCTTCCATTGGCTAATAAATTGTAAAAAATAGCTTGACACATGCAAGGGATTATCCAAACCCTACTGTAACCATACTGTTCCTTTAACGGCTGTGGGGGTCTTACAACTAACCACTGCAGGTTAGGAAAGGGAAGGTAGGCAGTGAGCTGGGTACAATGAGGGACATCATGCTCCTTCCCAATTCTCTTAAAGGAGAAGGAAAGTCAAAGTCACTTGGGGGTGCCAAAATGTTAGGCACCCCCAAGTGACTTAAATCACCTACCTTTTAGCCCGGGCTGGTGCCCCTGTTCGGAGAGAACAACACCAGCCCAGGGTAGCTACAGCGCTTCCTTCTTCCTGTTTGCTGGCATGCGCAGTAGAGTGAATAGTGGAACTTTAACAGAGAAGTCGGCTTTTCACTCTACTGCGCATGCGCCGGATGTGGGGTCCCGGCAAAACGAAGGCAGAAGGAGGAAGCGCTTGCTACAGGTACCCCGGGCTGGTACTGTTCTCTCCTAACAGGGGCACCAGCCCGGGGTAAAAGGTAAGCGATTAAAGTCACTTGGGGGTGCCTAACATTTTGGCACCCCCAAGTGACTTAGCCTTTCTTTGTCCTTTAACCTTTGGAATTTGTGTTCAATTTGTGGCAGAGGCGGCCCACTAACAAGGTCAGAATGAGAGCTGGTACCTGGGATCAGATTAACTTTTCTATTTTTTTTCTTCCTTTGTTTTCCTCCCACTTGTTCAAAATTAATTTTGGATTAGTGACTAGTGGGAGATGGACTATGCAGCCAGTGCCGACATGGAAAATGCAAACATAGCATGAAGTGGTGGCCATGTCAGATCGTTCCTCTTGGGGAGCATTTAAAGGAGATAAGCTGGGGTCCTTGCTGCCCCTAGGTGGATATTCCTACTTTCAGTTCCTACTTTTTTTTTTTTTTTTTTTTAACTTTTACAATGGAAACAAAATATATCTGTCTTGTTCAAAATGTGTGAGTTCAGCCCCGAGTCATTGGTATTTATTGTTTTCCACCACAGTAGTGTACTCCCTGGCATTACTAGTCATATGTCTTGTCCTCTGCTATGTTTATTATAAGATCAGTGTTTTCTTCCTGCATTTATCAACAGTTTTTTATGCCAAATCTACTTCTTAAAGCTACCCGTTAAATAGGGGTTGAAAGAGGCATCTTTAACTCATAATTTTCTTTTGATTTTTTTTTTCTCAGTGCCCTATCGAAAGATGTTTGATGGTTAAAACTAAAGCTGACCATACACGTTACAATTACGATCTTGTACTCATGAGTGAGTTGGATAGAAAAAGTGGTGTAAATAATAAGAAGGCTTAAATTTCGCTCCAGGTTACAAAAGAATGACAGATATCGCTGGAGGGAAACTAAAGCATTCTTTAAGACTTCTTTAAGTCTGTGGCCCTCTATATGAAGGTGATCTATAACCCCCCCCCACACACACACACACTTACAGTCTCTGACTATACTATACCATGGTCAATAGCATAGTGTATCCATAGACTGTAACAGTGGGGGGTATAGATCACCCACATATAGACGGCCACAGACTATTGAAGTAGGCGCAAAGTTAGGAGTACAATAAAATGATGATGTGCAAAGACACCAGTGGAGCCCTTAGGGCATGGCACATGGGACATTATGTCGCTTGGGATAAATTTGCACTATAGCAGGCAACAAAATTTCCCTAGTTTCCTTCCCAACAGCAGTGTTTGTGAATCGCTGGTGGGAGAACATATACATAGCATGGTAGCCTGAACTTTCCTCATGAGGCAATGTTTGGGCCACTTTAAATAGTGAAAGCAACACATATGTATTCTCACCTCCAATTCACATTACTGCTGGTGGAAATGAAAGAAGACATTTTGTAGCTTTTCTGCCATTGCCCTTAGGCACGAAAGACAGGGTCATAAAAAGTCAGCTTCAGGCATTGCAAGTTAATATACTCAAGCGCTGTGGTCAGTGCCGGACTTCTAATGGGGGTGCCCCCCCGTGCATGCGCGAACACCCGAAACCCCAAAATTGGGAAAACATAAAATGGAGGGTTGTAAAAAACCAGGGGTTTCCTGTAAAGATGGTGTAAACTGCAAAAAAAAAATAAAGATTTCAAATGTGCAGTAAAATTTGCAGGGGATTAACAGGGTTTTTGAGGGAAATGGGTCAAAATGATGATATAAAATGCAGGAAAGGCTCCCATTGAACTACATTGGAACATGAAGGGTCTGTGTTAAAAGAAAAAATGTAAAAAACATGTAGAAGTTTGTATTACGAAAACTCCCCCCATCCATATTTTCCACAATTTTTTTAGGTAAACAGATCATATTATTATTAATGTGTATTTATAAAGTGCCAATATATGTCTGCAACGCTGTTCTATAAATGGGTGTATACATTAAACAAACGAGGTTACATCACAGCAAATGTTTCCTAATAAATCTTTTTACCAGTATTTATTACTTAGCATATATCTACCAACAAAATCAGAAGCAGGTTTTTGCAACATATATGGTCCTCTACCTAAAAACTACTTTTTGCAAAATGAAAGGAACTGGAATTCTAAGCAGTGGTTTTAAGGTTAGTTGTAAATGTAATTGCTATTAAAATGTATACAGGTATGGGACCTTTTATCCAGAATGCTCGGGACGTGGGGTTTTCCGGATAAGGGATCTTTCTGTAATTTGGATCTCCATAACTCCATAACATAAGTCTGTTAAAAATCATTTAAGTATTAAATAAACCCAATAGGGCTGTTCTGCCTCCAATAAAGATTAATTATATCTTAGTTGGGATCAAGTACAGGTACTGTTTTATTATTACAGAGAAAAGGGAATCATTTAACCATTAAATAAACCCAATAGGGCTGTTCTGCCCCCAATAAGGGGTAATTATATCTTAGTTGGGATCAAGTACAGGTACTGTTTTATTATTACAGAGAAAAGGGAATCATTTAACCATTAAATAAACCCAATAGGGCTGTTCTGCCCCCAATAAGGGGTAATTATATCTTAGTTGGGATCAAGTACAGGTACTGTTTTATTATTACAGAGAAAAAGGAAATCATTTTTTAAAAATTGGAATTATTTTCTTATAATGGAGTCGATGGGAGATGGCCTTCCCATGATTCAGAACTTTCTGGATAACGGGTTTCCGGATAAGGGATCCCATACCTGTATATGTCTTACTTTTTACATTTTTTGTACTCCTGAAACTAATCTAGGTGATTGACAGACCTGGATGTGGCTTGAATACTTTTTTTTTTTTTGATTGCCAGATCAAGAGAGCAAAAAGGGATAAACAAATACTGTTTTCTAGTTTTCTATAGGAATTACATTTACAAATGAATTAAAAGCTATTGAACATTTAAATAAATGTATTTAAAGGTTGCTTAGAATTGTATTTTTATTATGGGAAAACAAGCTTTTTTTTTTGGTGAAGGACTCTTCAAAGTGGGTGGGAGATTGTTTCTTTCCAATAGTGCCACAAGGAGCATTTTACTATTTATTTTTAGGGCTGCCCTTGCTCACAGACTAAATAAAGTGCAGAGTGCTGTCCTTGCATAGGCCAACCGCTCTCCGACATGCACCCAGCAGAGGAGGCAAGTACTACTCTTATGGTGGGATTTCTGAGCAAAGTTGGCACTACACAGGTGAAACCAGCCTTCCTCACCAATAGTCTAACAGAAAATTTTTAGAAAATAAATCTCGCCTATCAAGACTGCATCATGCCAATAAGAAACTTTTTAAATATAATCAATTAAAAATGCTGTACTATTTATAAAATAATAGTTACTCTTCATTCTGCCCATCTTAGCAATCACTCTCTATGCAGTAGGTGGAGTCAGGTTTTGATAGACAGGTCTAATAGATCCTTGGGGGGGGCTTACACTTTCTGCCTAGGACATGTTTTACAAAAGTAAAGTAAAATTCCCTGGGGTGTGTCATTCCCAGTGCATATGATCACTAGTCTTAAGGTGGCCATGCATGCTAAGGAGAATACTTTTTGGAGAAATAGTTTCATTCTTCTTACCAGAATTCAACCTATTTTCTACCAGCATCTTTAATAAATGGCAGAAGGGGCATTTGCCTAGGGCCCACCAGGGTAGGGGGCTCAATATCACACGTTTCATCTGGAATGACTTTTGGCCGAAGCATTCTGCAGAGATGGCAGACCAATCATTTTAATCAATTTTAATCTACTAGAGGAGCTCTACAGTATAGTTCTTTTAATATATTTGCATTTCTTCTTGTGACATCACAGTTATGTAATTTTTCTGTCCCTGGGCTGTTTGTCGAGGGCGGCACACCTAGGGGTCATGTCTGCTTCAGTAAGCGCAGACCATTTCTTTACTACCTGCCTTTACAAAATTAACTTCTCATGCTTGTGGGTTATTGTATCACAAATTTCTTGGGGCAGTGGGGTCCCACCAATGAAATTTTGCCCAGGGCTTTGCTGGTATCTTTATATAAAACTTTCCCACTCTTTATTCATTCCTATGGGATTTTTAGAAGCATACTTATCAATGGGTGAAAATTAGAGTTTACTATCTGATAAATGCACTTCTAAAAATCTCACATGAGTGAATAGAAAGTGTGAGAATTTTTCTGTGGTGAGCTCTGTCATATATTGATATATATTCCCCTTAAACTAGTCAAACAAATAGTGATTAGACCATAAAAATTGGCCATTTTCAGGTGTATCTGGAACAAGTGTCGATGAAGGATGCTGACAATGTTTGGTTTCACAGTAAAACCACTGTAGAATGTGTTTAGAAACCATGCTGCTCCATATGTTCTAAAAGAAAAACTACCTTACACAGTAAGGATTCTTACCAGAGGCATTCAGTCATGGGCACCCTATGGCACCCGTTTCTAGCAAAGCCGTGGATGTTGTGATAGAACAGGCTTTTGATCACATTGCTACCATACCGTATAAATTTGAAAATCATTTTCTTCCTTTCCGTTCGTATTTGATGCTGACAGAGCAGCTCCATTGCTTTTTAAGAAAATGGATTTGACAAGCTAATCAATTCTCTCTCCAGGAAGAAAGGCAGATGTCTTCCTGACCTCACCTTCTTTTAATATGAAAAATGCACTTTAGCCTCCCTGACTCTGCCTTTCGAAAATTCCTCCTATCAGTCATTGAAAATCTATGGTGTGTTTCTGGAACCTGAAATATGGGCTGCCTGTATGGACTCAAGCCTCTTGTAGATGAATGATTTAAACAAAACCTTAACTGACTGAAAAACGATACATTTCTCCCACCCTCTACGGCTGTGGGTTTGGTGTGATCATCTGCGTTTTGCTGTAATGCGCTGGTAATTGTGTCAGGCTTGGCGATATTAATAGTTTAAGATTTTGTTTTATGTGTTTTTTAAATGATTCGATAACTTTAGTAAAAAAGGTTTAGAAAGTTTAAAAAGCTAGATTATATAATAATATAAAAGGTCTACCCAAAAGACAGGTGACATAGATCATGGTATCCAAGCATTGCCCACCTGTAGATCATGGTATCCAAGCATTGCCCACCTGTAGATCATGGTATCCAAGCATTGCCCAGCTGTAGATCATGGTATCCAAGCATTGCCCACCAGTAGATCATGGTATCCAAGCATTGCCCTCCTGTAGATCATGGTATCCAAGCATTGCCCCCCTGTAGATCATGGTATCTAAGCATTGCCCACCAGTAGATTATGGTATCCAAGCATTGCCCACCAGTAGATTATGGTATCCAAGCATTGCCCACCAGTAGATTATGGTATCCAAGCATTGCCCACCAGTAGATCATTGTATCCAAGCATTGCCCACCAGTAGATCATGGTATCCAGGCATTGCCCAGCAGTAGATCATTGTATCCAAGCATTGCCCAGCAGTAGATCATGGTATCCAAGCATTGCCCAGCAGTAGATCATGGTATCCAGGCATTGCCCAGCAGTAGATCATAGTATCCAAGCATTGCCCAGCAGTAGATCATGGTATCCAAACATTGCCCACATGTTGCCTATTATAGGGCACTGTGCTTTATTCAAAATTGATGTAATGGTTTGAGAACTAGGCATTGTCCATTTGAATAAAAAAGTATGTGTTTCTTCAATCTAATGGAGTTAAAGAAGAACTAAAGCTTAACTAAAGAAATAGGTTAGAAATGTTGTACATTATTATTATGTTTTGGGCTTCTGTACTAGACCAAGGCAACCAACACTTTAGCAGGAAAAAACTTTGCCCCCAAATCAATTGCCATCAATTACTGGGATTAGGAACCGACGCACAAAATACAGTATATAGAATATAAATGTCACAGTGGTGTAAGGCAGTTATCAGAATTTAATAACCAGACCTGTAGCATCAGTTTATAGGTCAGTCCAACCTCATTTTTATCTTGATAATTTGCAACAACCCCTAAGCGTAGCTTCTCAACAGCCGCTCAGAGCACAGAGTATATGCACTGGACAGTCCTAACAGTTCTATCACTACTGCTATAGAGAAGCTGAAACTGTAAGCTAGTACTGTTGGATTAGTATTTAAAATATGACATTTATAGCCATATTTATTCGGCAATGACTGCCAGAGAGATAGGCGCATGATGTGAGGCAACCTGAAGATAATGGGCACCAAGCCTGTAGTTAGGCTGTATGTGACACAGCTGGAATAATACACGTGGCCAGCAATGTGGTTGGGGACAGGGTGGGTCTGGGCCTTAAGAGATTGGAATAGCTGCTTCTTTTTATTGCACCTAGCCTTTAAATATTAAAGGGATTATTTCATGTTTTTTATGGTGTACTTTTAAATTACACTGTCTACATAGCAAATAATTCACTCTACCGTTTAAAATTTTATTCTTGAACCAACAAATGTACTTTTTTTGTTTAGCTGTAATATTGGTGTGTAGGCGCCATCTCAGTGCGTTGTGCCTAAGTCTGAGCTTTCAGAAGGAGCCAGCGCTACACATTAGAACTGCTTTCAGGTAACCTATTGTTTTTTCTACTCCTATGTAACTGGAGGAGTCTCAAGCCTGACTTGGATATTTTACTATTATTGCCCTTTTACATCCTTTCCTTTGAGCCACCATTTTGTGATGGGCTGTGTGCTCACATGAGCAGAAATAATGCAGGATTCTGCAGTAGAAGCTCAACTGATACATTTTTAAAAAAAAAAAAAAAACATGGTTTTCCATGACAGTATTCCTTATAATGTATTTCAGTGCTAGTGCATTTTGAGGGGGAGTGGGGGGAGAAGGGCCTGCAAAATTGCAACTTACCAAGCATTTACAAACAAGTGTAAAAGCAGCTTTTGCACTGGGGGCAAAATATGGAAGATTACGCCAATTTTTGCACTTATCACCATGCTTTCTTTAGTAAGAGAGCATGGGTTCTATATTCCATACACAAAATAATGTGTCTTCATACTATACTGTATGAAATTATATCCACTCACAGAACCATAAACCTGTATAACATACAATAACATACAGTCATGCAGAGAGAAGATATTATACATACAATAGCCTGTACCTGCACACTACTTTATAAAGGGTACTGTTTTTAAACAATTTTTATCCTTCTGTAGGTAAAAAATCCATTCTTCAATTAACCAACATATATTTCCAATGCCCAAATGTTTATCTCAAAATATTTTTTTTTTATTTCAAGCTCAGCCTTCCGATTTAAGTCATAATAGTCACAATTCATCAATGGCCAATTGTAAATCTACAGCAGTTGATTGGCCACAGGTTGAACATCCCATTCCTACAGGATAATATTGTTATCAGAGGCAGCTACCTGTTAGAACAATGCATAATCATTTCACTACTTCTAAGAAGAACCCGTTCATGAAAGTCCCATTTATTATTAGATTAATGACTGCCGTCTCCGGAGAGTCTGGATATACACATGCCGGAAACACCTGAGCTCTTGCCTGAATAATATAGTATTCTATGGGAGATGGCAAGATCGCACAAACTGTCACAGAACAAAAACATGTCATTAGTGACCTGCCGTAGAGTTTCTAGATGTTCCGATGTCCATCAGTTTTTCAGACCGTATTGTAATCACCACTGACACTCTTTGGAAGGACTAGACTATACGCCATCTGGACCAATCTGTTTGGCTAACTAGGTCAGTTGCCTCAGCTGTAACTAGGGGTTATATCTCTGAGTGGATGGGTTTTGCCGTCAGATTCTTAGGAACCTACGGTATTTCAAAGAGTAATGATAATGTTTTATTTGCCCTTTAACACAAATTAATTAAGCTAATTAGATCATTTTTTTCAGACATTTGAGAAAAGAGTCTGTAGGTGTTGTATTTCAAATGTTCTGAAATGTCGGTATTCATACTCATATGTCGGATTCATGTGTACTTGTCTTCTTATATGGTTCTCCACTAGGGATATATGATTCTTGTCCACAGTGACTAAGTCACTCTTGGATTGAAATACTCAAAGTCTGGTCCCGAAGTTGCCCCTGGGCCTGACTTGAACCATTCAGATTCGCTCAGGATATTAGCCAGACAGCTTTATTTAAGGTAAACATTAATACAGAGTATTACAATACACAGTACAGGTATGGGACCTGCCATCCAGAATGCTCAGGACCTGGGGTTTTCCGGATAAGGGATCTTTCTGTAATTTAGATCTCCATAACTTGTCTGCTAAAAATAATTTAAATATTGTATAAAACCAATAGGCTTGTTTTACCTCCAACAAGGATAAATTATACATTTGTTAGGATTAAGTACAAGGTACTGTTTCATAATTACAGAGAAAAGGAAAATCATTTTTAAAAATTAGAATTATTTGCTTATAATGTAGTCTATGGGAGATGGCCTTTCCGTAATTCTGAACTTTCTGGATAACGGGTTTCCGGATAAGGGATCCCATACCTGTATTAAATAATAGCTCATATGTCCTCAAAGCTTATGAAGATGTGAGATAACAAATTTAAGTGCAAAATTATGTCATTTAACCATTTCTTCTTACGTGGGGCTGATGCCATGGCATCCAATCATCCTTGTTTTAGCATAACTGTGTCTCTCTGCCCATCTTTAGGAAAGTGTCTCACTCTCTCAGCACCCAAAAAGTTATCTCTCTGGTAAAATACATTTTCTATATCAGCACAGTGTCCTAAATGGTGTTTGTGTAGTTGGTTATTCTGACACTTTCTTAACCTTGCACTAGGAATACCTGTGCCAGGAGCAAACAGATACATTCCATGTTCTGTATAAACATTCTAAGACCCAAGCAAATAGAATGGCCTATAACCATGAATTCACTAGGAATACCTGTGCCAGGGGACAACAGATACATTCCATATTCTGTATTAACATTCCAAGACCCAAGCAAATAGAATGGCCTATACCCATGAAGTCACTAGGAATACCTGTGCCAGGGGACAACAGATACATTCCATATTCTGTATTAACATTCCAAGACCCAAGCAAATAGAATGGCCTATACCCATGAAGTCACTAGGAATACCTGTGCCAGGGGACAACAGATACATTCCATATTCTGTATTAACATTCCAAGACCCAAGCAAATAGAATGGCCAATAACCATGAAGTCACTAGGAATACCTGTGCCAGGGGACAACAGATACATTCCATATTCTGTATTAACATTCCAAGACCCTAGCAAATAGAATGGCCAATAACCATGAAGTCACTAGGAATACCTGTGCCAGGGGACAACAGATACATTCCATATTCTGTATTAACATTCCAAGACCCAAGCAAATAGAATGGCCAATAACCATGAAGTCACTAGGAATACCTGTGCCAGGGGACAACAGATACATTCCATATTCTGTATTAACATTCCAAGACCCAAGCAAATAGAATGGCCAATAACCATAAAGTCACTAGGAATACCTGTGCCAGGGGACAACAGATACATTCCATATTCTGTATTAACATTCCAAGACCCAAGCAAATAGAATGGCCAATAACCATGAAGTCACTAGGAATACCTGTGCCAGGGGACAACAGATACATTCCATATTCTGTATTAACATTCCAAGACCCAAGCAAATAGAATGGCCAATAACCATGAAGTCACTAGGAATACCTGTGCCAGGGGACAACAGATACATTCCATATTCTGTATTAACATTCCAAGACCCTAGCAAATAGAATGGCCAATAACCATGAAGTCACTAGGAATACCTGTGCCAGGGGACAACAGATACATTCCATATTCTGTATTAACATTCCAAGACCCAAGCAAATAGAATGGCCTATAACCATGAAGTCAGTAGGAATACCTGTGCCAGGGGACATCAGATACATTCCATGTTCTGTATAAACATTCCAAGACCCAAGCAAATAGAATGGCCAATAACCATGAAGTCACTAGGAATACCTGTGCCAGGGGACATCAGATACATTCCATGTTCTGTATAAACATTCCAAGACCCAAGCAAATAGAATGGCCAATAACCATGAAGTCACTAGGAATACCTGTGCCAGGGGACATCAGATACCTTCCCTGTTCTGTATAAACATTCCAAGACCCAAGCAAATAGAATGGCCTATAACCATGAAGTCACTAGGAAATAACTGTGCCTGGAGACATGTGATACAATCCATAGAATGACCTCTGGTCTTGATGTCTAAAACCATCATACAGTTGCAGTTGTTCTATGCCTGTGTCCTGTTCTAAATCCTTGTTCTTTGATAATTACTAAAATATAAATGTTTATAGCAGAAACCTAAAACACCAATATCTATACGAGGTAGCTCAAAGCTCAGGAAAGTGTGCTTCTACAAGTAATTTTCAGGCAATAGTTGCCTACCGAAGCTGTGTTCCAGGCAGCTATCACCTGATAAGTCAGGGGTCTCAAACTCGCGGCCCGCGGGCCATTTGCGGCCCTCGGTACAATATTTTGTGGCCCGCACCAACGCCTTCTCAAAAGCAATGAATGGATCGCGATTTTTATTGCGATTCAAGGGATAATGCAAGGCACGGCGGGCGGGAGCTGCTGATTGCGGAAATGACGTTATGCCATCATAACAGTTATTATGGGAAGACGTTCTGTGTGCACAATTAGCTGCTAAGGAGCTAATTGTGCACACAGAACGTCTTCCCATAATAACTGTTATGATGGCATAACGTCATTTCCGCAATCAGCAGCTCCCGCCCGCCGTGCCTTGCATTATCCCTTGAAAGCCAATTTTTTGTGAAATCCCTTATGCGGCCCAGCCTCATCCTGACTTTGCCTCCTGCGGCCCCCAGGTAAATTGAGTTTGAGCCCCCTGTGATAAGTGATGCAACTTGATGGATATGGGCTCTTTGCATCCCATAACTTTGCAAGTATGTTTATGAGTACTTTATAGACAGATAGTGAGATCTTATTTCATATGTAAAAGAACAAGAGGCTCCCTTTATAAACTAGTAACTGAACTTGTGTTTATAGCTGCAAAATTGGTTCTTCTTGGTGAGGGCAGTGAGGTTGGGGAATGCCCTGCTGGGTGATGTTGTGATGGCAGATTCTATTAATGCCTTTTAAGAGGGACTTGATGACCTCTTGGACAAGTACAATTTCCAAGGCTGCAGTAATCTCAAGTTAGTTTTTTTATATGTATGTGTATGTATATATAGGAGTGTATTGTATGTCTGTATAGGCATATGTCTATGCACTGGGAAACCAAATTAACTATGTAACTATTTTATGGCTACTTTTTGGCAGTCAAATCTCTCTGTGGATATGGAGCCATAAGGATGCAGCAATCAAAGGCTTCAACCTGCTAAGGATTGCTTCACAGCTTTATTCACATGAATGTGAAGTACTGCGGATTGGGTGTAACCCTGATTAGCACTTAAAAATTTTCCATACCCATACTGAAAACCCTAATTTTTTTGAGAATGGGAAGAAGCCAAAATTGTTGCCAGTCACTTCATTGGCATCCACCTGTCACTTGGCATGGGGTGGATCCTGGTTCAAAATAAAATGCATCAAATTCATTTTTTAGCTTGCGATCAGCCCTGTATGTGCAGTGGTAACAGGCACAGAAGTAAAATATTGCATACAACAGTTTAGAATCAATGTCCAGGCATGGGAGTGCCATCAGACAATTTCCATTCTAAAACATACAGCGTTTGCTCTGCTTGTCTCTGCCTTTGGTTTCAGTCTGGTGGAGAGAAGCAGGTCCGCTCTAATGCGTCACACAGTAGCTGCATTGACAATCAAAAGTTGGAGATTTGCCTGAAACCGCAAAAGCTGGCATTTTTGGGGTGATAGCCACTTTCACTCTGCTCCATGTAGCTTCCATATCCGCTTCTCTCCTCTAACTAAAAAAACCACAGGTGGAGAGTGGAGAAAACGCTCCCTGTGACAGGGGCCTTAAAGGAGAAGGAAAGGCAAAGTCACTTGGGGGTGCCAAAATGTTAAGCACCCCCAAGTGACTTTAACCGCTTACCTTGTACCCCGGGCTGGTGCCCCTGTTCGGAGAAAATAGCACCAGCCCGGGGTACCTGGAGCGCAGCACTTCCTCCTTCCGCCTTCAGCTTCCTAAAATGCCGGTGGCCGGGCATGCACAGTAGAGCGAAAAAGCCGACTTAAATGTTTAAGTTCGGCTTTTCACTCTACTGCGCATGCGCGCACAGCGAAGCCGGAAGGAGGAAGTGCCGACAGCTACCCCGGGCTGGGGCTGTTTTCTCCTGACAGCGGCACCAGCCCGGGGTAAAAGGTAGGCGGTTAAAGTCACTTGGGGGTGCCTAACATTTTGGCACCCCCAAGTTACTTTACCTTTCTTTTTCCTTTAAAGTAATATTGACATGAAAGAAATACTTTTCAAAATATTAACGTAGGTAAAAAGTTACCCATAGACCATGCTGATCATTTCTCACTGATTAGGTCTGCTTTTATAAATAATTGTTACTTGAAGTTCCTAAACCTGACTGTTTTGCCAACCTGAGTGTCCCTTTTCAACCTGTCAGTTATAGCTTCTAATGCTAACGTACTACTGCTACACAAATATGGCAGCCCCCTCATAGAGGAACATAGGAATCAGATAGGATGTGCTAAAGCATCAGGAAGTACTTTTATGGCAAAATTATAAAGCTAATTCAAAGACAATGTTATTATATATTTAAAAGACAGCTTAATTTCAGGTGTCAGTATCTCTTTAAACAGATCACCAATAAGAAACAAGGTACAGGTATGGGATCCATTATCTGGAGACCCGTTATCCAGAAAGCTCTGAATTACAGAAAGCCTGTCTCCCATAGACTCCATTTTAATCAAATAATTTAGATTTTAAAACCGATTTCATTAATCTGTGTAATAATAAAACAGTACCTGTACTTGATCCCAGCTAAGATATAATTAATCCTTATTGGGGGCAGAACAGCCCTATTGGGTTTATTTAATGGTTAAATGATTCCCTTTTCTCTGTAATAATAAAACAGTACCTGTACTTGATCCCAACTAAGATATAATTACCCCTTATTGGGGCAGAACAGCCCTATTGGGTTTATTTAATGGTTAAATGATTCCCTTTTCTCTGTAATAATAAACAGTACCTGTACTTGATCCCAACTAAGATATAATTACCCCTTATTGGGGCAGAACAGCCCTATTGGGTATATTTAATGGTTAAATGATTCCCTTTTCTCTGTAATAATAAACAGTACCTGTACTTGATCCCAACTAAGATATAATTACCCCTTATTGGGGGCAGAACAGTCCTATTGGGTTTATTTAATGGTTAAATGATTCCCTTTTCTCTGTAATAATAAAACAGTACCTGTACTTGATCCCAACTAAGATATAATTACCCCTTATTGGGGGCAGAACAGCCCTATTGGGTTTATTTAATGGTTAAATGATTCCCTTTTCTCTGTAATAATAAAACAGTACCTGTACTTGATCCCAACTAAGATATAATTACCCCTTTTTGGGGGCAGAACAATCCTGTTGGGTTTGATTAATGTTTTATTGTTTTTTTTAGTAGACTTAGGGTGAAGACACACGGGGCAATTAGTCGCTGTGAGTTTTAATGAAGCCAATCGCAACGACTAATCACAGCGACTTTTCTCCCATAGAATATAATGGGTGTCACTGCGACTAATCGCTCGCGCATTTCCGCTGCGCAGGTTAATTTCAGGTGTCAGTATCTCTTTAAACAGATCAACAATAAGAAACAAGGTACAGGTATGGGATCCATTATCTGGAGACCCGTTATCCAGAAAGCTCTGAATTACAGAAAGCCTGTCTCCCATAGACTCCATTTTAATCAAATAATTTAGATTTTAAAACCGATTTCATTAATCTGTGTAATAATAAAACAGTACCTGTACTTGATCCCAGCTAAGGTATAATTAATCCTTATTGGGGGCAGAACAATCCTGTTGGGTTTGATTAATGTTTTATTGTTTTTTTTAGTAGACTTAGGGTGAAGACACTGTGACATAACAAACTGTATAAGTTGGATGAAACTATCAGATATTTCTGTTTATGCTGAAATGTACCCCCTGCCCCCTCCTACCTGTTGTAGCAGATGCATTGTGTAGGTTAATCTCATCTAGGTGTGTATTGTGTGTAGCAAGCCAGCTCTGTCTGGCCCTCCCCATTTAATTGCCCCTATTGTGAGGGCACACAAAGCCAGACCCCATAGTGACACAATACACATAGCTACCCCTTGTGAGAGCAGTGCTCTGTCTAGTAAATGCAAAAGACTGAACTGGGCATGCTCACTAGGTGGCTTCCCATAGGCACAGTGGGATTAGCTATGATTGGCCCCTCCGGAAGCTGCCTTTGGGTTGGCAGAAGGAGTCAAATCCTGTTTTGGTTTTACGACAGGGGCTGCTCCCTTTCTGGCTACAAAGGTGGCTGCCAAGAGTTCCAAGGAGCCTTTTGTCTGGGGTGTAACCTTCGTTACGGCAGGACCCCCTCCCCTGTGTTCCCCTGGAATCTACCTTAGCTGCGGCAAGAAGATTCCCCCCCAACTGTGTGTATTTCCCTATTCCCTAAGGAACAAGAGTGCAGGCTGGCTACCACCTACTGGCTTATGGGAACCTGCTGATGGCTACTTGCCATTTCTCCAATAAACGCCTCATCCTGTGAAACCAACTGTTTGCTCTTTGGGTCCTGCCCTATGTCTGGGAACTCACGGCCCTGAGGTTGTGACAGACACACGGGGCAATTAGTCGTTGTGAGTTTTAATGAAGCCAATCGCAACGACTAATCGCAGCGACTTTTCTCCCATAGAATATAATGGGTGTCACTGCGACTAATTGCTCGCGCATTTCCGCTGCGCAGGTTAGTCGCCGCAACTTTTCAAAAAGGTATGAAGATCCAAATTACGGAAAGACCCTTTATCCAAAATGCCCTTGCTCCTGAGCATTCAAGATAACGGGTCCTATACCTGTATAGAAAACTTATGAGAAATTCAGAGAAAAGTAATACAACTCCACTTATAGAGAAGAATGCGTTCATACCTTCAAAAAGCCATGACAAAGAACCATGACTTTGAGAGCCCATTTTGGGGCTGCTGCTCAAGTAATGTTTACAGCAGCATGTGTTACCAATTTTCTTTCAATTCTTTCACCAAAGTGGTGATCATCATGTAAATGTTTTGGCATCAAAGCATCAAAAATGCCTGGCTAATTCCATACAGCTAAGTTTTTCCCTCTTCCTATGTTCATGATTAGGGCTGTCTCAAAAAGTGAATGAAATCACTCCCAAATGGCCCAGAATGGCCTGGTTCACAGACCCGCACAATTATTACTTCCATCACCGTGTAGCTTAGAAAAGATGTTTGTTCAGATAGTAACAGTCCCTTAGGTTCCAGAGATGCCTGATGTTCAGCCATAGATTTTCAGATGATCAGGCTGTTGAGTAATTAGCACAAAGAGTCCAGCCACCCATACACAATAATGAATAACATATGGAGTATTTAGGGATGTTATTCTGTAGGTCCTGCAAGACTTTTAATGGCCCTTAAGTCAAAGTTTATCACAAGCAACCTGATTATGGCTCATTGTGTAGTAGATTACAGAAGTGATTATGATTGCTAGTCGGGGTTTTAACTCCTATGAAGCTGCAATATCACATATACTTTGTGTGCACAAGCAATTTTATACCAGTAATTTCCAAAATCAAAGGATTCACAAGCTGTAGGCTGGACATAGTAGGTCTCATTTCTTCCTAGTCAATTACCCATCAAACCTCTTAAATGTGCACCTTGCACTCAGCACCACTCAGTCCTTCTTGCCTTCCCTTTCTGAATCGGGCACTGCTGCATCTATTGACGCAAGGGTACACTTAGAGCTACGGCCACCCCCTGACTAGGCACCCTTGTGCAGATGTCTTGTGCATGCCGAATACCAGAAATGACACCAGGCAGACTTCTGTGCAGTTGTGCTTAATTAAATGTACGCATAGTTCCGGCAAATGAGCATCACTGCTTTGTGACTGCAATAAAAATGGAATTTTGGGAAAAATACTGCATTTTGGAAGGAAAAACCAATTGGGCTCAAAACTGCACTTAGCTCACTATACTTGTGGATGTACACGAGCCCTATGTCCTTTTCTGTGGAGTCATATATAAATTATACAAAAAGAACCTGTCTGCTCATGCTTAGACTGATTTTTTTGGGGGGGAAATAGAAATCTTTTGGCCAATATCTCCCTAAACCACTGGTGTCAGGTGATCCCTTTGAAAGTTGAAAGAAGCTGAGAGTGGGGGTTTCATTTTATTTAATTTTTTTTGTATTCAGAATGCTTTCATTGATCACAATGATAAATTACAACATTTATCATGGTTAGTACCAAATAAATATATGTGAATGATCATTATACATATTATTAATAAATGCAAAGTGGTGGTTTCCTGCTTCTCTGCCAGCTGGTGGAAAAAATGCCCTGTGTGCCATTAGCCTAAAGGCAGATATCCATGGATCAATTGTATGCACTTTCTGACCAGTCGGCCTGTACTAGTGGCCATTCACACTATAGACACCTTTCTATTTTTCCTGTTATACAAACAATCAGAACGGCAGGAAATATGGAGGTGCACTGGTTTATCTGTCAAAGTACTATGCACTTGGTAACATGGTGCAATAGCAATTTTTAAACCTGATCAATCCTAGAACAGAGTTGCTCTTCTTTGAGTACATTTATAATCAAGTATGCACCTTTGTTCACAGATGTTATTCATGTGAAAATTAGATTGCCCACTAGTCTTGCAGTGCGAGGGTTAAACTTTTGGTGCCTGCCGTGCTCAGTCACATTCCAGCCTGCAAAATGCCAAGGTCTTTTTTGACATCTGCTCTTCGATTGATACCGTAGGCTTTGTGGGTAACAGCTGAAAAGGCCCCACAGGTGCCATATAAAGAGGTGACCATGTTGTCATATTTCATTGCCGCATCCTTCTGCAACGCCATAATTACCTAATTAGGTTGTTAATTAGGAAATTAGCATTTTGCCGTATTGATAGAAGGCGGCATGCAAGCTGGGCACGTTTGTCTACTTTAATTTAAGATTTGTGAGTCTATCATATCTCTGCACCAACCTGAGCAGTGGGAAAGGTGCCACCGAGTCGCCTGGGCTGTGAATGGCATCCGTGTACATACCCACACTCTGGCAGCCTGTGATATCAACGTGGCAATTAGAGGCACTATAAAAATAACACATGGTGTGCACAAGTGGTAAGATTATATTGCTGTTTGGCCAGTACAGCAGGCCATTTTATGTTGTTTTTTTTTTAAGTATTTGGGCAGAGCTTGTTTGGCAAAGAACATTTCTTCACTCTATATTGGTTGGAGATGTTCTGTGACCAACATGTCATTCTCCATAGGTGTGGACAAAGGGCATTTCCCTATTGTTCGCATATTGCTGTAGGTTTGCTTTTGGCAGCTGTTTTCCAGTATGAATGCAAGCTAGGCATTGTCACTTGGTGCAAGTCAGTTTTACCTGTTGATGCAACTAGCTAAGGGATAGCATCAATGCATACCCTTGCACTCTATTCTTTAGTGCTGGCTTCATGGGCACATAGCTTCTTTCACCCCCAAGTAGCCAGGTGTATGAACGAGAGCAAATACATCATCAGTGTGCATTCAGCTTACCCAAAGGAAGGTTTTACTTGCTTTCAATGAGCTATGCTCTCCTATATTGTGATCTATTTGAATTTCACCTAAGTGCCAAATAAAACACTTCTTTCTAAACTAAGGCCTGTTGGTCTTGGTGATGTTGTGTGTAGATATAGGTAATTGTACTCATACCCTTAGTGGGTCTACCGTGGGCAACTCCTTGATGGAGAAGGACATGGGGGTACTTGTGTTTAATAACTTAGCTGTAGCAAGCAATGCTGATCTGCAGCTGCAAGGGCAAACAAGGGCTTTGAGCTGTATTAAAAGGACCATTAATTTGCTCCATTAGGTTGGGTCACCAGAGCTCAAATAGGATGTTACTGAATTAGAGTCCAGAGAAGGGCAACTAAGCTGGTAAAGGGTTTGAAAAGTCTCCGTTATAAGGAAAGACTGGCCAGGTTTGGGGTTGTTTACACTGGAGAAGAGAAGCTCAAGGGGTGACATGATAACTATGTATAAATGTATAATAGGATCATATAATAATCTCTCTAATGCTTACTAGTAGGTCCTTCCAGCAGACACACAGGCATTCATTCAGGTTAGGGGAAAGTGGGTTCTTCAAAGAGGGTTTATTACAGTGAGAGTTGTGGAGAGTTGAGGAATTCTCTCCTTGAATCAGTCCTACTGGCTGATACATTATATAGCTTTATGAAAGGGTTGGATGGCTTTTCAGCAAGTGAAGAAATACAGGGTTATTGAAAATAGCTCTTAGTATAAAGTCCAGTTCCAGTTGTCATCTTAGAGTCAGGAAGGAATTATTTCCCCCTTTGAGGCAATTTTGCATCATATGTTTTTTTTTTTTTTTGTGATGCACCATATCTAGGTTTTGGTTTGGGATTTGGCCAAGATTCTGCCCTTTTCAGCAGGATTCAGATTAAGCCATATCCATGCCTCTGGCCGAACCAAATCCTTAGAATCATGTGACATTTTGTCTATAAAACAGAAGTTTTACTTCCTTCCTTACTTGCATATACAGTTCTGTATTCGGCCGAATCTTTCACAAAGGGTTCGGGGTTCTGCCGGATCCTAAAATAGTGGATTTGGTGCATCCCTAGTTTTATTTTGCTTTTCTCTGGATCAACTAGCATTTTGGCAAGTTGTATATAAGGTTAAACTTGATGGGCATGTTTCTTCAGCCTAAATTATTGTGTTATGTGTTGTCTGTCAATTTAGGGAATATTAAATGTAAAATTCTTACCTATTTCAAGCTGGTTTTGTTTGTCCTTAAGTATGCTCACTTCCTGTTGCGTCTATAAATATGGCTCCGTAAATAAAGGGATAATGTCCTAAGAGGTTTTTATCTGAGCCTGGAATCAATATATAATCATAAGTAACATACAGCATTGGTAGAATTTTTTTTTTTCAAGTTTTCTTTTTGTTTTCTTTAGGCTTTGTTCTAAAGCACACTCACACAAGTGTGACACTGAAAAGCAAAAGTAATTGTATGCAATGTTTGACTTTCTGAGTATGATGCTTTAAAAAATGGAAACAGTACTGCAGGCAATCCTTTTAGTTCCTATAATGCTTTAGAGAAGCACATTTTCTGCCCTATACCTGTTGAGTTTCTTTGCATGTACTTATCTTCCATTTTATTATTATTGCCTTTTAGGACATTGGGCCTCTTCCCTACATGGATCCGTGGCTTTTTTAGTAAATATCCCGTAGCCCACGGGACCAGAAAATGGCCTTTCTGGACAACCCCTTAATTATCCTGGCCCACATTCGCCAGTCCCATGTTACAAGTGATGACACCGGTATGTGCGAGATGGTTCTCATTGACCATGACGTGGACTTGGAGAAACTTTACCAGTCATCTGTGTCTGGAGAAAATTCCACGCAAATGCAGAGCAATGGAGGGGAGACCCAAGGCTATGTGTATTCTCAGTCAGTAGATATTACTTCCAGTTGGGATTTTGGAATACGACGGCGATCCAACACAGGTAATGCAGATATGGAAAGCTTTAATGTATAGCCAATTTGCAGGTGGCTGATAGTGTTAAATACCTGGATGTTAATATAACATAAAGGCCTCTCTATATATACGCAACTAAACCTATATCCGATAGTGCAAGCCCTGGGAATGGCCCTTGGTAACTTGGAAATATGGTTGGATTGGACCCCCTTGTGGGCAAATACTAAATTGCCCCATTTGAAGATGGTCCCTGGAATGAGCTACTGGGTGCGATATGGCACAGAAACCCTAAGGGACATCATTAGAAACGTAATTCTTTGCCGGTTCTTAAGCTAGAATTCCAACTATGGTATTTTGATATCTACAACTCAAACACGCCTGTCAAACACAATTTCCCTCCAGACCAGTGCAACTTAAACAAACAACCCTAGAGGCATATCTACTTAAACCTGCCCTTAGGAAACTATTAAGCATCTGCTATACCCTTCTGATCCACTTGATAAGACTAAGCTTAAGTGGAAATGGGACATCCTTGAGCTTGAGGATGACGTGGATGGACGCACTCCAACAAGTCTAACTATTTCCATGAAAGACTGTTTCAAACAACTCACAGGGTGTATCTTACTACATATAGATTGGCAAAATTGTACCACACTGCCTGATACCTGCCCAAATGTATGACTGATATAGGGTCCTACCTCTATGTGTTTTGGACATGTCCAGAGAGCCAAAGATTTGGGGGGAGAAGTACTAAAATATTTGGCCAAGAAACATAACTTTCCTAATATCCATTCCCCGTTGCTGTGCCTTTTTGGCATAGTAACTGATTCCATGCTCTCCCTACATGTAGAACTCTGCTATTTGCTATTTTTTTACGTGAAAAAAATCAATACTGTAACATTGGAAACTAACTGTTGTACCTGCTATTAAATACTGGAAAAAATTGGTAAATGACTCCCAGGCAAAAATCAACCTATGTAGCCCGAGGGTGCCACAAAAAATTTGATAGGGTGTATGGATATCTAGACAATAACAATCCTGTAATAACTTATCCATGTATGTACTTGAGCTGTACTTTGTGAAATTACTGTAATGAGGCTCTTGACTGTTCTTTCTCTCCTTTTTTTTTTTAACTTTACTAATCTTTTGTTATTGTTATTCTGTTTAATAATTAAAAATCAAAAAATGTATACTTATTGTAAATTGGAAAGTTATTTTGAATAATGTTTGTGCCGTTAACCCCCCCCCCCCCCCCCCCCCCAATAGTCCTGCCTTTCCCAACCATAAGGCAGAGGCATACAGTAAGCTAAAGGCTTCCTTCCCTATGAAGTCCCGTGTCCCCGCCATGGTTGCGATGTTAGTGTGCATCTTTAAGAAGAGTGCGTAAAATAAAAAATATCTTCCTTCACATGCCGTCGCCTTACATATTTGAATAATGTTGCCGCTGATACAAATCACCTTCTTTATTACCTATAAACTGATCTATCTCACCACTGGAGAAAGCCGCTAATTTATATGGCCGTGACATTTTATAATTTTTCCTGATTCCAGATAAAGGATTTTACATTTTAAAACTTTAATAGTTGAGCCCCGAGTTCATTTATCTTTAATTTTTGAAATGGGGGCACGTAATTCATATCAGTAATTTTATGCACGCCGTGTAACATTCGCGGGACTTCATTTGTACATTAAAATTCCTTTAAGACCGTTATTAATGATTTATATAACGAACTGTCCTATTAATCACCCAAGTTTTCACATTTTATGATTCCCTTCTATGTTAATACTATCTTTATGGTCTGTATTAATGTTTTATGTCCCCTAATTTCAATTATAAATCAAGAACATTTTTCTGTTTTTGTTGGTATTTTCTGAACTTGGTGTCAGCTTTAAAAATTTTATGTCTCCCCCCCTCTGAATGTTCTACTCCCCCCCCCCCCACCACCCCCATTTCCATCTTTTAATATACACAGTATGAAATATTCATGAAATTGGAATTAATTGCAATCTTCATTCGGAGAAACTTTTGCTGACAAATGAATGTGGTCTTTCTTCTTTGCTTTGTTCTTTTCCAGCCCAGAAACTAGAACGTCTTCGGAAAGAGAGACAGAACCAGATAAAGTGCAAAAACGTGCAATGGAAGGACCGCAACACGAGCCACTCAGGTGAATATGGGGACCGAGCTTTTCTTGCAGAAGCAAATGCAGACTTAGCAGCTAGCACCTGTAATGTATTTGCTGTTGGGAGAGTCCGCTGTCTGGCATTACTGTAATGCTGTTTTGTGTATTGTAAACCTTCTTTGTAAGGATACTGAGGAGCAGCCATACTAAGAGCTGCACCTAGTGAAATATAGGTATAGGATCTATTATCTGGAATGCTTCACTTTTAATAGTTTTTTAATTATTTGCCTTCTTTTTTTGATTCTCTCCAGCTTTAGGGCTCTGGCACACGGGGAGATTAGTCGCCCGCGGCAAAACTCCCTGTTCGCGGGCGACTAATCTCCCCGAGTTGCCTTCCCCCTGCCATCCCACCGGCGAACATGTAAGTCGCCGGCGGGATGGCACATGCGGCGGCGCGATTTTGCGCAAATCGCCGAAAAAGACTCCAAGGGACCGATATCGGAAGCTACTATCGGCCCGTGTATGGGGACCTTTAACCATTATTGCTGATAGGCAGGGGAGGTGACTGGGGAAGGGGAACTTAGGTTCAAAGTTAAAATTGGCAATTTACCACTAGATGGTGCTATTTCATTAGGTATTTTTCTACAAAAGAGTCTCAGATGAGCAATCATGGCTGCTCTTATGCACATGAAATAGCAATGGTATGCAGATAAACAATGTTCCCTATGCAGAGTATTCACTGCCCATATGTTTTTCTAAATTAAATAATAAATTGAATGTAAACTGTACTTAATTAGATTTTGTGGCACTGACAACTCTATACTGTCAGTAAAACACTGTGTAATATGTTGCTACTGGGTAAAGGATGTAATTATTTTGTTCAAGATCATTATAAATTAGGCATATATCTTTGTAGGCTTTGATACTACTCTTTATTGTGTCAGGGTGGGACTTCATCTGTTGCACAGTCTGGCTGATCTGTGGTTTCACTCTGCTGCTGCCTTCCTTGGGCATGTTAGGAACTTGTTAATGGTTTTTAAGAGAAGTAGTTCTATAGTTGATTATATTTGAGCTAACTGAGGTCATAATAAAACTTTCTCATGTTCTATTTGTGTTTCCTACAGCTGAGGAGCTCAGCTCACTGTTTGAAAGGAAGAACTTCAAGGAAAGAGCTCTGAACCAGGGCAAACAGTCCATCCTGTCTGTCCGACTAGAACAGTGCCCCCTACAGCTAAATAACCCCTTCAATGAATACTCCAAATTTGATGGCAAGGTGAGTCTTCCATGTTACATGCTCTTTTTGTACAACAGTAGAGCATAGGATGGTGCAGCAGTGCGTACAGTGGCAGGTTTGATTATGTTTGCTCTTAAATGCAAGATCTGCCTGATTGCCTTGACTTAAAATGAACAGCACCCATAGGGCCAATATATTAGAATGGCTCCATGAAGGGAAGTACTTATGCAGTTATCCCTATCTGTTTTCTTCAGAACCTCATGCATGCCTGTTACCAAATTACACAAAATGGGGGTTTGTGGGAGCACACCAAGGTAGAATACAATTTATAAGTACAATTGAAGTGCAAATGATCTGGCCACATTTGCTAGAAGCATACAAAAGAAGAGCGGATTGATAATTGCATATTCCTTGTTCCCTGTGTGACTAGTAATTTAGTATCTAAGCTAGTGCAAGTATTTACAAAAACAGGGGTTTTTAGTTATCAAATTATGATCATAAAATTGACAAGCTACCATACCATGTCAAGGTGAACCCCATATGGTGGTCCTAACTATTTACCTCCAGTCATATTTTTTAAAACTTGGCACCTCCCTGCCAATTTCTTGGGATAAGAATTAACCACAATACTTAGGCAGATTTGTCCATGTTTAGCTGTTATATGGAGTGATTGGTGCTTCAGTTCTTCTGCAAGCTAACTGGGGCCCATCATGTGACCCAAAGCTTGCATAATGGAGCCATAACATAACATTTTATTGAGTACAAACCTGTTTTTAGGTTATATCTGCAATATACCCAGTTTATCCAATGATGCTATGATCCCTTAGTCATTAAAATTTGGTGATTCTATATCTTAAATAAAGAACAACTCTACTTTCATATTTGCATTGATCTGGATAGTAGCCTTATTGCTTAGATTTCAGCAGAACAGTACCATCTGTATCAAAAAGGTTCCGTTTTATAGTCAATATAACAACTTCGAGTCACAAGTATAACTGCAGATATTAAGCAAAAGCATGAGCTGTACTGTAAATAAGGGGTCAAAACAATGTTTAAAGAACAGTGCTAGTCTGCGGAAGTAGCAGCAGATGCTCTGTTACACTTTCTAGCAAAGACAGGCACAAATGTACTTTTAAATTCCTTACTGCTGCAAATTTTGCACTGTTTCTGGATTTGTATCAGGCTGCATACAGGCAAAAAAAATAGCCTTAGCCTCTAATTTAAAAAAAAATAAATAAAAAAGAAGTAAAATATGCATGGGGGTGGTGGTTAATGATGTCCCATCTTCAGGGGACACCTCTCTGTCCCAGCCGCTTCATCAGCTCACTCGTCCCTATGTCTGCGAGCGTGGGCTATGGCATAATTCATGAGCACTAATTACTCAGCTGTTAATTTTCATAAGTGTTGATTGTAGCAGTTCCTTAAATTAAGACTCCTTTTAAAGCGTACCTTGGGAAATATTTTATCAGGGCCCGGAGTGCAAATGAATATGAATATGGCTCCAATTAACACTCGCTGGTTAATGGATTTTAGCAGCATTTAGGGATGTGCAGTCTTTAAATACCATTTTTTGCCTGCTGCTCTTGCGTGGAGCACGATTCAGATAATTAGAAGTACGCAGAGCCATTTACTAGGATCCTGAACAAGACATCGCTATTAACGCTGCGGTCCCAACGCTCTGTGCAACTCGCATCCCAACACACTGCTTGGCTAAATTTATAACAGGGAACAAGGGGAACTTAGCATTTGAATTGTTATAGTATAAAACAACACAAAGTGCCATTTTTATCCCCTCTGCGCCTGGCCTGAATTTTACTGCAGAAAGGTTATGTCAGATGCTCATAGCAATGGCACTTACTAACATCAGCTGTTTTATTCTAACAGAGCTTTGTGTTTAAAGGGATATTAGCATTATAAATGATATATGCTCATCATACATTAAGGGACAGCAGGTTAGGCAGCTTTGGTTTCCCTGGACAACAATAAGTAAAGTAGCTTTCTGTTGGGGTGGCGGAAGCAGTGAATTGCATGCACGTGTGATTCCATACAGATGTATGGGCATGCTATCCATCCTAATTGGTTTGGCTTTCAGACCAATCTCAAAGTGTGCATCTCCAGCTGTTTGGGCCATGGGGTTGAACCCAAGAATTCTGATATAACCAGTTTGGTTATCATTTTAAAATGTGAACAGCTGTAGTTTGAAGTGAAATGGTGCCCATAAGTATTAATGGAAAGACATCCTTTGTAGCTTCTTGCGTTCATTGCAGTTTCTATACTTCACAGTAAGCATAATACCTTACACCTTCTAAACAACCAAGTGTACTGACGGGTAAGCTAACAGGGCATCTGCCCTTCTAACCTTTCACCTTACTCTGGACTTAAAGTGATACTGACAGCCAATTAAAAAAATGTTTTACACCTGCTGTTGTGCTTTAATTTGTATCAGCTTTAAATTCCTTATAAACTAAATTTGCAAAGTTTTATCGCTTCATAATTATGGTAGCTCGAATTACAGACCCACAGAGTAGCCATGTTTGTTTCCCTCTTCCGGGTTTTAATTTAAATGCCTCCCAAGTGAATAAATATGTCCAATCACAAACCTGCAACACCCCTTCTGCTTTCAGCCAGTGTGTGACAAACTCAGCTCCGTTTTCTATGTTTAATGGGGAGGGGAGAGCCCTTAGAAGCAGGCAGGCACGGGAAAGCTATTTATATTCTTTGTGCGAAGAGCAGAAAGGGGGGGGGGGCAGCCCTTTGAAGCAGGCAGGCAATAGAAAGATCAAGCCTGCCTGCTATCTAGTTCACAATGCAAAGAGCGAGGGAGGGAGGGGGAACTCTTTGAAGCAAATGGCAAGCTGAATCCTCCCAGTTTATGAAGTAGTCCTTTACAGAGATTGAGAAGCTGCAGTCGGGTTGCCAGACAGTCGGATTCAGGATCTTCAGCAGGATTTATGTAGAGAAACAGGACTTTTAGGAAAAAACAGTCAGCATGACCTATAGATAGGTTTGGAAGTAGGTTCATATTTTTAAAAGACATTTTTTGGTGTCAGTATCACTTTAAAGGCTTAAAAAAGAAGGAAACTTAAATAGTTATGCACCCCTTCTCTCCAGTGATTATATTCACTTATCTAATACCCCCATGTTGGAACAAAAACTACAATACTTGGGGTACTTTTGTATGGGTTCCATATTGCAGTATTCTTATTCCTTCTCCTTAAGGCTAATGTCCCACAGGGATATTTAGTCACTGCAATTTTTAAAAAGCAAGTTCCAGCGTCAAGCCACTCGTCTTTTCCTAACAAGCGATTACTAGAGATTTCAACAACGGAGCGATTCTATTTCCCACAAATCCAGGTGTCATATTCCCTGCCCACAATTAGAAATGACATTCAGTGCAATGGAGAAATCACAGCGACTTCCCGCTCAATGGGTTTTACTTTCAGCGCTTCCAATAATTTTGAATGACAGTGCTTTCTTTGTAAAATTACTCGAAAAAGGGTCTCATAGTGATTTGGAGCAATAAGCGATTTGAAGTAGTAACGTCGGTTTAGGTACTGGCGGTTTATATTCTCCTCTATGTAGAGACAAAACGAGCGACTTGTCTCTGGCAATCGCTTTTTAAAAATAGCAGCGACTAAATCTCCCTGTGGGACATTAGCCTTAGGGCAGTGGCACAAGATTGTACAGCGCTGCGTACCCTTGTGGCGCTTTATAAATAAAGTTATACATACATACACGCAGAGATTAGTCACCCGTGATTAATCTTTGTTACCGTGGGCGACTAATCTCCTGGATGGCATATGTGTCGCTTCAGTTTACCAAAGTCTCCTAATGTTGCCTCTCAAGGAAACTTTGGGCGACTTATCTCCCCGTGTGCCACTGCCCTTAAGGGTGAAGATACACAGAGCTACTTAGTAGCAGCTACTTTGTATGGCTACTTAAAGCCAGAAAATACCCTGCCATAGACAATACTGAGAATTGCCTCTGTTAAAACACAGTTATCAGTAATAGATCAGCATTGTCTGTTTTAATAGCTGTGACAAGTAGCTGCTACTAGTAGCTCCATGTGTCTTCCCCCTTATTGTTGCCCCAGGCAGTGTTGATTCTGGGGCTGCTGCCGCTTTTAGCAGCCCTGTTTCTGCTCCCCCATACGTTCTGTGCTTACCTCTACTGTTCTCTCTGCTCTACCAGAGCAAAATTTTCATTTTAAAACATGGAAATTCTGCTCTTAAAGTTACCATAGGCATCTTTTTGCCACCCCTAGTAACTGGACACTCACTGCCAACTGAGGCAAGGTTGCCTCATGGCAGCCTTTTAAGGAGAAGGTAAGTTTAAGTGTGGCCATATATGTTACAATCATGATCATTGATCCCAGGAAGGATCGTTAAGATATGCAGGTAGAAACAACAGAATTCTACCCCTGTCTGAGGATTCAGCCTACTGCCAATGCTCATCACCAAGACAGCCGATATCCAAGGCTTTTGCCAATATTGGTAGCCTCGTCAACCCACTATACAAACACCGAATACGAGGTTTCACTATAATATTGGTGCGTGTATGGGTACCTTTAATCACTGGGGGTGCCCAATATGATTATAACCACTTACCTGATAACCCGGGCTAGTGCTCCTGTTAACCAAAAATAGCACTTCCACGGGGTATTTCTGAGTGAGTACCAAGGAACTGTCATCTTCTTTTGCTTCTTCATTCTTTAGTGGCTCCAGGCTGATGTGTGTGCAGTAAAAAGATGGCTTTCTGCTTTCAAGTTAAAGTAGAAGCCTCATTCTGTAGGAGCTGGAAAGTGAAACAAGTGGTTTGCTTATGAAAAACACTTACTGCCTTGTTGGCACCTTTGATGCTTTTGATGCACCGAGTAGCTCCCCATCTTTTTTCTCCTGATTTTACAGCTCATGCCCTGCTCCAAAGCATAGGGGCTGACTTACAGTATGCAGTGTGTGTATGTACATATATTAGGGATGCACTTAATCAATTTTTAGGATTTAGCCGCACATCGAATCCTTTCAGGCAAATACCAAACCGAATCCTAATGAGGGTAAGGAATGGTTAATTAGAACCGCGCTCGCAGTGAAATATGTGGTTGGCATTGGCTCTTTCCAAGGAAACCTCTTTAGATATTTTTGCACATCTACACACCCACAAGTGGTGGGTAGGGATTGCTAAGTTGCACCTGAACATACCTTATAAATAGTGATTCTCTATTTTTCCTGTTTTTATCCACCATGAAGAAGATAATGAGCTTTTCAAGTTTTCTTTTTATTTGTAAACTCAAAAATTAGGGATATTTGAGTTGTTTGTTCAATCAAGTTTGCTAATGTACTAGCAAAACGCAAAAATTAATAAATAAGCCCATAAAAGTCTTGCTATTTAAAGTTTGCAACAGGCATGTATACCTAGAACAGGATCTCCAAAGTGCTTAACACTATGGTGAATGTGAAGATAACTATGCTTTAGAGCAGCAAATTGCATCACTTAGATCAGCTGACAATCTTGAGAAAAGCCTGTTCCTCGGTGAGCAGGGCCTAGCCTGTTCCTCAGGCAGGATGTTCTATGGGTTGAGAAGATCTGGAGGATAAGGCAATTACTTAAAAGAATGCCTAGAGGGCAATAGGGAGGGCGATTCTGGATTTGTGCAGATGTTTTGGGCAAGGTGTGAGTGTGAACTCTGGAATGGCAATTATAGATGTGGGCTGATCATTCTATTAGCTGGAGACCATCCTCTTTAGTAGTAGCCTTGGCCTTGGCAGATGTGGTCACAGGGCATTCAGTTATTAGTAAAGTGAATATGATAATCTATCATCCAGGTTGCTACAATTGAAAAGTTTGGTGTGAAAAAACTTAATCTGAGCTCCTCTTGTGTTTGTCCTGGGTTAGCCATTTATCTGAAGGTTTGTCCAAAGGGGCACATTGTATCATGATAATCTAACTACTATCAGTAGTCTTTACCTGCTCTGAACTAGGGCCATTTATTCTTCATTTCTATTTTTACTCTCTGTGCCTATTAGAAATAAATATCCTTATTTCTCCCTTGTTCTTCTTAGCCTATAATATAATGTCATCTTATTGTGATATAATTCTGTAAGGGCATGTAGCCTAGCAGAGAAGTGGGTGTCATCTTAAGGGAGGTTTACAAGCATGGCTGTAAATGGATTGGTCCATTGTTTGTTCTGAGAGTTATCATAAAACGATACCATACATATTCCTCTGCACAATTCTGTTGTACAATGTTAGGGTATAGTGGCCTTTTAATTCCCTGCATTTTGTAGGTATTTGAAACTGATGCTTTATTTATGAGAACAGTAAGCGGAATCTGTTATTTTAATAGACTAGTATATATGAAACCTGTAGTAATAAAGAAGAAATCTGATTTTTTTATTAATTTTATAATTTCCTATGTGGGGTCGGATAATAAGAACCCAGAGTTATTGACTGCAGACCATTTAAAATTCTGTCGGCTAAATCACTTCCATAAAATAACAGACACATTACATACTTAAATCTTCCACCCACAACAGCCCGTGTGTATAGGTTTTTATATTTTTTATACAGCAGTTTGTTTGAATAAAGGCAAAATGTGTACAGCATTTATAGAGATCACTAACCATTAGTAAATATCCATAAAACATTTTGATAGCGGCATTCACTCTACAATATTCCATGCATCCCGATATACTTGTAACATTTATATAAACTACATTCTCCATTTTTTTCCCCTGAAATTGCGAAGGTCCTGGCCCTGCTGTTGGAAATAAATTTGTACAATCTTAAAGCCAGTGCTATCAATCAGCCTTCTGCTTTCTAATTTGACAGACAAGGCGAGAAATGGCAAAAAAAATGTCATTTTTGATTGTGGAGCGCAGTAATGCGGAACCAGGCAGGATATTATCTCTTTAAACGAGACAGCAGTAATGGGTCTGTTGACCATGAATAATTTTTTTTGTTGTTGTCATTATTGCTACCTTGGCATATCCTTCATTAAATGTTCAGCCCTAAATTAAAATGGAACTGGTTTCCAATAGTAATTAACTGGAGTATATCGGGGAGGCTATTATTCACATTAAAGTAACCTTTTAATAGCTCTGTCTTTAACATCTCTGCAGGTAATGGTTTTAAAAAGCTCTTATAACAAGAGGCATTATAATGAGCTTTAACAGAGCAGGACAATAGAAAAATTAAGTATCATTCTCTGTCACCCCCCCAACCCGCATAAAAATATACTAATAAAATATTCGCAAGGTGTTACTTGATGTGGTATTAATGCAGCTAATGATTCTTTATTGCACTTCAGCGCCGTGCCTATGAATGCAGAGGGATAGTACGGCTGGAGAATAAACATACCGTGTCAATTTGACAAGCAGTGTAAAAGGGCAAGTGGTTTCTCGGAAACAGGGACCCCCTGTCGAAAACGGGGGCTCTGGAAACCATTTATAATTGGTATAGAGAAATTCTAAAAAAAATGTAAAAAGTCATGCGTTAATTTATCAATTATAGCTCAACAGTTTGGTCTTCAGCATTGCTTGCCTCACGAGAGCCGCTAGGGTTTCTCTTCTGAACTTTGTCAGCAGCGTACCATGCATAACCCCCCCCTAAAAAAAAAAATAAAACAACCCAGGGAATGGGTTGTCTGGATATCCCTGGAAATATAGGGGAGTATATTGCTACTTAACCCTGTTTTTCATGTGTCTGTAACCTTGTGATTAGGTAAGGAGGGCCCTACCAAATGTTGGACCACAAAGATTGACCTGAATTCTAAGGCTAATGCCAGACGAGTTGTAGGGCGGTTATTTGTGCTTGCTGAAAATTCCGCCCTATGCCTCCTACATGTGCCTGCACCTGAATGAGAGATACACTCAGGTGCCTTCTCTCGTGTTTTTATGTGTCTTTTGGCTACATGTGCCTGCACCTGAGCGTATCTCAATTGTTCGGGTGCAGGCACATGTAGGAGGCTTGGGGCGGAATTTTCAGAAAGCGCTTTTCCGCCTGCCAAAAATATCCGCCCTACGCCTCGTGTGGCATTAGCTTAAAAAATAAAACGGTAACAGTTCACTTCTGTGTATTAGTACATTGTGATAATAGGTTTTACTGTAAATGCGTATTTCGGCTACATGTGCCTGCACCCGAGCGTATCTTATTTGTTCGGGTGCAGGCACATGTAGGAAGCGTAGGACGGAATTTTCAGAAATCGATTTTCCACTTGCCGAAAATATCCGCCCTATGCCTCATGTGGCATTAGCCTAAAAAATAAAACGGTAACAGTTCTCTTCTGTGTATTAGTACATTGTGAAAATGGGTGGTACTGCAGTCTGAATTTAAGCTGGGCATTTTCATATAAAGAATGAGTTTTCCAACATACTACACAGCAATTAGAGGATAGAAACGAAAAGATTTCATGATTGTTATAGTCAGATTAGATTCTATACAAACCTACCCATATTATCCCTCATTTAAGCCTGCCAAACCAAAATGTAAGTGTAAAAATACTCAGCAGCCTTTACCTTGTCTAAGCATCACTCTGGGTTTGCTGTAAGCCCTATTAATCTATTTGCGTTCCTCGTCTTATATACTTCATGTGTTTGATATTGTGGTGCCATAGCCATTATTGACCTCCAAAAAGCAGTTATACTGTTTTTTTCTTTATTATATACAAATAGGGGCTTCAAAATGTCATTTACGAAGAAATGGCAAAGAATAATGCTATTTTTTTAAAACTCAATCTTGAGCTCCAAAAAACCAAAATAACCATATTCCTGTAGGGTCTGGCACCTATCTAGTTTAAAGGATTTCTGTCATGATTTTTATGGTGTAGCTTTTATTACTAAATTACACTGTGTACATTCCATACCGTTTAAAATGTTATTCTTGAACCAATAAAAGTATTTTTTTTAGTTGGTGTGCAGGCAGCCATCTCAGGTCATTATGTCTGATTCCAAGCTTTTAGAAGAAGCCAGTATTGCACAACAGAACTGCTTTCAGATACATTATTTTTTGCTACTCAAGTGCTGTGATTACGGCCCAAGTCATCTAAAAGCATAACAGTGTTTGTCTTCCTTGGGTGCTCTTCTAATTTCTACCACGTGCACATTGTATAGCAATCTAGCATTTTAGCAGTCTAGCTAAATGTGTATTGGATGTGTATTTTAGCTGTCAGATAAATGCCTGATGCCACCCTAAATTATTGGGAGGCAATATAGGCCTAAATGCTAAAATTCAGGACAGTACCAGCAGTGCTATTAGTCCATGGAGGCACTGTCAGTTCAGGCAGCTAAATCATTCAGCAGAGGGGTCAGGTTGCTACTACCTTGCTACCTGCCCATTGTTCTTCCAACTTGCAGTGCAGTACCTGTACTTGATCCCAACTAAGATATAATTACCCCTTATTGGGGCAGAATAGTCCTATTGGGTTTATTTAATGGTTAAATGATTCCCTTTTCTCTGTAATAATAAAACAGTACCTTGTACTTGATCCCAACTAAGATATAATTACCCCTTATTGGGGGCAGAACAGCCCTATTGGGTTTATTTAATGGTTAAATGATTCCCTTTTCTCTGTAATAATAAAACAGTACCTGTACTTGATCCCAACTAAGATATAATTACCCCTTATTGGGGGCAGAACAGCCCTATTGGGTTTATTTAATGGTTAAATGATTCCCTTTTCTCTGTAATAATAAAACAGTACCTTGTACTTGATCCCAACTAAGATATAATTAATCCTTATTGGAGCCAAAACAAGCCTATTGGGTTTATTCAATATTGATTTCTAGCAGACTTAAGTTATGGAGATCCAAATTACAGAAAGATCCCTTATCTGGAAAACCCCAGGTCCCGAGCATTCCGGATAACAGGTCCCATACCTGTAGTAAAGTGAGTCAAGGCCAAGGCTGTGGGCACCTTGGAAACCAGCAACATGTTTAACCCCATGTCAGACTTCAAAATTAAATATAAAAAAATCAGCTTTTTTTAAAAATGGATTTCAGTGCTGGATTCTGCTGAAGCAAAACTATTAACCGATGCATCTTGAAAAAAACAAGTTTTCCAGTGAGAGTATTCCTTTAAGGGTAAATCCTTATATATATTTATATATATATATATATATATATATATATATATATATATATATATATATATAGGTATTATCCAGAATGCTCGGGACCAAGGGTATTCCGGATAAGGGGTTTTTCCGTAATTTGGATCTCCATACATTAAATCTATTAAAAAATCAATAAAACATTAATTAAACCCAATAGGATTGTTTTGCATCCAATAAGGATTGTTTATATCTTAGTTGGGATCAAGTACAAGGCACTGTTTTATTACTACAAAGAAAAAGGAAATCAGTTTTAAAATTCTGAATTATTTGATTAAAATGGAGTCTATGGGAGACGGGCTTTCCGTAATTCGGAGCTTTCTGGATAATGGGTTTCCGGATAAGGGATCCCATACCTGTATATATATATATAAAAAAAGGACCACAATAATGTTATAATTGTGAATATTCTTAAAGAAGCAAGTATGCCAGTGATTCATGAGTAGAGGGTTCAAAAGCCTTTGAGAAATGCGTCTTTTGTTCCCAAGCCCTCTATTTTCCACATTACAGTATTTGTGGCATGTTATGCTAATGTCAAGCTATTTACCACTCTTATTTCTACAGTACTTGCTAATTAACTTGACAACAAAATTGTGATTTTTACTGTTGTGTTTTTTCTTTTTTTTGTGTAAGTTTCCAAGGGTTAAGAGATGCCTTTAAAATAGAAGAGAAAAAACCCTGCATTCTGTTTCTTTTTTTTTTTTCTGTCGAGATAAACCCGTTTCAGCCGATTACACTCAGCCTGCTTCACAAAGGAGCCGTTTCCGTAAACCTCTCATCAGTGAAGCTTGGCAGTAATTGTAACTACAGAAACTTGTAATTTTCCTGAAGGATCTGACACAGTCAGAATTAAAAATCAAGGCGCCCTCCTGAATGCCAGTTCATTACAAATTAACAGCAGTCCCTAGGAAAGCAGCAGGCTGGGGCGTGCCAAAAAAGAATGATTAGGATAAAGAAACCCAGCATTTGAATCTGTCACCGCTCCGGAGCAAGCTCGGCCCACGAACAAATTAATGACACATTGTCAAGGCAGAGGGAAAAAAGTTACGTCAAATTAACACATCGGATCCCAGCATATTAATGCACAAGGCCTCACCTGATTGTTAGGGCAAGTCAAGGCCCCACTGCAAATGGAAAGCTGCAATTAAACCTCTCCACAAGCGTGGCTGACTTTCTTTTGCTGAACAGAGCCAAAAATTTTGTGCTGTTTACCAAAATGAGAGAACGAGAAACAAAAAGCAATTTGCTTTCAATTAAACGCCACCGCTGGTTCTTGAAAACTCGTTCTCGTGGCATCTCGCTTCTACCTCCTCAGATCACTTTGCATTACTCTTGGAGAAGGATAGCTGCAGGAATCAATACGCGCCACCCTCCTAGGGTCTGGCTTCAGTTCTTGGACGCCACACAATCTAACCAACTAAAATTAGTGGGGGTAATGAGCTACATTGTTTCAGGTAAACAAGTACACACTAGTTTTTCAGAAGCGAATAGATTTGATGTTATGATAGCAATGTTATCATTTAATCATAGAGGAAGGGCAAACTATTTTAAACTCTTTAAGAAGCCTTAACTTCAGAATAATTGCATACCTGTGAAATGATCATATTTTTAAAACAGATCTGCAACGTGCCAGTTTCCTGTATTATTTTTCTTAATGATTTTTTCCTTTATAGTGCAAAAGCATGATATTTGTATATAAGTATTATTTTATCAAGAGCAAATTAACCTGCCTGTATGTTTTTATGTTTTTGGAGTATAAAAGGAAACCACAGAGAAAAAACCCATGCAAAGACAGGGAGAATATATATAATATATATATAATCATTAAACCACCCTGGTGGCTGAATGACTAAAGAAACTTTTCAAAACTCTTTGGCACAGTCTCACTTTGGTTACAGGTACAGTAGATGATTGACTGTCAGCTGGGATGCCCTGTCACTAACAATACAGTCAGTATTCCACTTGCCCCAGGGACAACCCCTAGCTGTCTGTAGGTCCAAATCACCCAATGAAAAAGCCAACAGCAATAGAATGTGTGCAAGATAGAAATTGTATACTATAGGACACTTTAACGATAGAGATCCCAATACATATGTACTTAAGAGGGTTGAGCTGATATATTTGGCGGTGCACTTTTTACATTTGCACTGTGCAGTTTTATTCCGTTTTTAATAGTTTGGGTATGGCCTGATGTTTCAAGGTTGCTTCACATCAGCTTATGTGAGACCCTGGCTTACTTGATTCATAAACTGGTTTAGAAAATTGCACCTTCATTGGTGTGAGCTCTGGAATCTTCCTAGGGTAAAAATCCACACCTATTGGTACATTGTGAACCTCTTGAAAGTGGTTCCCATATGTATGGGAGTAACAGTGTACAAGACACTTGTGCTCATTAAATGTCCAATACAGAACACATTTTTAAACTGTGACTTCTACATAGCAGTTGTCAGAGTTGGAATGTCACAGACTTTGGCTGATAAATGATGGGGTCATACATCAACCAACATGCTTGACCAGATTTCTAGCCATTGGTGCATCTGTGGCACTTTAGGTGTTTGAACTGACTCCAGCAGATCCAGTCTTCCTTTCAGGTTTAGCAATGAGTTTCCCAACAAATCATTATAAATAAGACCATTTGTTTGTGGCCAATTGATCAATTAACCCATTGGAAAATGTGATGTTCCTGCTTTTCACCTAGTTTGATTTATTTAACCTTATCCTTTCTGGTGCTGCCAATTCACCAACGCAGGAAAGAGTGAGAGCCGGGAAAACCCTGGTTCTTTTCCTAAAACATAATTAACTTCTACATACAACAGGAGCGGCTGGAATAAAACATGAGCGTTAGTTCAGCCCTGGAGCTGATGTTGTAGTGATGATTGCAATGGAGATAAAGTATTTCTCATGGCATATTCTGCCTAGCGGAGCCTTAAACCATCTGGCCTTATAATTAAATAATAGCTGTGGTGCTGAGCAATACTGGGCCCCCCTTCCCACAGTCATTTTGGAATGCAGTATTTTAATTGATAACAAATGATTTGATCTGCCTGTAAATCTCCCATCTTTGATAGGCTTTTGCAAAGTAACCAACACAGACATTAAGGGGCAAATTTATTATAGCGCGTAAGCCAGCATCACCGGTGATGTTGCCCATAGCAACCAATCAGCAGTTGGATTAGAACGGTCACCTACAAGTTAGAAAACAAGAGCAAATATCTGATTGGTTGCTATGGGCAACATCTCCAGTAGTGTTGGCTTACGCGCTACAATAAATATGCCCCTATGTGTCACGTTTGCCAGAAAAAGGAGGCATATTGGCTGGTTTGTTTGTCTTTAATTGCACATCTGGTTCAAGGTGCAGAGGGCAGAACTTTGTGCACAAGAGAAAGTCCAGGGTTCTGCTCATTCTGCACATGCCGTTCCTTTAAATACTTTGAATATCTCCTGACCTGGGCAGCATTGTGGGCAAAAAACCATGGTGCTTTGCAGGATGCTAGTTAAGCTTTCACTCCTACTTCCACCCAAGATGGCCTTCAGTCTAGTCACCCTATCCACTTCAGCCCCACAGTTTTGTTTTGTCTGCTCTTAAGGTAGCAATACATTAAAAAGATCCGCTCACCAAACAAGGGGATGTTTTCTTGAGGTGGGTGATATTAAGTTAATCTGCCAAACCATCGGTTCATAATTTGTGCTATGCAGGCTGTCATATTGAGGACAGGATCAACGGACAGACCCCATCCTAATCCAATGGGAAAATCAAACTCGCCTGATGGACATTCAATGAATTTCGTCAGATATTGGTCAGGCAGGCCCATCAGGGCCATAAACACAGACCAATATGCTGCTGCTGTGGTCCGACTGCAGCTATTGGGCTGTGTATGGCCACCTTTAGCAGTTCTTTGTGGCTGTAAATTGTCTATGAAACCCTTAATACGTTATGTCAAAACCTTAAAGTTTTAACGTGACCGCTATGCAGGCCATCAAATCGAGGACCACATAAATGCTTAGTACAGCATTATCATAATAGCATTTAAGAAACTGCTTTTTCCTCTACGCCACTTAACCAGCAGAAATCTAGATTTGTGATGTAAAATATGCATTATTTTAAATGAAGCCTCAACGCCTTTGTGGTGCGTTCTGTAGTGCGGCACCCTAGCAGTGAGCGCTGTCGTGCATTACCAGAATTCTTTCCCAGCAAGGCTAGCATTAAATTGTCTTAGAGGTCATTTCAAGATCGCTCCAAATTTGCTGTATAATTTAGGAGTAAGTTAATGACTACACCGTAACCTTTCAGCAAGACCCATCAGCCGGTAATGGAGAAGAGGAACACATTCCCCAGCGGGATTGCATTAAATCCTGCCTCACATCATGGATGGAAAAGAGGGGGGGGTTGAAAATTTAGCTTAGGGATGTCATATTCACACCCCTCCAACTACATCTTTCTGCATAATCCAAACACACAAGATTTAGGCGATTATGGGTAATGAAGTGCTCAGACTTCATCTCCGTTCCTCCACCCAATGTCACCAGTGATTTTTATATCATGGTTAAATCATCTGCTTCACACATTGCAGATGTCTCCAAATGTCTCTCTAATGAGTGAAAGCAAGTTTTTTGTTAATTATTTTGTAGCTATAATTTACTTAATAACACACTGCCTTTGTTTTTTTTTTGTACCAAACTTTTATGAAATCTTCTCATAATGACATAATGTCAACTGCATTATAATAAAAGTTAATGCAAAGGTGAACAACCCCTTTAAGTGCTGCAATGGTGTTATTTTGAGTTATACCCCAACCTTTTTCTGGCAACAGAGACCTGTGGCCACCCCCATGAATATATAGCTGGTTCCTTTCAGCAGCCCTTTATTGATGAGGGGTGCGCTGCATCTCTGTGCAGGTTCTAAGTAAATGTCCCCTGGGAAGGTATTGATGTTTCCACCATAGCATAATAGCTGAAAATGTTTATCATAGGCACCTAGGTGATTTTGTCTTGCTTGTCTTGTAGCTGTAATTCATTACTGATTGTGGAAGGTACCCTACTGCTTTCTTGATACTTAGGTGGTGTTCCTTAGATTGAATAAGTGATAGTAAAATATAGTAGCTCTGTGCCATTGTCAATGTGGCCATACACGGGCCGAATCTAGCTGCCGATATCGGTCCCTTAGACCAATATCGGCAGCTTATCAGCCGTGTAGGGCCTGCCCAATCGGCATCTGGCCTGAAATCTCCCTGATATCGATCGGGCAGGTTTAAAGATTTAGTCGGATCAGGGACCATATCGGCTCATTGATGCGTTCCCTGAATCGACTGCACCTATACCCATCGTTATAATCTGATTTTTTGGCCCCAGGGCCAGGCTACTGATTTAGCCCGATATTGCCCACCCATAGGTGGGGATATCGGGAGACCTCGGCAAGCAAGCAGATCTTAGCGTGTATGGCCACCTTTAAGCAAAATTTGCAGATATGAAATCAGTTGATTGTACAAGAGTAGAATGACCAGCTGATACTGATACCCTGTGTCCAAGGAACAGAGAACCTTTTTTTTATGCTGCGAAAGACAGATACAGAACAGATACTTGTTATCCTCAGAAAAAGCACATGAAATTCTTGGAATAGCCTATGAGCAGATGTGGGTGAGAGTATTATTATCATAGGGGTATGCAAACTGCTTGCCCGCATTAACTCAGAAATGCATAGCTGGCCTCCAGGGAGTCCCCGGAACATTCTCCCCTATAATTAAGAAACAAAAGGGATTTAAGTAAACATGTTTGAGATACTTGTTAAGTGCTGGGAAAAAAGGCCCCATTGCCAGCACCTCATGGAAACGAAGAGTTAATCCCCTTTCCTTTGTTTGGCTCCACGTATAAGCAACAAATAATTTTTTATATGCCTGTTTTCCTTTGGTTTAATGTCCAGATCCCTAATGAATCTGCTTACTCCCGATGCAAGTTTATTTACAAGCCCGTAAAAGTAAAGAGGGGTGGGGGGAAAGAGCTGTGCACTTTATTTCACTGTGTGATATCATCTGGGGACATAAATAATGGCAAGAAAGAAAGGCAACAAGCATAAACCTTCAGCATGGGCAGATCCCAGTCAGTCCAATCCCGTTTTGTTCTGTCTTGGAAATGAAGCCTGAACTGGCCAACTATAGCAATATAGTTATAGCAGCTGCTGGGCAGGCATTAGTGGGATTAACATCTATGGTAACTAATTCCAATTGTATTATTTACATGCACAGACTAACAGTAGTTTGGCCTGCCCTTTTGTTGGACAAATAAGCTGCCTTTACAGGTTAGCAGCTTGCAACTTTCTCTTTTGTTCTAATGTCTGTTGAGAAAATAATCATTTCTGTTCTGCCCACATGAACAGAAGCAGGTCACAGGGAGTGTTTGATGAATATTTTATTTGACGTGTCTTGCCAAATCGCACACGTCTGTGGTTTATCATAATGGATCTACTCATAAATATGGTATTAATCTTTTTTTTTTTTTTTTATAGGGCCACGTGGGTACCACGGCCACAAAGAAAATTGACGTATACCTTTCCATGCAAACTAGCCAAGATAAACTGCTGCCCATGACGGTGGTTACAATCGCCAATGCTAAAGTCCATGACCTCATTGGGCTGATCTGTTGGCAGTATACGACGGAGGGCCGGGAACCCAAACTTAAGTAAATATTCATTTACATTATATCTGTGTTTTACTAAATTAGTAATTCTGTAGGACTTGTCTTGATTTATTGCAGCACCTTGGGATGTCAAAGGTGGCCAGGACCAAAACCATCAGATGGTAACCAATTCATGGTTTTAAAATCCAGTGTTTTTTTGTTTTTTTCTAATCCATGAACTGGTCAGTGGTTTTGTATAGTCCCCACTTCAGGTTGGCTGATGGGCACATATAAGCTTTTAATTGTCTGGAGGATATAAAAAATTAACTGAAGGCTAGTTGACAATAACCAAACTGGTTATCTGCTCACTGTATGGTCACCTTAGAGCAGTGAATTTGATTTGTTCTCCTAGTCCCCTGCTTAAATCCTCAGTGTATCCAAGGCTCAGTTAATGGAGAAGCCACCTCCACATCTAAACTTTTGGGGTCACTCCACTGGGTGGGCTGGAGCAGTGGTGGTCAAGTTAAGATTAGTTAGCAGTAAGGTCAGTTAGGATGAGTTCTGGAGCGAATGCCTATTTGCCTTCCTAGATGTACCTGAAAGCCCAAATCAATCAATTATTGCGAGAGAGCTGTCCTAAGTATTCCTGGACCTATGGCTCAGAGGGGACATATTTCCCCAGAAATCTTACTAGTCCCGCTCAAAGGTTGAGGGTAGGGGGCTTGAATTAAACAATCTCTGCCTTAGAGGAAGAACTTTCTGGCCTTTATTTGTTTACACAGGTGCAAGTTTTTCACGTGTACATTAACCTATAGCAACCAATTAAGCTTTTACTCCATCTGTCTTGGACTCTTCAAAGCTAAATGATCTGTAAAGTGTTGGCAAATGAGAAACCTTGCTCCTGAGAAACACCAGCAGCACCACTCATTATCTCTATGTGGTAATATTAGGGACCTAAAGTTTGTAACTAGTTTAAATTCTCCCTACAAAAATAAGGAAAATTAGTGTAATTTTTTCCATTAATCTTTCTTCCAAAATAATCTCATGAAGCTTTTAACTTTATGTTTACATGCCCCTCTTATAAAAATATATAAATTGTTAACATGATATATTTTTTATTTTTTTTTTTATTACTGGCTCTCAGTTTTTTTTCACCATCACCATGATTTTTTTTAAATGGTTCTAATGAAAGAAAGGTTTGTGCAGTAGTCATGCCAGGGTCAAAAAATCTACCCAACCAGAGGCTATCCTGGCCCACAGCAGCATTTAATATACACTACATTTGCCCTATCTTGGAGGGGGCAGTGTCAGTGTGACTATAAAAAAAAAAAAAAGTTAGGACAGTGTAGATAGGGCCTATTCTGATGCCCTAGCTAGGCCTGCTCCTCAACCTGGCATTTCAGGTACACGGTAGTCCAAACAGCCCCCCACCATCCCAATAAATAGTGAGTGTCTATGGCATCTTACAGCAGCCCCTTTGGCATTTGCCAGAATCCACAGATTGCCAGTCTGGGCCTGTTAGGGAGCGGCTGGGTTTGTGGCATTAAGGCCTGTCAGTCTCTGGAGGCAAATGGTTGGCCTGACCCAAGTCAGGTCCCACAAGTTTCGGACTGACCCACTCATCACTGTCGGACAGTAAAAAGCATATAGAAGTTATCACAAGACCTCAGAAACTGCGGGATTTACTTGATCACCCTAGCTAAGTTTATGCCCATCTGTTGCTAAACTCTGGAAACTCTCATTCCAAACCTCCGTGTTCATAAAATAAAAATTAATATTCATCATTGCTGTGTGTTACAGTAGGCCAAATATTAATAGATGAAGATGTAATACGGTGTAAAAGTAGTTCTAAGGCAGCGCTCCTCTCTCCTGACAAGGACTGTTGGAAAGCGGACAAAATGAGGAGGGATTGCCCATTAATTTGTCCTCACGGGTCACAACCGAATTTGAGAAAATTGATACTGACAAATATATCGGTTTTAATTCCACATTGGCAATCCATTCTGTGCGAAAGAACAGCCCCCGCTAATATTAATGTGTCATTATTACTTGCCGGATCTAATAATAAATATCTCTTAAGCATGACAAGTTGGTATAGATCAGCCAGAAGGGGCAAACTCTCTCAGCCGCTTCCAAAGCAAAAGGTTTTGGGAATTAATTGAGGAAATTTCAAATCAGGTAGCGAGCAAAATAACTCAGTGCCACTTTCAATCAATAGCCAGAGTAAATCAGTTGCTTTTAATTCCCGAAAATGATCCATATAGATCAAGCGAGCAATTAAACAATTAGCATACACTTTGCGATTAATTAATTTCCACATCAATCATGCAATTAAAACTCCAGATTTTAAAAAAATGTATGGGGGGGGTGGGGTGAGGGGGATTTATAAAAGATTCTGTGTAAATTAAGTAAATGAAAGAACTATTTTCCATTCAATTCTTTATTTTATTTGGGGTGTTGCTTAGTTTTATTGCTCTTGAGAAAGATTTAAAGTACAAAATGATCTCTAAGTATCTTTGAGACATTGGACTTCAGAAATGAATTGACCTCAACGACCATAGTCATTGAAATTTGAAGTTTTACTGGAGTCTATGGAAGGTATTTCATTTCCGCCCCCTGAAGAGAAGCAGTAGGGTAGCTCTAACACATACAAACATGGATTTGTGCACTTTGTACTGTATCAGTTGGGGGCTGAAAATACCTGTACCTTCTGGGAAGCTGGTTAGGTGACTGCATTAGGCTTGGTCTCCCTGGATACAGAAATGTATTGACTTAGTAGGGTATACCTCCAGGCTGTGTGAACACTATTTGGGTTTGGACCATTTCATTTTCTTCATGTTTAGTTTAACTGTATTAACATAGCCCCATTTTACAGTTTAGACATGTATGGATATCCCTCTACTGATTCACAGTGGAAGTAAAGATTTTGGCATCTGTGGAGCATAAAGGGGGTACGTTTCATACAGTGGAGGAATGTATTTCACATGCCCAAGATATATTGTTCTTCACTGACATCCTTCAGGAAACTCTGAATATAGTGGAGGGGTATTTGGTGAACACCTCTGTCTAAAGTAAATTGGGGTAAATCCCTGTGTGTTGTCCTAGAGGTAACTTTCTCATTAAATATCGATATTTATAATCGGTTATTCCTTAAATTTAGACCCGGTGCTACATAAAATGGCCATATCTCTTTGGGGGTATGGTCAGCCTATACAAAATGATTTGTGTATTTAATTTACTTAATTTACCTTATCTGCCTAAATTAATTGAACCAAGATTGCAATAATGTTTAGTCCATTCATAACAACCCTCCCAGATTCTCATGAAAGAGACTAATTTTGCCAAAACTAGGCCTCCCTGATATACAGATCAATTTTTCTAGCCTCCCAGCTTGAAGTAAATGTGATTATAGTATAACTCTGACCTCTACAAACACAGATGCCCCCATTCAAGCATTAGAATTTGTTTCTCTGGATACTATGGAGCATGCTTTGTTCCACAGAGCTAGGGTTGAATACTCACTATTACTCTTCCATAGAGAGTTTGCCACTCCTTGATTATAACACACAACCTACCATGCCTTCTGGTAACTGTGAGAGATGCAGGGCAGCAGGGACTCTTTCCATTGTTTTTGGGAATGTTATTGGTGTAAATAGCTAGTTGTTTATTTTTTGGAGAAGTTCAGATTCATACAGTACAGCTCAGTCATGGCAAGCCCTAATACCCTAACCCTAATCTTACCCTTAATTTGACAAATCTAGCTCAGGGTGCCCCTGAAAAACAAAAGTGGTTTGTGTGACTCCCAGCAAAATTAATTTTATACTTAAGAAAATGTTTAATATTTAATACTAATTACAGGTATGGGATCCCTTTCTGCAAACCCATTATCCAGAAAGCTCAGAATTACAGAAAGCCCGTCTCCCATAGACTCAATTTTAATAAAATAATTCAGATTTCCTTTTTCTCTGCAATAATAAAACAGTACCTTGTAACTGATCCCAACTAAGATATAATTAATCCTTATTGGATGCAAAACAATCCTATTGGGTTTAATTAATGGTTTATTGATTTTTTTTTAGTAGACTTACGGTATGGAGATCCAAATTACAGAAAGACCCCTTATCCAGAATACTGTTGGTCCCAAGTATTCTGGATAATTGGTCCTATACCTGTATTAAAGGAAAAGTAACACTAAAATTTTTTTAAGTGAAAAAGCTATTCTACCCTGCACCAATAACTGCCCTATCCTGTATGTATATCTTTATTTCTTTATTTTTGTATATCTTTATTTTTGTATATCCTGCAAACCCCTTAGTATTTTAAATGCTTTAAAAGAAAATACCTGTTAAAACTTGGTTTCCTGTCAATTGAACTAAGGCGATACGGCGAAGGAAGGAGCAGCAATCACTATGCAATGATCGATTGATCGAGTCTAGCCTGACTCCTTCCTATGCAGAAGGAAGGCTAGGCTTGATCAATCGATCGTTGCATAGTTGATGCCTGCTCCTTCCTTCGCCGTATCGCCTTAGTTCAATTGACAGGAAGCCAAGTTTTAACAGGTATTTTCTTTTAAAGCATTCAAAATACTAAGGGGTTTGCAGGATATACAAAAATAAAGATATACAAAAATAAAGAAATAAATATATACATACAGGATAGGGCAGTTATTGGTGCAGGGTAGAATAGCTTTTTCACTTAAAAAATTTTAGTGTTACTTTACCTTTAATGAAAATATCCTTTTTGTCTTCGGTGCACAGGCCATTTTGGTGGTTCCTTTCATTTATAGGCCCTCAAAAGTCTATTCTGCATTCGGTATATTTAAGTCCTGTGGCTGAAGGCTCATAATTACCTCAACCAAGTTGTCCCATAGGCAGCTGATAGGTAGGAGAATGGCTGGACCCAGTACCTTAGGGCACCCTGTTGCTTTGACCAAATTGCGTATGATTAGTTTGGTTCTGGGAGCCGGCATTTTGAAGGTATGTAATGAATTTCTAGTTTCCTTTATATGCAATATTATTAATTCAGTTTTAAGTGTTTATACAGACAAAGCCCAATGGCAAGGGGATGAATAATACAGAGACCCTCCAGGTACACAGCAAAGCCAGGGCTGTTAAATCATAACACTGCTCTCTTTCCCTTTATGTAGCTAATTGGATTTGCACCCACTGAGCATTTAACAGCAGACAAGAAGCACTTAAACCTTCCACACTGCGTTTTTCTTTATATGCTACAAAACCTCAGACATTATTGTATCCCTGACCTTCTTTAATATTCAGGATAACTACACATCTATTCCTAGAATATTTTTTTTTACATTCCGGTACTATATTAACCTCCGCCAACCCCCCCCCCCCTTCCTGGGAGAATAGTCGTTGATCAGATCACATTTTGGGAAGGGGGTAGGGGAGAGAAGGCCCAATAGATCCTAGTGAGCAAGCTGGCTGCAAGCCGTGCCTGCCAGTGTTTTTCTGCCTCTCTGCAGAGACCATTGAGCACATTGTTTCTGTAGCTTGTATGATTGAGATGCTGAGCGCAGCATACATCATTTTAATGAAACCTTTTGAACCTCTCTCCTTTTATTTGGATGAAGCATTTCCATGGAATGTTTAGCAGTGGATGTTTCCCCCGACACTCGGCGGCGCTGAGTTATGGTTCTGTCTCTCCAGCGGAGCAGATTTTATCCACATTATGATTGTATCCCTATTGTCATACATATACACGCTGAGAGAGCTTGTCTCATAGCTTTTATGGCCACTTGTGGCAGCACGCCCTGGGTAGTTTCTGGCTCCCAACTTCTAATCGACCATGGGCCAGAATAAGTCCTTTAATAGTCAATGAATCTTTCTCAGTTAAATAAATATGGCTTTTATAGTTTAGTGGACTCTGTTAGCTCTGTTTTTTATCATGATTAAGTGCTAGAAAATGCTTGCGGCACATGTTGGGTTTTGGTAGCTGCTGTCAGGATGCCATTGTTAAATCACCCAAAATAGCCAGTTCGACTCTAAAACTCTTGTGAGTTTAAAGGAGATGTATTGGATAAATGGGAAAACCCTAATTTTGTAGGCAATTATGAATAATATATGGTGCTGGTTTCACATTGGGCTAAACATTAATCCTATCTCTAAAAATGGCCCTTTATTGGAGCTCCCTATAGATCCTATCAGTTCTCTGTCCTTGTTTCAAATGAAGGGTGGGCGTGTCCTAACAGTCTTTGCCAGAAGCACAGTAGGAGGGGGATAGCCAATCACAGCCTTGAACTCACACAAGCCAAAACACGCTTCAGTTCCCTATCAGGTCAGCCTAGCTGCTGATTGGTTTTTATCCTGCAGTGCCTGTACTGAGAGCCGCTGGCTCCCCTGCACATCCAGAGAATTCAGCCAGCAGGTACAGATGGGCAGGACTAGTGGGGTTTTGGTGGTGTCTGAAGCACAACTTTTTTTAAGCACAATCCTTCTATGTTTAGAGGAGTATAATTCACTGGTACATTCCCAATTTTTATATGATATGTCTTTTTTAAGATGTTGTAGGCTATTGTCAGGGGTTGGGAAATGCAGGATTATAGGTTCATAGCACCAAAAAACAGCTAAATTAAAGATTAGCTGCAGTGATGACCTGAGTATTTACCGATAACTTTATAGAGTTTAAGCTCCACTGGAGCTTCCAGTCTGGGGCCCCTATCACATTTGTACATACCAGGGTTAATTTAAGCAGGAGCGATTTAACTTGTCCTGGAGGAAGCCCATGCAGACACGAGGAAATCATACAAACTTCTAGACACAGATAATTCCCAGGCCAGAATCAAACTCTACCAACTGAGCCACCATGTTTAGTGAAACCTTCACTTAAAGCTTTCTGAGGAATTATGGCATAAGACAACAGAACTCAGCAACATGTCACTTGCTGGTAAAGGGTATGGAAAGTCTCAGTTATGAAGAAAGACTTGGCCAAGTTGGGTCTGTTTACACTGGAGAAGAGGCGCTTAGGAGGTGACATGATAACTATGTATAATTAGAATAGCACTCAATAGTAAAATATGTAAGTCCGACTCATGACTCCCTCAGTTACATTAGCTTGTATGAATAGGTGCTTGAAAAGAGTTTTAATGTGTAGCGCTGGCTCTTTCTGAAAGCTCAGACTCAGGCACAGTGCACTGACATGGCGGTCTATATATCAGTATTACACCTAAAAATATACATTTGTTGTATTTCCTTTAAAATCCCATGCCTTAATTCTTTATTATGTGTTTGTGTGTTCTTGTGTTACAGCGATAACGTGGATGCATTCTGTTTGCACATAGCTGAGGATGATGGTGAGGTAGACACAGATTTCCCACCGCTGGATTCCAATGAACCCATACACAAGTTTGGTTTCAGCACCCTGGCTTTGGTCGAGAAATATTCATCTCCTGGGCTGGCAGCCAAGCAGTCTCTCTTTGTAAGAATGTAAGTATTTGCTACTTGGAACTCCAGTTTTTGTAAAAAAAGATGTGATATGCTTAGCATTACATTGCTGTGTATCAGGGACATGGTTTGGATTTGGAGAGCACAAGAAACCCTTTATTCTTGTGTTTGTAAGGGCAAGGTGTGGGAAGATGTTGCCCAGTAATAAAGTAAAGCCCCCTTGTACTAAGCGGCAACTAGAAGCTTGGGTCTGATTTCTGGTTTTTAAAGCTGTGAATGTTTAACATTATCTCACTGTGTTTTGAGCATTGTTCCAGCAATTTAGGGTAAAATTGTTAGCAGGTGTATTTATCCAGCGTGAACCCTGTTTCTTTTGTTGCTGGCAGCAGAGGTTAACACTGGCAGTTTAGACTTGACACCCAAGGCAGAATTCCTTTGATCAGCTGATGGCTGCTGGCCCACCTAGTAGGGCCGATTGTTTGCAGATGAAAGGAGAGAGGCTGAATTTTTGAGGTTTTGAGTGGATAATTAACTTATAAAGACATATTTACAAGCAGGCCCACCTTGTAGTGACACACAAGCCTTTTTTCCCCAATACCATATTGCAATGGCAATCTATCTTTTTCTCAATTTTTAATTTGATAAATGCCTTTCAGAGGCTTATTTTAGTTGATTGGCACCATATTTCTAAATTGGGGAAGATTAAATGCTTGTCAAGAGAAATGCAATTTAACTGTGTATGCTTCCATGTAAGTGCTTCAATGCAAGTAGGCATGCACCGAATCCAGGATTCTGTTTGGGATTGGGCCCAGATACAGTCTTTTTCAGCAGGATTCGGCCAAATCCATGTGCCTAGCTGAACCGAATCTAAATCATTAAAAACAAATAAATAACAATAAAAACAAAGTTGAAAATTTTTCACATCATGTGTGGTTCTGTTTATCCCTTCCATTGCCTTCCATTGTTTGTTATTCGGATGAATCGGGGTTTGCCCCAATCCCAAAATAATGGATGCCGTACATCCCTTTATGCAAGATGGATAGCCCAAAGTTTTGCATGGCGGCCACAAAATTGGGCCCAAATGAGAGGTCTTGAACCCAGGGTGTGGCTCTTAAAGAAATGTGTAAAGACAATGTACTGTATTGGGTTCAAGTGAATGCAGAGACTTGCCCACTGTCCACTATATGGGCAGACAAGGCAAAAATGTGCTTGTTGGCCTTACTAACAAACAAATCTTCCCCTGGATGTGTATGGTTATCTTTAGTCTGTTTTTTCTTGTGATTCCTTCAGAAATTCCTGTAATACTTTACCTGTTGGTCAATGGCAGGACCATTGCGATTGGCCCTAGCATTGACCAAACCGGTACTTCTCTTTTATAGAAATGAAAGTATAACAGGTACCCCTCTCCACATTGATTAATCTATCCAGTTGACTGACTAGTCTAGTCTGTGGAATATCTAGATATAATATATTGATAGGGCCCGGGCAGGCAGAGATGCTGATCACCCCAACACAGGCACCAAACATATTAACTGACAGCTTATGTCCAAATAAACCTGCGATTCAGTGGGGCAGTGATTAACAGTCTGTTTAAACTGCCTCCTGATGGGCCCATGCATGTATCAATGTTTGGGCAGAGAGGCCAGAATGTGTCAGACTTCCATATTGTGCATGGATGGACATCTTATAAGAATTCTGCAAAGATGGATTTGCCGCACCTCCACTATTCCAAGCTGTGATTGAAGAGCCCTATACTTCATACTGAACGGGATACAGGCTAGTCATAAATACTTTCTTTTTTTTTCTCTTTCTATTTGATTTTCCATTAAAAAATGGAAAAAATGTTAATTACTAGAATACATTCTAAAATAAACAAACAAATAATACAAGTAAGACAAATGTGGATACACTAAAAATACAGAAATAAAACACATCCTTCCTCTAGTGAGAACCAGCAGAGCAGCTGGTAATTGCAGTAAGTTGGTCCATAATAACTGCTGCCAAAGCAAACAGAACTCTGGCCTAAACTTGCTCTAACTACCCAGCAGCCTTTGGCTGAAGGCAGCCTCCCGAGAGCTTCAAGCGTCCATCCACGAGGGCAATCAATAACCGGGCTGCGTTAAGCAGGATGAGGAGGGCAGCCAGCGCGTACCCAGAGTACCTGTGCCCAAGTGGGAAGAGAGGGCACAGGATAAAGCCATTAGCTGTCTTTTCTTTGCCAAGAGCCGAAATACATCTGCATCTCATTTGTGCTCCAGTCAAGCAAAGAGGCATAACCTAGGCTAGCTAGGTCCACAGATTGCCCAAAACAATTCTCTTTAGAAGTGCTCTGCTGTCCTTAAAATTGCTGGGAGTGACCATTGCATTGGTACAGAGTATATACAGTAACAGTCCTCACCGAAGAAAACAGTGGGGGAATTTTAAAGGCGTCGTACAGCATAAATTAAACACACCTTAATCTTGTAGGCAATCGTTAATCACATGGTGCCAGTTTCACTCTATATTTAAAAGGAATATAATGCACTGGCACTTTTTTTTTTTTTTTTTTTGAAAATGATTAGGCACCCCCCAGTGATACTATTTGCTTACCTTATACCCTGGGTTGGTGCTCTTGTTAGGAGAAAGCCGCACCAGCCTGGGGTAGCTGCGAACAAGTAATCGTTTTCTTTCTTCTTGGTCCTGGGCTGACGCATGTGCAATAGAGTGGGAAAAAATGGCTATTTTTGTTCTGCTTCTCACTCTACTGCGCAAGTGGCTCAAAGACAGAAGAAGGAAAAGGAAACACTCGCTGCAGCTACCCCAGGCTGGACCGGTTTTCTTCTAACAGGACCACCAGCCCACGGTATACGGTAAGCAATTGCTCACTAGGGGGGGGTACCTAATACTTTGGCACCCCCCATTGATTGAACCTTTCCTGCTGTTTTAAGCTTCGCTTAATGCAATCTATTGCCATCTGCAGGTAGGTAGTCCTGTCCCAGGGTTTCATCTTTGGCTCTCCCATGAAGCATACTCCATGCCAGAGCAAGCTACATCAGATGAGCTCACATTGGGTGACAAACGTTGCTTATTAGGCCATAACTATCTATTCTCTCCTTGTGCACCCAGTGCTATCATATACCCACCTATGGTTCTTATATCATTTTTCTTTCCTGTTTTGAACAAATGCTTGTTTTTGTGTGGGAAGACAGCATTCCTGGGGAAGCCTTGCTGCGTGCACCTGTTATTAATTACACCCACAAAAAAAGTGGAGCAAACGACTTTTCTTTTCTGGGATCTCATAACTTTATTGCCACTTGAGCAGAAATGATGGTAAGGGCTGTATGTAAGATAAGATACTGTAGAAGTGTTGTATGTACTTTAGATTTGTTTACTTGCAGCCCATGTAACCCATTTTTTGCCAAGCAAGCATCATCACTCCACAGATGTGATAAAACAGTGGTGGAGAAGGTGTCGTATGTGCTCCTTAGCAAGCTGCCTCTCCTCTTCATTTATAAAACCCAAATTGGGCCTAGGAGGCATGTCAAACAAACAGCAACACATCTCCTCCTCTCCCCCACAGACTGCCGTCTCTCCTCCTACACTCCCTCCCTGCCCTGGCTCAAACAGGCCGTGGCCATAAAGGAAGATGGAGAGACCCGTTAGCTGAGAATGATCGCTATCATTAAAGACAGGACGAGGTTTCACTTATCACTGCCGTTTTTATACATGGCAGGCTGGATGAGGTGTCCACAGGTAGAGCAGGAAGATACAAATTGCAAGGGTCCAACAGCCGCTCAGTGCATTCTGGTAACAAAAGCATAGCCTAATGAATGCACACAGGAGCCCATCCTTTATCTGTACTCCACTCCATCCATCACCAGTGGCTTGGCTCATGTTATTAACCTAGAAGGGACAAAAACGCATTGTGGCACAGGGCCAAAGTTCAGTTAGCAGCCTTCTCCTGCTATTCATTTACAGAAAAGGTGTTAGATTCGTGAAAAACTATGCCAGTTTAGGTGCTAAGATCTAACATATTAAACATGCATCTAAAGGCAATGGCACACAGGGTGTTTTGAGCCGTCCGAGGATGCTGGTTTATGTCACCTGACAGTCACTTGCAGTAGCGCTTGTAAGTGATTATAATGAATTACTGCTCAGGCTTATTAAAAATGTGTGTCTGAAAGTGCCCAAAATAGACAGTTTTCATTTTTTAGTAGTTTGTAAAATAAGAGACAACTATATAATGTTACTCCTGTTGTGAGACCTTCCCTAAGTTGTTACTAACTTGTTTTGTGACGCTCTTACCAAAGCCCTCCTATTAGTCTGACAGCAAGCCTAAAATAAGTTTGATTCCATGGCATGGGAGGGTCATTGCCAGACTAAAAAAAAAAATATAAAACTATGGGTCAGATTCATAAAAGTACAAATTCGAATCCTGAAGTGGGTAAAATTCGGATTAGATACAACAATTTCTGATGATCGGAAATGTCGCAAATATGCTTACAAAAAAATCGTAATAGTCAAGATAATATTGTATTGGCGATCAGAAAGTCACAAAATTTTTGTATCTGAACAATCGTAAACGGCGGGAAAACCTTTCTGACTTTGATCCTTCTGTTCATGATTTTGGACCTCTCCCATAGGGCTCAATGGCACTCTGCAGCTCCAACCTGGCCCAAGGAAAGCCTCCCATAGGGCTCAATGGCACTCTGCAGCTCCAACCTGGCCCAAGGAAAGTCTCCCATAGGGCTCAATGGCACTCTGCAGCTCCAACCCAGCCCAAGGAAAGTCTCCCATAGGGCTCAATGGCACTCTGCAGCTCCAACCCAGCCCAAGGAAAGTCTCCCATAGGGCTCAATGGCACTCTGCAGCTCCAACCCAGCCCAAGGAAAGTCTCCCATAGGGCTCAATGGCACTCTGCAGCTCCAACCCGGCCCAAGGAAAGTCTCCCATAGGGCTCAATGCCACTCTGCAGCTCCAACACGGCCCAAGGAAAGCCTCCCATAGGGCTCAATGGCACTCTGCAGCTCCAACCCGGCCCAACGAAAGTCTCCCATAGGGCTCAATAGCACTCTGCAGCTCCAACCTGGCCCAAGGAAAGTCTCCCATAGGGCTCAATGGCACTCTGCAGCTCCAACCTGGCCCAAGGAAAGTCTCCCATAGGGCTCAATGGCACTCTGCAGCTCCAACCCGGCCCAAGGAAAGTCTCCCATAGGGCTCAATGGCACTCTGCAGCTCCAACCTGGCCCAAGGAAAGTCTCCCATAGGGCTCAATGGCACTCTGCAGCTCCAATTGCAAATTGTCACAAAGTACGGTAAAGTTAAGCAAATTAACGAAAACCCACAGTATGAAAACTTAGAAAAAATAAGATTTTTTTGCATTTGGAAACAATCGTACTTTGATAAATGTTCCCCCACGTCTTCCCTTGTAATAAGTGAAATTCAGCTAGTTTAGTTTTCCTTTTATTGCATTTAGATCAGTGAAATTGTTTCCCTGAAGCCTGAACTGATCATTTCCCATCACTGCAGAACAATGGTAAAGGGCGCAGTAGGCCCTGAAAAATTCTGGGTAGAGAAAGTAATGGGGTGGCAGCTTGATCTTTAACATTAACTAACCAATAAAATTGTACCAAGCAAAGGTAAGTAAGTAACTGCAGTTCCTTTTCCCTCGCTGCTCTGCTGATCCACAGGCTGTTTGAGTGGAACAATGGAAAGGCAGCCCTACCATGTATAGCCTATTGTGTGGTATTTGTCCATTTGGTCTCGGGAGGATTGGTTGAATACTTGTTAATAATAATTGTTGGGCTTTGTATTGGTCGCTTTAAGCCAGGAGGGTCAATAAGAGTTTCTTTTACGTCTTCCGTCTTGTCTGTATTGAAAAACATTATACACTTTTGATGTGTAAGAAAATGTATGAATGGTGTATTATTATGTCTTTCCAACAGAAATGCAGCACATGGATTTTCCCTGATCCAAGTGGACAGCACAAACGTAACCATGCGGGACATCCTAGAAAAAGCTCTTAAACGGAGGAAGGGCTCACAAAGGAATTCAGGTGGGACACTGCAGAGACATTAGGAAATGTGCAGAACTTTAGATGGCTTATCATGTCAAACCATTTTAATCATTTTAAATATGTCATAATCACACCTTTTTGCCATTGAAATGAACATTGTGTGTCCGACACTCCATGCTCATGGGAGCTGTGTGATGTCAAAAAAGGTATTTGCTTTTGTCAAGTGGGTGGCAATACAATAAATTTTCTTCTCAGTGCTCCAGTGTGGAATGGGCACCAGCAGTCCAATTCATTTTACCTGGCATGTCCAGTCTGTGTATAACATATGTTATTTCACTGAATATCAACAGGCTAATGTGTAATATTATCAGAATGTTGCCTGCGCATTTGTACACACCTGCCAGACATAATAGGAAGAAAAGTTCATATATAGCGATTTTTACAAAGAACGGTTTCACAGTTACCCTATGGCTAGGATTAAAGCATGTGTACACAAAATTCTAATAATCAACATGCTGATAATTCGGCCCTATGGTTTCCCCCTGGCATATCAATCTCATCGGCCTGTTCCTATACAGCACCAGATTTTTCAAAGCGCTTGCAAATCTCTCCAAAGCTTGTGTGCCCCTCCAACAGCCAGAGTGCCCCATCTATCATAAGATTAAACAAGCTATCGACAGGCGGGAAGAGGGGGGGGGAGCGAAGTTTTTAATAAAAGTGGTGAGCGATAAGGCAGTGAAGGACATGGGAGAACGATCTCAAGGCCGTATTCCCAGGGATAGATAAGAGAGCCTGAGAGAGATCAGATCCTCATAAAGGAAGAACGAGATGGAGAGGGGACGGGAGCCTCATTCTGCTGCCAATGTCTGCAAGCAATTTGGCAGTGCTCCAGAGTCTATTGTTCAGCCTGGGCCACGGGCAGCCTGCTCCAGATGTTCCAGCTGCACGCGCTCAGATTGTGCCAGCTGACAGCGCACCGTGGTACCTAGCTCCTCTGGACGCCCATCTCTGACCGCTGAGATAGAATTAAATGATGATGATCTTTCTCCCAAGTTGGGAGACAGAGCCATGCATATAAATCTCTATCCCATCCCAGCATGAAAACTCTTTCTCCATCATCACTCATAATGAACAAGTCGTTAGCTGCTGCAAATGGTCTGCTGGGCTGAGCTGTTGTTTTTTTCCCCCCGTCTTTTTTTTTTTTCTTCTCTTTTGCCACGTCTCTTTCGCCTTTTGTGTACTTTTTTCAGGCTCGCTTTTATCTAGTGTATCTTTGAATTATCTGTCTGTGCTGCCGCTCGTAGGAAATTGAGACCAGGTCAATTAATCACCACCCAGGAACCTGCTGCCTCGTTCTTGAGTTTCCTTCTCAAGGTCGCTGTGAGTTCTGACTACTTCAGAGGTCAGATGCAAAAACACAAGGCCACGTTTGCTGCTGAAGGATAATTGCCAATGTCCAGCTTATAAAATAAGGGCAGGACGCTGACTGAGCCAGACAAGTGCGCACTTTAGAGTTAAAAAAAAAAAAAAAAAATAATAATTGATTGGTTTCTCCCAAACTTTACAGCTGTACAGGGCCTACCTAAACCAACCGTGGCACATACTTTCTTCTTTATTCCCCATTAATTACAAAAATAAGAGTTAGGTGCAGAATGAGTTTAGTATATATTATGTACACAAAATTCTGTGAGCCCTGCTCCAAAAACAAACTTTTACAGATGCTGGATTCATTACAGGAATTTTTTAGATCATATTTGTTTTCAAATGTTTGCCACCAGTACAATATCCAGTAAAATCTGTGTATCTGAGACAGGGCGCACATCTGCATCTATAGCATATATATATGATGAATAATGTGGCTGCCGCACACACATGTAAAAGTTTCCGTATTGTAAGAGAACATAAATGTAAGGGTTGCACATGTTTATGGACTGCCTTCATGGCCAAATTTTAACAGCTATAAGCAGTGTTGAAGCTTAAGGGGGTCAATATTTTATATATATTCTTCCACATTTATAGGTATTTTCAGACACTTTCTTTCATCAATATCAATTATGTCTGAAGCCTTTAGTTTAATGTAATTTTCAATGGATGTGCAGGGAGCTTTTTTTTATCAGTATTTAACAGCAGTCAGTATTCATAGACTCTTGCCTTGTGCACCCTACCCATTTGGTGACATCAGAGATGGGTTGGGTCTGTACATACTGATGCTTAGCCAGGCCAGTGTAAAAAGAGAAACACCGCAGGTCAGTTTACCATATTCATTGGCAGGCATTCCATAGCAATTAGTTCAGTGAGAGGGGTACTAGATTGAGAGAGAGCATTTTCCATTAGCTATGTGACCCTTTTTTATTTTCTTTGCAAACTGGGAAGACCCCAAAAAATATGGTCACAGACCACACAATACTGAGATCATTCAAAAAGCCTTTGAGAGCCATAATCTGGCTTGGTGGATGTAAAAATACCTGAAGGCTTCTTCTGGATTATTAGAACACAGGCCTTGTTGCCCAGCTGTGGACTTGATGATAGGGAATTTATAGCCATATTTAGTACTCTTTCATTTTAACATGGACTGGTACAGTTCTTGTAATAAGTGTCCATCTAGACTTGAATGAGAAGCAGAGATGCCATCTCAGATCCAGATGTGTTCTGGGGGCATCTTAGCCACTCATGTAATGCCCCTTACCCACCCTTTGCTCCCCAGCTTCTGACGATATTGAAAGAGTTTGGATGGCGATTGTGTGCACTTTAATGGAGCATGTAAATTAGGTTTTGGGTGAAAATGACTCATAGCAGGAGACCTGTTCCTGCCGGCGACCAGATGGGAGGTGCTTAAATTAGGGAGACTCCCTACAAATATGGGGTATTGACATGCCAGGAGAATATCTAGTAGAATTAGGTCTAACGCAACTTGACTTTCTGATGATTCTTGAAACCAATCATCTGGGAAATATTTCCAAAAGTCCAGTTGCTTTAGACTTTTTTTTCTTGAAACCATCAAGATTGTCTAGACTAATGGCATAGATGTTATTGCTTGTTATCCTTGCCTCAATGCATTTTACTGTGCGGTTGGTGATTACAAATTGCCTACTATAATTTCACCCTCCCCCTTATAAAGACCTTTTAATTTACTTTCACTGAAGAACAGATGAGATTTTCAGGAAGCCAAAATGTAAGACACGAAATGGTCAGGGACTGTAACTTTTGCTGGTTGCTGAAAACTACAGTTCCATTTAACCAAATGGCATGTTGCATGGGCAAATTTGGAAACTTCAGAAAAGCTGGCAGAGAATATACCCCATGTGCCATAGGCCTTACCTCCCTGTGAAAGGTAAGGATCTTAAATGCCTCTTTTCTATGTAGGCTGCAGCTGTAAGGAGCCATAAAGAGAACCATCTTGATATATAGAATGTTGACCGCTCCGGTGCCAGATGCACATTTGAATGGTGATGATCTGTACAAATCCTCTTCCTTTTCCCTCCTGAAGCAGTGACTCTGCAAACATCCAGGGCCAAGAATATTTAATCCTTTTAAGTGCAAACTGCTCTCCAAGTTTAATTGTTAAACAAGGTTCCCTGCCAAGTTTTCTCCAGGGTGACCTGAATTTTCCGCAGGTCACAGCATGCTATTATAGGCGCAGTCGGGGAATGGCTAATACCTTTAACATAACTGAAAACATCTGTTTAGGAGTTGTGTCACAGCTGTCAAACCCCGCATCCTATGTTGTCTAAAGTGATACCGAATCGCCAAAAATGTGTCTGCGGTGCTGAGCTAGCGTATTATCTCTGCCAGGCAGGAAACGAGAGAGAGCCAGTGACACCGGGGATCAGATGGCTCTCATCTGGCTGCGAAATGGATAAAAGGACAGTCATACAAACATAGACTTTATTTCAAAAAAGGATATCACACCCTATTATACATTTCTTTTCCTTACATGTATAAATAATACAATAATGGAATATAAATGTTCAGGGGACTAGAAAAAAAATGGTGTATAATTCAGGAAATGTAACATCAGGGAAATGCATATACAATAAATATATATTGGTGGGACTTCAGTAAAATGTGGGAAAACTTAAAATCAGGGCATGTAATTTTGGTTTCACTGTAAATACAAAAAATACAATCAAGATTAATTGAATGTTAAGCTGGCCATACACGCTCTGATATTGTTGTACCAAATGAAATTTGGTAAGATATTAAGTGTGTGTATGGTGGATTGACGAGGTGACCAATATAGAAAGAGCCTTGGATATCTGTTGTCTTGCCGATCAGGCGGGACGGTGGCTCTGGGCACAGGCGCAACCACTGTTTCCTGTGCAATTGTATGCGCTCACACAAATATTAAGACCTGCGCGCACAGTAAATTGTGGTGCGGACAAAGAATTTTGTGTAAAAACATCAGGAGTCATTTATAAAGTTCAGACAGTGCACATTTCTTTGCAAATGGTTGGTTGTGCATGTTTTCCACTAAATGCTTACATTTTGCACTGCTGTGCCCATCTCTCCTTTCTTTGCGAATCACAGTAAAAGGCGAATTGCGCACAAAACTTCGCAAATGAGATTGCGATTTGCATGAGCTGTGCTTATTTATTATGCTCAAATATTGCACCAATTTTCTCTTTGTGAATATAAAATTTGCAGTTTGCAAAATCAGTTTAGCGCATATTTTTTCTACCACTAAAGTTGATACAGAGTATGCCATATTTAAAAAAAAAAATTGCAATTGTATTTGCACATTAAATGCATCAGTCTTGTCCAGCTTTATTAATATGGGCTGGGCAAATATGTTCACTGCAGATAAACACAGGCTGAGAATCCATCCCTTTGAGCAAAAAAGCTTTTGGTTGTGCCTGTACTCGCAGCCATTGAATCAGCCTGTAGGGGTGTAGGCACACACAGCAGATTTTGGCATACATATATTTATTACAATTTCTGAAATCTGCTCCATGTGCCTGCACCCAGGATGAGGAAATGGCTCCTGGTGCAGGCACAACCAAAAGCTTTTTTAAGCGTAGATGTTGATTCTTCTGCCACGAATCTGCCTCTTGTGGCACTAGCTTTACATGTTGAGTGGGTGAGAGGGATGTACAGTGTAATCACAGGCACAGAAAGGGGTTATGGCCTATTAAGCAAGCTGTATCTTTGAGCTAGGGGCATTTTGACTTTGGTACCATCTGGTTGGAAACAACGAGCATTCCATTTGAATCAGCTGGGCAACATTCCCTTTAATATCTTTAGGAATTGTGACAGGCAGATAGGGGCTTCCATTTTTTCTTTGTGAGTGACACCCATTGTCCAGTTAGCTTAAGGTTGAAAACACTAGTAGTAGCTCCATGTGTCTTCATGATTTTTATGGTATACTTTTTATTTCTAAATTACACTGTTTACATAGCAAATAATTCACTCTACCGTTTAAAATGTAATTCTTGAACCAACAAATGTATTTTTTTTAGATGAAATATTGGTGTGTAGGCACCATCTCAGTGTATTGTGTCTGAGTCTGAGCTTTCAGAAGGAGCCAGCGCTACACATTAGAACTGCTTTCAGGTAACATATTGTTTCTCCTACTCCCATGTAACTGGAGGAGTCCCAAGCCAGACTTTGATTTCTTACTATTGAGTGCTATTCTGATACCTACTGGGAGCTGCTATATTGCTCCCTTCCCATTGTTCTGCTGATTGGCTGCTGGGAGGGGGGTGATATCACTCCAACTTGCAGCTCAGCAGTAAAGCGTGACTGAAGTTTATCAGAGCACAGGTCACATGGCCGTGGCACCCTGGAAAATTAAGAATATGGCTAGCCCCATGTGTAATTTCAAAATAAAATATAAAAAATCTGTTTGTGTTTTTGAAAAACACATTACAATGCAGGATTCTGCTGGGGAAGCTCTATTAACTGATGCGTATTGAAAAAAACATGACAGTGTTCCTTTAAATTCTCTCTCTGTGCCGTTTGCCCTACTACTCACTGACCTGGTACTCCAAGTGGCCATTTTTGCATTAAACATTATGCATAATGCCTCCTGCGCCTACCAGCACCATTATAATATTTTAAATTCCCTTTTAAAGGGAATAATTTCTGGGAAAAGCTCAGCTGTGCGCGACATTGCTGGCCTCGCCGGGGCTGCAGAGTGTAAAGTTGCTGTCACATTAATGCCCGCACCATTTCCCTGTGTATCTTTCACCTCCTTGGCTACATAATGGGAGCAAAATTGCATTTCTAAACATTTGAACTGCGGGTAACCAACACCTCACTAAACTGATCTCATTCAATCGCTTCAATTTAGCAGCAGGAATTTTTTCCCCTTCCTTTCTGCACATTACCTCCTAGCTGAGTGATGTTGATAAGGGCCAGGCCTGAAAAATTGGATCCCTGATAAGGGGTCCTGTTATCAGGAGGTGGTGGGGAGTTGGGGGGAGTTTTGCTTCTCCTCATTTCCATTTAGATGAGTATTGATTATTTATTTATCCCAGCAAAGTGAGTCTCGCTTCCAATCTTATCTCGGCCGCTGCTTGTCAGCAGAAAAGAGAGATAGAGTTTACAGACATCGCTATCTAAGATAAAACTTACACATGGGCCTTTTTCTTTTCCTTCCTTCTCACTGCGCCGGTTTATTGAGACCTTGAGTGAAAGGATAACTTCCCCCCTCCCCACTAAATAAGAAGTGGCGGTTGTGAAATTTTAAGTCTGTTTTTTGACATCTGCTTCCATTTGTTTAAAGCAGTAGTGTCGGAATGTTTTAAACAGAGTGTCAGAATGGGGTGCTTTCAGACCACGGGGGTCTGTCAACCAATGGCCCACAAGCCCAGTCACAGAGGCCCCCCTTGTGATCCTTACCCCCACCACCACGCCCATGTACTTGCACTTTTAGTTTGCTGTAGATCCCAGGCAGGCAGCAAGCCGGGGGGGGGGGAGTGACCCATGAGGCCCATGGCCCACAGGTATATTTTTCTGTGTCCCACCAGCCTATTCTGACCCTGTGTCTAAAGGCTGACCTTTACAGTACTACTCAGGCAGAACAGTATGCATAGTATATGGAGTGGCCCCCTTTTCTATTGTCTCTTTTTTTCAGACAGACCACCCAGACAATAGAAACCGCTGCAGCAACACTTCTTTTAGCAGACAAATGAACATTTCCATTATGACAAATAATGCTTGATCACAAAAGCAAAAAAGTATCTGCACACTCAAAGAAAGTAAATACAAAAGAAAAATGTATTAATGACAAAATCATAGAAAATAAAGCCCAACACGTTTCAACCCAACAAAGGGTCTTCATCAGGGGCAAAAAATGAATTTGTGATTATTTTTGGAGTTGCTGAATGGGCTTTCTCCAGTTTTCTATACCTGTACTATTATGATTATTTTGATGAGGTGTACACTATGATATTTTGCAAATAATGCTTGATCCACCAGGACTGAAAGATTATCTGACAGGAGCCTATCAGTAGCTTTAATGGAAACCACACAATTAACCGTTTTCAGCCCAAAATCTGTTGCCACTAGTGACGGACCATTTCGGGCACAACTACTGACAGGCTCCTGGGCAAAATTAGGACGCTTCTTTCCCAATTGAAAAATGCTGCTAATGTCCCATTAATGGATGGAGCTTTCTCCATTATGCCCACCTAAGGTGGGTGATATCGGACTTATCTAAACATTTGGCCCGCGAGGATACAGGCCATCAGGGCAAGGACCACCTCAACAAGCCGATATGGTTGAAATTTGACAAGGGGCTAACCATATTCTTAATTTCCCAGGGTGCTACAGCAATGTGACTTGTGCTATAATAATCTTTAGTCACACTTTACTGCTGCGCTGCAAGTTCCCCCCAAGTAGCCGATCAGCAGAACAATGGGAAAGTAGAAAGATAGCAGCTCCCTGACACCCGTATTGCTAAAAGTGTTAGATATCAAAATAGCACTCAATAGTAAGAAATCCAAGTCCAGTTTGGGACTCCTCCAGTTACATGGGAGTAAGAGAAACAATAGGTTATATAAAAGCTCAGACTCAGGCACAATGCACTGAGATGGTGCCTACACACCAGTATTACAACTACAAAAAATACACTTGTTGGTTCAAGAATAACATTTTAAATGGTAGAGTGAATTATTTGTTATGTAAACAGTGTAACAGAATCCCTTTAAAACTAGAGATACAGGGGGCAATTCTGAAAGTTTACCCAAGTGTTTTGTATTTTCATACTTTGTAAGATTCAAGCAGGGCCCTCTTTTCCAGGAGCTCTAGACACTGTTGCTTACACAATGCAGCATTTAGATACAGTGAAGACGAAAGAGAACTTCAATGCACCCCAAAGTTTTTTTTTGTTTTTTTGTTTTTTTTGCAGGGCTACAACTGGCATTGGCATTAATAGCTATAGATCAGCAGGGAAAGCTGGGTGATGTAGTTTAATTACACACACACTTACACTCTAGTTACTCGGCACAACACTCTGTACCTGCTATAATGTTCTTCTTGTTCTGATTATTATTCTGTCCCCTTAGAAGTAATGGAAGAGCTCCTGATAGTTTGCTGCCAGCACGCAAGCCACCATCATGCTCTCAGAGGCACTTGTCCAACCGAAAAATTGTAGTCTGGGCCAGCAGCTTTCACTCGGACCTTGGCAGAAAAAGCCCACAGCTAAATCTGTTTGTGGGCCATAAAGAGGCCTGTTTGTGTGGGAAATCAATCATTTAGCCTGGCTCTCTCCTGACGGCCGTATTACTGCCTCACATAAACGCCTCCCGCTGCCACATAAACAAACTTGTTTCCTCTCTGGCCGCTGACATTTTTAAGGTCTCTGTAAAGGGCACAGGAGGCCTACAGTCTTATATGTGCTGTCTCTGGGAGAGCCCAGTCCAACTCGAGTATTAAATGGTACATTACAGGGTCTCCCTAGAGCGTCTACTCATATTGCACTAAGCGTTAACCTCTAATGTTCCTTACCAGCCAGCGTAACTTTATTGCTGCTTCCTGTCTGTGTTATTCACAATGCAAGTGGTCAGTAAATGCTATATACTAGCTACCATTGCATATATCATTAATTGTGTCCAGAGTTGTTTCTGTTTGATCAGACAAACACCTATGTGTATCTCCATTATTTAGACAAAAGTAGGAGTCCAAACAAGAGACCCTTGGAATGTTATGTCTAGTACTGGAAGGCACTTACCTCTGCCTGACTGTGCAACTATAGGGCCAACTTAAGGATCCCAGAGGGGTGCCTATTTCTGTGCCCACTGCTCTAGGGATACAAATATGGCAGGCAGGTTGACCAGGTAAAAATATAAAGGAAAGGGAGGATAATTCCAATGTTAATGGTAATAAGTCAGTAATGAAAAACTGTTGCTTAAGCTGCTCCTGCAAAACTACTGTTTTCAGATTTCCTATCATCAACAAGTTGATGAAAAAATGGTGGCCCTTGAAAACCTGCAGTAACGTGGCAAAGGCTCTTCCTATAATTATCTTCCTTGTGCCCTCTAAATCACTGGGGGGTTCCAAATGTTAGGAACCCCCAGTGAGTGCTTACCTGTATTATACACACAGCATGCTCTGTATCTGTATTAGGTATAGATCTCTGTATATTGAGTAACACTGAGCAAGTTGGGGCCGATGATATATGAATTATCTCTTATAAGGCCATAGGTTGCAATATAAATGGGGTGTGCTAGAAATTTCTATTGATTATTGTTCCTGTTCTCTGGGTTACCTTCTTAAATGTCTGTATATGTATAACAGAAAGACTTTGTCTATAATACTAAGACATTATGTTAAACCGTTTCTGCATTCCTGTGTTCCAGGTCCCCAGTACCGCCTGGAGAAACAAAGCCAGCCCAATGTACCTGTGGATTTGGACAGTACTCTGGAGAATCAGAATTCCCTGGAGTTCTGCCTTGTGCGAGAGAACAGTATGTGTCTATTTCCCCTTATTTTCAACCCTTTACTTCTAGCCCCTGACATATTTGCTACTACTTTATTCTTTAGGGGTTTATTTCCCCATTGTTCTCCTTGATAAGAATACATGCCTACCGACTGTGATTGATTGACTCGCTTTGTTTATAAGCATCAGAGTCCTGTTTATCTCGGCCATGACTGATCTGTGCGGAGGGTCTGACTCCTGCGCTTCTGAAATGAGAATCTCTAGATAACTGATGAAGGGGTCGCAAAGAGATGGAAACAGAATGCATGACACATTAGTGCAAACCGCCTTATCTCTTTCATTTAAAAAACAGCATTCTACTGTATTACACTACAGATATTTGTTTTATAGGCAGGCTTGTGTACATGGTGCTGTGTATGACATAGTGGCTAAGATTTAAAAAAAGACATGTCCATCAAGTTCAACCTTTTTGTCCAAATGAAAAACTGCTAGTTATATGTGTATAGTAGAGCTGGGGTTTGGGGGGTATATCAGTAGTATCCAAAGCTTAGGGAATGTGTCCATTAACTAGGAGGATATCTGGGTTATTAATACAGACAAGGAGGGTATCTATGTGCAGAGCCGGCCAGGGAACTGTGCATTATATGCAGAGTAAGGAGTTTGTATTTTACCATAGCATCTGTATACATGTATCTATATTCTTTGCACCAAGTGCCATGTTCTGCACCTTGTGCCAGTTGTTTTGTCCAGCGCAAGGTTTACTATGATCCCCCCCGATGCAAGTTTTAGCACATTAGATTCCATTAAAGTGCATTGGAATCTTTCTGCTAGAGATTATGGAAAATAAATATAGGTTCCTGACCTTATTATAGAAAATGTAATTAGGACAGTTTGTTTCATGCATTTTGCTTAGCCCATCCACATAACACAATGAGCATAAGATGTGCACATTAAATCTGGCCCTACAGTTGTGCAAACATGGGGGCCATGTCCATTTTTCCAGTTATCAGACAGATTTACCGTCCGTATTTCCAGCCTTTTCCACCCCTTTCCATGCAACTTGTGCAGAAAGCCTGTTCTTTCCACGGCTAATTGAATTTTATGTCCTGCCGCTCGCTTCCCATGATGCTCCCCTCGTCATCTTATCGTTAAGAACTAATTAGCATTCAGGGGAAATTGGTCTTAATATATTAAAATTGGTTAAGTGGCTTTAGACCTGTATAAAAAGCCAGAGCCTTATAGGAAATTCTAACTGAAGACTGTGTGTGTGTGTACAATTAACTGAATTACAATTAAGAGTTTTCATTAAGCAAAATACCAGTGTATTAAAATGATAAAGCACCATGTTGCCAGTGGCTTAACCTTCTCTCTGCCATATGTTGGTCAATATACATACATTACCTTGCACAGGCATCTATCTAAAAAAACTTCTCTGATATCTGTAACAGTTGATGCAGAGTTGACTAATAAAGCAAGAGACTATCCAGCCAATTGTCTGTCAGTAAAGACCAGTAAGATTAAAGCATTAATAATGTCAAAAAGTGATAATAAATATTTTTTACAGGTATAGGACCCGTTATCCAGAATGTTTGTGACCAAGGGTATTCCGGATAAGGGGTTTTTCTGTAATTTGGATCTCCATACCTTAAGTCTACTAAAAAAATCAATAAAACTTTAATTAAACCCAATAGGGTTGTTTTGCATCCCATAAGGATTATTTATATCTTAGTTGGGGTCAATTACAAGGTACTGTTTTATTATTACAGAGAAAAAGGAAATCCGTTTTAAAATTCTAAATTATTTGATTAAAATGGAGTCTATGGGAGACGGGCTTTCCGTAATTCGGAACTTTCTGGATAAGGGATCCCATACCTGTATAGAATTCTTGTTTCTGGCAACAAATGCCCTCTCTTAAAAGAGAAAGCTATTCATAGTCTTATAGAGAGCCATGGATGGCATTTGACCCCATTTATCTTTGTGTAAGAACTTAAACCCATTGTCAGTATAAATATTAAATGAAATAGTGTGAATATATATGGATATATCCTGATGTTCCACATAAGGTAGATTGCACTTTACTCAGTGCTGGAACTTGCAACTGGGGAAAGTGCCCCAAGCCAAATCATGCAAAATTTCTCCTGCTTCCGCCTTGCCTCCTACAGTTTGTTAGTTTTGGGATCCAGCCAGACCCCCGAATTCTTTGTGAACCAAATCTGATTTGATTTTAAGGATTCACTTCAGCCAGGTACGTGGATTCGGCCGAACCCTGCTAAAAAATGTCAAATCTTGGCAAAATCCTGGATTCAGTGCATCCCTAATATTAGTATGTAGTTTTGCAAATAAAGCATCTATTTTGATTTATGTTTGATTACTCTTCCTTGTAAAGGCTCCACTTAAAGCATGGTATGTATGCTCCTACACATCACCTGACACCAAACAATGGCGGCTCCTTTAATCTGCGGCTCAAATCTCCTCGTGCCCCTTTTAGGCCCTTGCATTAACCAGAGCAGTAAGCAGCATGTCACATTGTCTCCGCTCAGGCCTAAATCACTGTTTCTGCCATATTTTATGCAGCACTTTATTTAAAAGCATCTGACTGATTATTTCCCGGTTCCAGGGCTGCCATCCCGGCGGCTATATTTAAACAGAATCCGTCAGAAATGCTCATTTTCAAATTGGTCGCCTTCCAAAATCGCGTCAAAAAATTAAAGAAGTGAGCCAGCGTGTGGGGCTCTGTAGTGGTATTTTTAAAGTAATTGACATTTTGGCTTAAAGCGTGGTTATCTGCAGTATAACTAATAGCTTCAGGAAAAAGTCAGGGTGTTGGTAAAGAAGAATATATGAGCTTGGTAATGGGGTTGGTGGCAGCTTTATGGGAAAAAGTTGTTAAAGTTCCACAGTATCTAAATCATACAGGAGGGGGTGAAGGCAAGGGTTGACTCCTTCACTGCCAGAGTGGGAAGGCAGCCCTGCTGCCTCTTCTGCTCTATTCTCTGTTCATTTTTTAATGAAATAATGTTTTTATTCTTATTTTGAGATCCACTGTCTCTTTTGTTGCCTTTGTAGTGTGTGTCACCCACCAGCTATGGTGGCACTGTTGCAGCTGTCTCTCATCATTGTTTGAAAGTGAATGCTGGGAATTGTAGTTCAGAAGCACCTGGGCTTTCATATGCTAGTCATGTAATAGGTAGAGGGCAACAGTAATGTGCGGGTTAACAGAAACTCCGCTCGCACTTGACCCTAATCTAGGCACTTCCTACCCGACCCTAACCCAATGAGCCTCTGCATTTATAGACCTGCACCCCACCCCTCTCTGATGTCATGAAAAGGGGTGGGACGCACAGATGCAAATCTATGAATACTGAGCTATGGAGTTCATAGTAGGGTGGTTGCATGGTAAAGTTCAGCCTGAACCTGTTGAAGTTGTGCGGATGCTGGCCCAAACATCACTAGAGAGTGTTTCTGGGGGGGCATTTTTACTGGTGCACTTATTGAGGTGTGTTACCTGCATCCCCTCAATTTAAGGTGGCTATACATGGGCAGATTTAAGTTGCTGATTTTGCTTCTTCATACAGATTTGTCAGCTTATCTGCCCAGGTATGGGACCCTCCAACAGGCCCATTTGACTGATATCTGGCTGAAAATTGGGCAGATGATGATCAGGCAGGTTTGATCTACCCGTCGAACCAAAGACTGTTTTGGATCATTGATGTGGCCTTCAGCCTGATGGCATGTGTCCCATTGCAGTCCCATGGTTTGGCCCTTAGGTGGGCATATCGGGGAATAATTGCGGTCACTAAATGAGTGGATCTTATAATGTATGGCCAGCTTTAAGCTGCAGCACCAGTCTGTGGCCTGTCTGAATTAAGAATAAGCAAATTATGCACTAAAGAATAAAGAGCACACAAAGGACCAACTATAGATATATTCACCAAGTGGAACAGGTGGTCATGGTGTTTAAGCCCCAGGGAGTGCCCTATGCATTTTGTGTCCTATTGGCATTTTTTCAGCCCACTCACAAGTCTAAAAATGTCTACTAGAACGTAGACTAAAGTTGGCCATACACTTAACAATGCTGCAACAAGAGTAGATTTTGCCCAATTTGGCACCCAAGTAGTGGGCTAAATTCAAGTGATCTGATCATTCAGCCATTGGGCCTGCAATCACATAACAGATCCAGCGCAAGATGCAATTTGCTTGATATCTTAGTATCATGTAGGCTGTGGAAAGCCATATGTTACTTGTCCAAAAATCCACTGCATTGTTTTATCTCTTCGGCAGGTTCCAGAGGAGAGGAGCCTCCAGAGGAGGAGACCCAAATTGACATTGCGACAGTGCAGGACATGCTTAGCAGCCACCAGTACAAGTCTTTCAAAGTCAGCATGATTCACCGATTGCGCTTCACTACGGATGTCCAGCTTGGTGAGTCTCCCTGCATCCTCTTTCAGCTTGTGATATACAGTGGTGTGAAAAACTATTTGCCCCCTTCCTGATTTCTTATTCTTTTGCATGTTTGTCACACAAAATGTTTCTGATCATCAAACACATTTAACTATTAGTCAAAGATAACACAAGTAAACACAAAATGCAGTTTTTAAATGAGGGTTTTTATTATTTAGGGAGAAAAAAAATCCAAACCTACATGGCCCTGTGTGAAAAAGTAATTGCCCCCTGAACCTAATAACTGGTTGGGCCACCCTTAGCAGCAATAACTGCAATCAAGCGTTTGCGATAACTTGCAACGAGTCTTTTACAGCGCTCTGGAGGAATTTTGGCCCACTCATCTTTGCAGAATTGTTGTAATTCAGCTTTATTTGAGGGTTTTCTAGCATGAACCGCCTTTTTAAGGTCATGCCACAACATCTCAATAGGATTCAGGTCAGGACTTTGACTAGGCCACTCCAAAGTCTTCATTTTGTTTTTCTTCAGCCATTCAGAGGTGGATTTGCTGGTGTGTTTTGGGTCATTGTCCTGCTGCAGCACCCAAGATCGCTTCAGCTTGAGTTGACGAACAGATGGCCGGACATTCTCCTTCAGGATTTTTTGGTAGACAGTAGAATTCATGGTTCCATCTATCACAGCAAGCCTTCCAGGTCCTGAAGCAGCAAAACAACCCCAGACCATCACACTACCGCCACCATATTTTACTGTTGGTATGATGTTCTTTTTCTGAAATGCTGTGTTACTTTTACGCCAGATGTAACGGGACACGCACCTTCCAAAAAGTTCAACTTTTGTCTCGTCGGTCCACAAGATATTTTCCCAAAAGTCTTGGCAATCATTGAGATGTTTTTTAGCAAAATTGAGATGAGCCATAATGTTCTTTTTGCTTAAAAGTGGTTTGCGCCTTGGAAATCTGCCATGCAGGCCGTTTTTGTCCAGTCTCTTTCTTATGGTGGAGTCGTGAACACTGACCTTAATTGAGGCAAGTGAGGCCTGCAGTTCTTTAGATGTTGTCCTGGGGTCTTTTGTGGCCTCTCGGATGAGTTGTCTCTGCGCTCTTGGGGTAATTTTGGTCGGCCGGCCACTCCTGGGAAGGTTCACCACTGTTCCATGTTTTTGCCATTTGTGGATAATGGCTCTCACTGTGGTTCGCTGGAGTCCCAAAGCTTTAGAAATGGCTTTATAACCTTTACCAGACTGATAGATCTCAATTACTTTTGTTCTCATTTGTTCCTCAATTTCTTTGGATCTTGGCATGATGTCTAGCTTTTGAGGTGCTTTTGGTCTACTTCTCTGTGTCAGGTAGCTCCTATTTAAGTGATTTCTTGATTGAAACAAGTGTGGCAGTAATCAGGCCTGGGGGTGACTACAGAAATTGATATTGAAAATTGAAATTGATAAACCACAGTTAAGTTATTTTTTAACAAGGGGGGCAATCACTTTTTCACACAGGGCCATGTAGATTTGGAGTTTTTTTTCTCCCTTAATAACGTAAACCTTCATTTAAAAACTGCATTTTGTGTTCAATTATGTTATCTTTGACTAATAGTTAATGGTTTTTGATGAGCAGAAACATTTAAGTGTGACAAACATGCAAAAGAAAAAGAAATCAGGAAGGGGGCAAATAGTTTTTCACACCACTGTATGATCTTTTTTACTTCTGTTCATGCTGCTAAGGGACATTAACGTGTTTGGGTTAAATATCGTATGGCCTTCATCCAGCAATGGTCTTGCTTGGCTTGTCAGCACTATAATAGGCTGCATGTGAAGGAACCTCTAACTTTTAATTCCCTTTGTGGATTTCTCTAATATAAATCTCAAGAGGTGATATCATGTTGCTCTATCCTCCATAAAGGTGTTACTTTCATATACTGCCATTGTCTCATGCTGGATGGCCACAGCTTCCCTTGTAATTCTCCCACAGCATGTTGTGTTATTATACCTTTTGAATAAGCCAGTAGGGTTTGGCCTTAGCAGGACAATCTCTTTAATATTGCTTATAACCTTTTTAGATACATAAGGATAAACCTCTATGCATAGAAATTTCCCAGTACTGCACACTGTTCTTTTGAAAAAAATGAGTATAGTACATACAGATACAAATAATGAAGCGCCATCATGAGGGCCTGAGTTCAGTTCCTTATAAGCAGCATTTTCTCAACAAATATTTTTTTCCACTGTGCCCCCAAAAATATATATTGCTGCCAATTTTATGTTCAAGCTTTTCTGTATTAAAAGTGACTTTAAGCATTGCAGCCCTCCAGTGTCGGACTGCCCCACCAGGATACCAGGAAAACTCCTGGTGGGCCCAGGTGTCAGTGGGCCCTCCTGCTCCATTGGCCTGTTTCATGGTTATTCCCTATTTCTGAATAGGAAGAAAGGGGAGAAATAGATGGAAGAATGGTGGGCCCCTGGGTTTCCAGTCCAACACTGCAACCCTCAGCCTGTGACCAGTCTGAGTTTTAGCACTGCTGCCCTCGGGCCTGTGAGTTTCAGCACTGCTGCCACAGATGCCCAGTCCTATGCTGCCTGTGTGTGCCATACACTGCCTGCCCTATGCTGCATGTGTGTGCCATAGTCTGCCTGCCCTATGCTGCCTGTGTGTGCCATAGTCTGCCTGCCATATGCTGCCTGTGTGTGCCATACTTTGCCTGCCCTATGCTGCCTGTGTGTGCCATACTCTGCCTGCCCTATGCTGCCTGTGTGTGCCATACTCTGCCTGCCCTATGCTGCCTATGTGCCATACTCTGCCTGCCCTATGCTGCCTGTGTGTGCCATACTCTGCCTGCCCTATGCTGCCTATGTGCCATACTCTTGCCCTATGCTGCCTGTGTGTGCCATACTCTGCCTGCCCTATGCTGCCTGTGTGTGCCACACTCTGCCTGCCCTATGCTGCCTGTGTGTGCCATACTCTGCCTGCCCTATGCTGCCTGTGTGTGCCATACTCTTCCTGCTCTACCCTGCCTGTGTGTGCCATACTCTGCCTGCCTTATGCTGCCTGTGTGTGCCATACTCTTCTTGCCCTACCCTGCCTGTGTGTGCCATACTCTGCCTGCCCTATGCTGCCTGTGTGCGCTATACTCTGCCTGCCCTCTCTCTCTCCATGGCACCACTGCAAGTACAGGTTCATAGTAAGGGTCCATAGGCCTGAACAGGTGTGGATTACCTAGGGGTAGGAAGCTTAGTACCTGCATTTATACTTTAATGCATGCATATATCCTCATTAGTATATAAATACACATCATTTCCTTTACATTCCATAGCATTATTTCAGCCTCCTCCATTAAAAATGGATTATAAGCTCTCTATAAAGTGCAACTGGTGCTATATGTAAATAATAAGGTTATACTGTATAACACACATTCATATAGAATCACACAACAGAGGCAAGTGGATGGATGATGCAGGGCCCATGCAGCAGATAAAAATAATGGAAGTTTGCACGATCTTTACATGATAAAAAGGCAGATGAGAGGGACAGGAACGTCTGGGCTCTCCCATTGCTCTACTCCACGCCTGGCCCACTTGCCCCTTTCTGGAAAGATTGATGGCTCTGAGGGTGACCTTGACTAGGAGCAGGAGCCAGTGATGTATGTACCAGGCTCTCTGTGCTAAATGGGCCCAGATTTGTAGTGCTAATATTCATGGGGACATGGGCCCAAACTCACCGCGGCTATAAATCAGCGGCCACTTTAGGTGTCACTGCTGGTTTATATTCGGCTACTGTCGAAAAATCACTCCAGGTTCAAACCTCCGGCGTCATCTGTTCATCTGGAAGAGTTTGGTATTATGTGGTCATGATAGAGACTGGCAAATTAACAGCATTAACTCCTACCCTGCCTAAGGAGCCACAATTCTAAGCTCTAGACAGAACTTTTTTAACAGGTTCCCCCTGCCCTAATGTCTTATCTGCTGTTAATAACATTTCCAAGAACTTGCCAGTGTTGTGCTGAGTATATAGGATTAGTCTCTCTCTCTACATATATCATTAATTGTGTTGTCTCTGTCATTCTTTGTGAGTGCGTAGAGCTTTCATTATAGATCTAGCACTGTGCCATTACCAGGGAAGAAAAATATAAATATAGGAAGCCTCTCCAGCTTATCCACATCACATTCCGGCACACTGGCTTTTTGGCTTCCATCCAAGTTTCGGGAGGAGGACAGGTTGCACAGCCCTGACCAGGTGTAGAGTGAAGCATGGGCCCCCTTAGCTATAGACTTCAGTGGTTCTGTTTAAATGGACCCTTTTGTAGACCTTGTTCCGGAGAGGATTGTAGAAATGGGCTTTGGAGGCTACCACAAAAAGGTCCAAAGGCTTAAGGTGGCCATACTCATTCCTGGCAGTGTGTGGATACACATAGTGCATTATCACCATCATTTATTTATATAGTGCCAGCCGAGCTTGACAATAAATTTAAACAAACAGGAGTGTAACAAACAAGGGTATACAGAGTAACAATAAGGTCAGAGGGCCCTGCTCACAAGAGCTTACAATCTACAGGGATCATCAGTAGATGAGCAAGTAAAAAGAAGCTTCAATTGGTAGTAAATGTGATGCCCTTTGTCCACAGGGATCTCTGGTGAGAAAGTGGAGATTGATCCGGTGACCAATCAGAAGACCAGCACCAAGTTTTGGATCAAACAGAAGCCAATCTCCATTGATTCAGATGTGCTTTGCGCATGTGATCTGGCAGAGGAGAAAAGTCCAAGTAAGTGACCTTTGGGGAAATGCTTACAGATATGGTTTTCATCTTGCCCTGATGCCGCCATTTTTGTCTTCCTAACAACAACTGCATTGAGCCCCAGGGCTCTCACCCCTCTTCATACTCCCTCCAATGTGCATAACCCCTCCTGTTTATTCCATTATATGGCAGAGTGGCCAGACTAGGATGCACTGACATTTAAAGGAAGGCTTAATGTAAATGAAACCCTTGCATTTCTGAATGATGGGGAAGTGTGTGGGTGATGAATATACAGTCATCCTGCAGATATGAAATGAAAAACAAAAACCAGTGCCTACCCTGACATTTGATTACATTGAGAAGCTGCAGTAATGGCTCCATGTATTACTAGCACTCGGCACACAGTTGGTTTATAATTAGCTATTGCTGAGTAAGGGATTTCTCAGGGATTCTCACAAGCTTCCTGTTCTTAAGTAGAGGCATCTTGCCATCGGCAGCCAAGCTACTGTGGGATCCCAGCCAGTGGATCTCAATTCTATCAATCACTTCTCTCAAGGCAGCAAACGTATTCCTTATTCTGTGATCCGCTGGCTGCAATATTCTCCAAACACGGCCGCGCCGTTCTACATAACTGAGCCTGCCTCCCATATTGCGCTTCCTCAAAGCACTTTAAAGGAATATTGATGCTAAAAACAAGTTGTTTTGGCAGAAAAATCACACTTTTATAATTTACTGTAAATGTTTATAGTATACTATATTTCCTGAATTGTACTCTGACCTTTCCAGCAGGCTGGCAGCTTGTGTGTCTCATTGAGGATTCAGTCTGTGATTGCAGTTCACTGCTTAAAGGGCAACTGTCAGTCCCAGAGAAATCCTAGCCAGGCCGGCAGTGGTTCTGCTATAGCTACCTGTGTGGAGTATACTGGCGCATTACACGGCCTTCCCATCCTCTTCTCATTTCTGCTTCTCTCCACCAAACCCGTTGTTGTCTTATTGGTTTAATTACCTCCACTTTCCTGCTCTCCTTTTCAACCTCCCCCTTTCTTCTTTCTTCCACTCTTCCGTTTTTTTTTCATTTCTTACATCTCTACCCTTCCTCTGTTACCCCTCCCTAAAGGTTCCCATTCACTGGTAGATCCGCCTATGGGTGGGGGATATCGGGAGAATACAGGGTAATTTGATCGTTTGACCCTGGGACCAAACGATCGAATTATAATGACGGGTATAGGTAAAGTCAGTCCGGGGACCGCATCAACGAGCTGATGCGGTCCCCGATCTGACTAGATTTTCTAACCTGCCCAATTGAGATCTGGCTGATTTCAGGCCAGATGTCGGTCGGGCAGGCCTGTCGGAAGTGCTCATACATGGGCCGATTACCTGACGAATTTGTCCAAGGGGCCGATATCAGCAGCTACTATCGGCCCATGTATGGGGACCTTTACACAAGTCTTTCCTTTTCCCTTCAGTCTTCTTTTACATTGTACTATTCTTCACTTATATCTTTTCCCTGTCCTCCTTTGTTGTAAATGTGAGTCAATTTCAGTATCTTGACTCCAGTGTATTCACAGTGTTGATCCATTGAAACAGTTATCTGCCATGGCTTGTCCAATTACCATTGCCCAATACACTGGCCCCATTGTTTGCAGTCTGTTTATCACATAGGAACCAACAGCTATCAAGTATCTTGTGCCACTTGTCCAATCAAGTGCAAGGCAGAACAGCAGCATTGTTTGCAATATGAGAGCTCTCTCAAGGCAAAGGCAAATCATATCAAGGATAGTGACAAGCCACAGAAAACGCACCTATGGGCCACTGGTTGAACAGCCCTAGTCAATATAAAAAGAGTACTGAGGTGCAGTTCAAATATCCTTGAATAACAGATGCCTGATCTACCATGGATTCTCCCACAAGAGGTGCTGCATTTAAATGTAATTTCATTTTCAATTTTAGTTAAATATGTTGCCATTTTTTTTTTATGAGAGTCAGACTGGTGTTGTCCCCTTGAACTTGGATCCTAACACTCGCCCACCACGGAACTGTACAAATTGTAAGAGTATTGACTAATGGCACCAATGTGATTATTGTCCCCATTAGTAGGCATGCCCTTGCAATATATAGAGATATATAACACTATATAATAGCATAATTGTTCTGAAAAGATAATGAAAATATATAAAAACCCATACTGGTGTTAGCTATTCTGAAAGTAGGGTAGGAATATAATCATAGCAATCAGGTCTGGAGAACCTCCTGTAGGCTGCCAGTCCACATAGGGCTATAAAATAGCCAATCACAGCTCATACATGCTTGTGTTGCTCCAAACTCTACATTTGAATGTGTAAAAAAAAAAGTTTGGGAGCTTCTGGCCTATGGGATCTTACAGCATCCCCTCTGGCATCTGCTAGAATCCACAGATTTTCAGTCTGGGCCTGATAGCAATCTATCATGATTTGAGATAACAGTATTTCTTGTATGGGCAGAGGGCACTGCTGCACTGAATCTTGGCCCAGGTTTGTTTCTTTCACCCCTACAGAGCTGTGCCGAGTTCCTCGGTTGGCAGAGGAGAATCCTGGCAAGACATATTTTAGGAGCTTATGGTCAAGTTTCAGGATAAAAATGCTTGCTTGGATATAAATGCTTCTTTGGCACCACAATTCAGATGTATAACTAGAGCTTTTTCTGCTTTCCCTGCCTCCTTTCTAATGGGGGGGAACAGAGAAATATTTCCCTTACTGGTTTCCACATTCTCCATTTCTCCCAAGTTTTAGCGCGATTCTTATCGGCCGGTGATGTATGTCTCACTGCAAGGCTTACATCAAAAAAAATGATTCCTGGGGTCCTCCTTGAATGAATTATAAGAGGGAAGGAGAGGATGAGAGAGAGATAAGAGCTCAGACTTGTGCAATATATCCTCTATTCCATGTTTTATCTCTGGTAACACAAGCTCAGCCTATCTAGCTGGGAATGATATTATAAATTGTACTTATGCACGCATCCAAACGCCAGCAGTGCCGGGTCAACTGGATGACTGTCAGAATGAAGATGTCAGCCCCATAAGAAATAGCCCCCACGGTTCTGTGCCAGGACTTATGCTGGGGCTAATTATATGGCACCCATTGTGCATTCAGCTTCCTCTACAAGGTCGTTTATAAACTATTCGGAGAGACAGGTTGCTTATGCTGAGAACAACAGTGTATCATCATTTATTTATGTACTTTGTAGTCCAAGCCCTTCTCTTCTGCCTCTCATACCCTTCATTTAAAACACTAGCAGGTCCCTGGGATCATTTAAAGGTGACCATACATGGGCAGATTTTAACTGCCAATATTGGGCCTTCTGACTGATTCGGCAGCTTATCTGCCCGTGTATGGGGCCCTCCGTCGGGCCTACCCAACCCATATTTGGCTGGAAATCATTCAGATGTTGACTGAGCACACTGGGGACCATAAAAACCCTTTGGAGAGCCACATCTAGCCCATGGACCTCCAGTTGGACAGCCCTGCACTAGAGGATTCTGGAAGTTGTAGTCAGGATTATCTTGTAAGCTCTTAAATATTCTCTGTAAAGCGTTCTGTGATAATAGTAATGTCATAATGTATCCAATAGTTCTTGTACTTTAAACAAAAGTCCCACGAGGCATAGTAAAACCTTAAATATAGAGACTCTTATCCTTTCCCCTATATAAAGATTTGTTTTTGTTGGGGGGAATAGTCATGCAATGCCCACAATAGGCAGCATATAAAACCTAATGTACATACGTACCCAAGCAAGTCGGCAAATAGAGATGATATGCAGAGAGCAGCCACTTGCCGCATATGACAATAATGTGATTGTATCAGGCTGCCAACCTAAGGATGACGACTATTGCAACATTAGCCTCCTAAACTCGCACTATTATGTGCCCTGCGAGTTTCTCTCTCCTGAGTAAATCAATCAGCATCTGCAGTGATTCCCTCCGCGCCTCTGACAGGCCAGGCTATCTGCCTTGGAAATAGAGTGAAATTGAAAGCACTACATAATGACTTTATATCCCTCCAAAGATGGCTTGAGCGTTAAGGGTTTTATCTGACTCGCTGGCCCCTTTAGAGCATATTACAGCCTTTGTCAGTGCTGCACAGGTTAATTCTGCCCTGTTCACTATTACAAACATTATGATGTTTTATTGTATAATATTCTATTATCTCTTTCTCCATTCCATGGCTTCTATATGGCACACAGAGGTGGCACTGTACCATGGTCTCTTCTTGGTGAGAGTGCGGATACCAGCTTTATATTGCCATAGCCTGGCAGGGGTGTGGGGTGCACCGTGCACCTGTGTTTATAGTATTGGATTTAAAGGCTTTTGCGCCATTCATGGACCAAAACAATAAATCTCTTGTTTATCCCTCTTTGGCCATTGGACATTTGGAACATTATCCCTGTAACAGTGCAATTCTGCATCTTTGTGTTGCCATTATATACCCATGGCTGCTGCTTCTAAAGGAGGAATGGGTTTAGGGAGCAGTTCTGCCATTAATCAATAGAATTCTATTTGGCTCAGTGGCTACAAGTCGCAGGTTGCTATTGAGCCAACGGATCCCTTCATGCAGAAAGGCAGTTACTTGACAGGAGGGAACCTGGAATAGCATTTAGTAACCATATACTGATTGCTCATTTACCCGATTGTCTGCAGGTGCAAATTAAAGAGAATAAGAAAAGGGAAATTTCGGCTGTACGACTTCAAGTGCAGGTGTTGATTGGATCTGCTCTAAAAGGCGCCAAAAGCCTAAGGTGGTTACAGTCGTGCAAAGGTATAACAGTGTCATTAATAAGTGATAATCATGCATTTGTATAGGGAGGTATTCTCAGCACCAGTGAGAAAGCAATCAGATACCTAAAATTGATTGATTTGTTAGAGCTTTACAGTAGGCCTTTTGCTGAAGGCCTTGGCAGTGGCAGTGGCACCAGTGTCTCAGGTAGGCATTACATTCACTAGTGACCATAATGTGCCATTTTGGGGGAGGGTGGTCCCTCCTTACCCCATGCAACATGCAAGGAAGCGGCAGGTGCGGAGTGGAAGACCCTCATCCCGTCACACCTCTGCATATAGTAGTTCCGCACTGCTGGCCTGAAGGCTTTGGCAAGAAGATTGATGAAGATGATGAATTCTGGGCCTCCCGTGTGTGTGCCTCTTTGTAGTAAAAGGGAAAGGCATAGACACAGAGAAGATCAGCCCATTTCTGCACCCCTCCTCTTTTTCTTTTATCCTGTAACCTCTGACCCTGGCCTTCTGTCGGCAGCTGTCACTAGCACTGACAGTTTGATTGATGTCCCTCACCGCGGAAAGCGAGTCTGCTCGGCTCTCTAAACAAACACACAGACACATTGCAGGAAAACACGGGTAGACACAGCCTAGTATGGCGTACACACACAAAAGCACGCAAACTGCATGGCAGAACCATAAGCAGTGCCAGGGAGGGGGGCTGAGTGGTCAGCAAGATGCTTTGTTGCACAATTATTCATTTTATTGTTCATTTGCGTCCATTTGCTTCACTGTATGACATGTTTGTTGACAGAGTGCTGTACTACTACTTTGGTCGCAGTTTTTCACAGTGTCTGATTCTTCCCAGAACAGTTGGTGTTTTACATGTTTTTATGAAATTGTTGGGCCGCTTACTTATTTCACAGCTCTGCACCTTTTTCTCTTCTGTTCCCTTCTTTCTCCTTTGTTTGGCCTTCATCTTTTGCCTTATGACGCACCCAACTCCCCCCCCCCCCCTCCATTTCTCACATTCCAGTCTAACAGCCCCCTTCATTCCTCTCGTTACTCCTTCATTCCGTTCTCCCAAATATTCCCTTTTCTCCCCGTTATCACATCATTTCCCATTACTCATGTGCCCCTTGTTCCTTCTGATCCTCGGCCCTTGTTCTTCCCTTTTCATCTCGCTTCTTTTTGCCTCTGAGATATCATTTTGACTTGGCATGCCCTGGGTGCGGGGTCGGCATGGGAAGGGTTACGAGGAGAGAGAGGATAAAGAGTAGCAGCTTTTGAGCTGTTCATGTGTAAAACCTGCTGTTCTGGTGTCTCACCAAGGAACCGAGAACCAGAGGTAATTTCTTTTTAATTAGCGTGTATGAAAAAGGTCGGAGGATTCCCCAGCATGTCCTTGTCACTGGGACGAAACACAAAAAGGCACTGGCAGTCACACCCACTCGTACCCTCGCTGGTCCCCAAGACCCCATACGCATGCTGCGCCAATAGAAACATTAAAGGTGCCCTTTTGCAAACTCCCATGCATCATGTTGTATTAATCAGCCCGGCATTCATACGGGCACCAAGAAATATATGCTTCATTAATATTTATACACATACAGTGACTTTTCTCTTTCGTTCATCCTTGTCTGGCTCAGGGGCTACCGTTTGCTTTTAATCCTTCATGCACATCTTGATCCATGGCCTTCCTTTATGTTACTTGAAATGATATCTTTCACTCAAAAATATTCCCCGTCTGACACTTTGTTTTTAATTAGGGACAACTGAGAGACATGGGTTTCTGCTATGGCACAGAGCTAACCATCCACACAAACATGGGAACAAGCATTGACATGAGTTCCTAACTAAGCTGCATGTTGAACAGCATCTATAACCGATGGAAAGGCCGCACAGAGAGGCCTGTTTGGATGAACAGCGGCTGTTTTGGGAGCCCTTGTGCCTGCAGATTATTGGATAGGCAGGTATATGGCAGTGGTGGCATTGGGATTCCTGCAAGGTTTATTAGCTGGAGTGGAGAGTGGAGTTACTTTTGTCCTGCACCCCGTGCCCAGTAATCCTGGACCAGCTTTTTTATCTTGCAGTTCTTTAAGAATAAATTATTCTGGGCTTTATACCACTTGGGGGTAAGGAGGCAGTAGCCAAGAGGGGATAAAAAAAACTGCCCCTAAAATGGCCCATACCATCTATACCCTTCTGGTGCCTTCACCTTCCTTCTCTCCTGAGTGTCTTCTCACCATCCTCTTCTGCCCCCTCTATCTCATCCCTTCACTTTTATCTCCTATTTCATGTTAAACTGTGAATAAAAACATTAGGCATTATGGGAGTGCCCAACAGCTTGTCCTTATTAAAATAATGGATAGGTTAGCAGGTTTAGTGTCTGGAGCATGTGCTTTGTTGGGGTGTCCAGCTGGCAGTCTGTCACATTACCTGATACAGCAGGCAGTGATTTTATAGCTCACCCGTAATGTGGCGGGCACAGAAGTACGTGGTCTTTTCAGGATTGCAGCCCCTCTAAAGCAATAAATTCTTAATGTGCTACCCAGCCATTTAATGGTTAAATAGATTTACCCCTTGCCAGAGATGCCACAAAATGATGTCTCCCATGGGCAGCATGACTGTCTCTTAGTGGTGAAATATACCCTATTCAAAGGCACTCTGTAGCTTTCATATGTTTTCCCCTAAAGGAATAAAGTTATCACATAATTAACCTTAGGGAAAGCCCCACTGCGTTTAGGTGATGTAGTTCTGGTTCTGTCACAGATGGCATGCAGGGCATTGTGTGTCCTTTCGTCTGAGTAATTTCATTAAAGATGGAAAGAGAAAGTTGCGTGTGTGCTATAACCACAGTGACGCCACGGCCGCCAAGCTCCGCTGCGTAGCTCTGCCATAGTGAAACACATACCAGTAGCGGATGCTTTTTGGGGAATGAGGTTGCAGCGCTTTGTGGGTAGGTTTAGTCTAATGGCACACCTGGCATATAGTACACTTGAAGCCTTGATCCTTTTAGGTAAGGGACCTTTTTTTTCTTTTTTTTTTTTTTTAAATGCGATCTTATGAGGCATTTAGGCTTCCAATTAGAAAGCAGAACAGGGCTGCTGCAGGTTTTTGAGCAGTGTCAGGAGATGCTTCCTGCATCAGTAACTTCCACTGCTTAGCAGAACAGCAGGGGGCACTCCTGTTACAGATTTATGATCTTAGCAGTAAAAAGAAAAAGTATAGTTTGTCTGATACAGGTATTTGACTTGTTGGAATGCTCCGGACCTGGGGTTTTCCAGACAAGGGGTCTCTGCAGGATTTGTATCTCCATAACTTAAGTCTGCTAAAAATCACTTAAACATTAAATAAACCCAATAGGACTGTTCTGCCCCAATAAGGGGTAATTATATCTTAGTTGGGATCAAGTACAGGTACTGTTTTATTATTACAGAGAAAAGGGAATCATTTAACCATTAAATAAACCCAATAGGGCTGTTCTGCCCCCAACAAGGGGTAATTATATCTTAGTTGGGATCAAGTACAGGTACTGCTTTATTATTACAAAGAAAAGGGAATCATTTAACCATTAAATAAACCCAATAGGGCTGTTCTGCCCCCAATAAGGGGTAATTATATCTTAGTTGGGATCAAGTACAGGTACTGTTTTATTATTACAGAGAAAAAGGAAATCATTTAACCATTAAATAAACCCAATAGGGCTGTTCTGCCCCAATAAGGGGTAATTATATCTTAGTTGGGATCAAGTACAAGGTACTGTTTTATTATTACAGAGAAAAAGGGAATCATTTTGAAAAAATAGAATTATCTTTTTAAAATGGAGTCTATGGAAGATGGCTTTCTGGATAACAGGTTTCTGGATATTGGATTCCATATCTTGCTATGTATAGACATCTTGACATGTGCTAAATAGTAAGTTGCCCAAGGCAACTAACACATGGGTGCTGTTATGGCTATAAAGATAGTAATGATGCACCGCTATGAACTCTCGCCTTCATGACCCATTCCCAACAAAGGCCAATATTACACCTGGGTTTATACATTCACACCCTCTACTCCCCCACCAGGGACCTCAGCGATAGGTGCAGAATAGATGTGATGTCATCAGAGTGGGTAAGGTATGCCTGTGACATCACTGATGGGACTGGGATCTATGCAGTGACATCGCTGGGACAGGGAAAGAACATTGTAAAGACAAGCTGTACTTTCTTTTTGGACTACACAGAGGGTGGCCATGGGGCCTGTGAATATATTGGGTATGTATACAAGCAACGGCCATTGGGAGTAGAACTTCTCTGTATACCTATTAACTCCCCCAGATACGCGGCTGATTACACCATGCATCAGGAACAGATTATCCCCCTTCAGGCAGCGGCAGCAAATATATGAACCATCCAAACTTTAATTTGGGGAATGATTTAAAGAACCTATATATTTGTCCTCATCTTTAAATCATTAGGTGGATTAATGGGACAAGATGAATGCCCTGTAATGATGCTTAATTACCGTTCTAGGATAAAATGTACCGGCCTCCGAGACTGCACAATATAATAACAATCTTACGCACAACCTGCTGGATGATATTGCAGAACAGGATAAATATTTAAGATACGGAACAATGTAAGAGTAAAGGGGCTGGAATATTCCCCTGGATCCTGTTTCTATATAACAGGAACACCTCACTGTTTTGGGGACTAAGGCAAACAGTATGGCAGCTTCTCTAGCCAAGTAAAAAATGAATGGTCTGTGTACAGAATCTCAATTTCCAGTCAATTGCACGGAAATGAAAACTAATAAATAGAGAATATTTCCATCCCATATTGTGATGCTGCAGCTGCCTGAGGGTCCCAATGGGAACAATTGCTGATCAGTCCCCCCATCTCTGGTTGCTTTGTGGGAATTAAAGAGCATTTTATATTCAGGTCTGGAACCCAGGACTCAGCAATGCCCCATTATTTTTCCTATTAAACTAAAAGCCTGTGGGCAGAGCCCTTGACATGGAATCATTTCCATAAAGCAGAAGGAAAGCTAAAAACTAAGTAACGCTGCATTCCCTTTCTTTTATTCTGTATACATGATCTTCTGTGTCAGACTTCCTGCTCTGAGAAAAATTCTTCAGGACAAGGCAGGAGTCTGCTCAGTTTGTTCCTCTCTCCCCCTCCCCCCTCTGCTCTGAGCTGAGAGCTGTTCCCTGCCTGCCCGCTGCTACCTGGAAATGAAGTAAGACCAAGCTAAAATGGCTGCTGCTTTGTCAAACAGCGAGGCAGCTTCTAGGACTGTTTACTCAGGTATGGTAAAGCATTCTACAGAATAAATGTAGCATTCTAGCTTGCACTATTGTGACTAATCTATTGGCAATAAACTGCCCTCTGTGGTTTATACAGGGGTGGTGTGGTGCACTTAATAACCATGCACATCTCAATACACCACCCATGGAGTCATGCTGCATATTGGCTATTCTAATCACTTTTTTTCTCCTCTTCCAGGCCATGCAATGTTTAAAGTGACGTACCTGAGCAACCATGACTACAAACATCTTTACTTTGAATCAGATGCAGCCACAGTGAATGAGATTGTATTAAAGGTGAGTGGCAATGCCCTGCTGATACTGACACCACATTTATACACACACACACTATGTAGGGTGGATTTAAATGATAGTATTGCTTTAAGAGTGGCTCTAGATGTGTTCCTTAGGCCGTATCACCCATAAATCTGGCCCTGGCTATAATCACACTCCTCATCACCGCTCAGTGCAGCTCATTTATACGTAGAGGTCATTCTTATTAACCTCTTGGGCTGCACAGAGACGGAGAACATGAGACCATGCGACTGCCATTGTGGGAATGCTGTTATTTGTGATTCACCAAAATTGGCCCTTTATTAACCAATAACAGTTACTGAGATATCTGATTTAATGGCCAAGTACACCCTGTTCCTCAGATTATTCCCGTAGACATCAGGATTATAAAGGCATAGCTTTAGGCTGCTGAGAATGATCCTGTTGTGGCATTATGGCCTCCAGGCAAATCTACAGAGGCTGCTCCAGTTAAAGCAAGCTTTATGGCCCCTTCCACTCACTTGTGAATCCACTCTTAAGTATTCAGAGACTTTGGTAAACACCAACCCTGAAGGAAAATGAAAGCTTCATAAGAACTTTTTTATTTTTTATTTTGTGCTGGCAAGAAAACAGCAGTTGCATCTTCCTTTATGGCAGGTATTCTATAGATATATAGAGAGAGCAGGATCCATCTGAGCGACTTCCATTAACCTTCAGTATATTCGAAACAAAGGCTAAAGTTGGCATGTTACCGAGGGTGACCTTTACCAAATTAATATAGAGTTTTGCTTATTTTTTACTAGAATTTACCTATAAATAAGTGAGGGGAGGGCTATAAAGCGAGTGGATCACTAGGGAGATCTATATCTGATTTAGCAGAGCGCTTGGGTGCTGGAAATACATAATATAAGAAATGGGCACCTCAATGGGAGAGAAAATACATGCATTGGGCAAACATAGTGGATCCTCTGCTGGCAATGAAATGCTTATTATACTGCCCCTGCCATTTGCTTCAGTTGTATTCTCCTGCACATGTGGGGCAGATTTCACCCTGAAATGCACGGAATCCACTACTTGTGCCAGTTGCCCTTGGGAGGTATTTTATGGAACTTGTGGTTATTACCAGCCCTGGGATTTTAAAAAGGCCCTGGCATTATAAATACACAGAGGCACGCAGATTGTCAGCTCGGCCCAGGTTATCACCATATATATGACATGGGGTAACTGGGGGGATCATTCCATATGTTGCTGCAGCTATGGGTTATATACAATCAGTGGTGTGCGAGTGGGTGTGACTACAACTAATTCAGCAATGATACTACTGCATAGAGGTGCGTTATATTGCCATAATAAATGGATTTTTGGGTGCAGATTTGCTAATCAGGAATTGCTGAGGGTGCCATGATTGGGTTGTATAAATCAAGAGGTATGTAATGCAAAAGTAGGTTTACTCACACCCATACATAAAATAGCAGCAGGATTCTCTGCACAGTCACTGTAGTGAAAGCCTCTCAACCAATCAATGTCATATTAAGGTGACTGTCATTTCTGGTTGGAATCATGTGCACAAAGGCAGGTTTATACACTAATCTGTACAGCTCACAACCTCGTACCAGCCTTTCAAATCTATGGAGTCTTGCCAAGTAGGCTGGAGCATGGTGGTTAGAGGCCCTCATGGGGCAAGCTAGAGAGAGTCTCCTGCTAGAGTCTTGTGTTGGGTTGGGTACCTGCTGGTTACCCACAGAAAACTGAGTAACTTGCAGGCAGGCAATGCAGGTCTAAGCAGGTAAAAATATGGGTGTGGGTCAGTGACCAGTGATAGGTCTATACAATTTAAAACTCTATGCCGCCTATTTATAACTCCCCAACATCTTACTCACATGCATGTAACTAGCAATCCAGCCTGGCCCAAATGTAGTATACCCAGTGTAAACGTTAGCCACATGATATGGAGCTTGCCCGGTCATAGAGAGATATTGGGACAGGGTGATGAGCTTTATTCAGGACAAAGTAGCTCTTCCCAAAATACTCCCGCCAGAATGTGGTAAATGAGATTGGCCCCTTTGGAGAACCCTCGTATACCTGGTAAGGAAAGCAGTAATGTTGCTCCCTCTATGCTCCAACACTGGAAGAATGGCTTAGTCTAATCTGCTCTGTTATGCCCCTGATACACCTATATGGCCAGGGGATGTCCGCTAAATAAAAAAAAAAAAAAAAAAAAACTGGAACAACTAGACAGATGCCCTCTCTGAAGCAAAATATGTATTACAGTTATTGTTTAACATGTGGATTAACTTGCATACAATGTTACATCTGTACATAAGCCCTTTGTGTAAACTTTGAGTACTGTCTTAACCACTGTTACTACTAATCATGCTGCACAAAGTCTGTACTGAACATGATACTGTCCCCCTAAACCCCCTTCCCCTGTTGTTATGTGTTTCTTTCAAACTTTGTCTCCTGCGGCAGGCTTGGGGTACGGGGGTTAGAAGGCCTCCTGTGGCAGGCTTGGGGTACGGGGGTTAGAAGGCCTCCTGCGGCAGGCTTGGGGTACGGGGGTTAGAAGGCCTCCTGCGGCAGGCTTGGGGTACGGGGGTTAGAAGGCCTCCTGCGGCAGGCTTGGGGTACGGGGGTTAGAAGGCCTCCTGCGGCAGGCTTGGGGTACGGGGGTTAGAAGGCCTCCTGCGGCAGGCTTGGGGTACGGGGGTTAGAAGGCCTCCTGCGGCAGGCTTGGGGTACGGGGGTTAGAAGGCCTCCTGCGGCAGGCTTGGGGTACGGGGGTTAAAGGCTTGGGGTACGGGGGTTAGAAGGCCTCCTGCGGCAGGCTTGGGGTACAGGGGTTAAAGGCTTGGGGTACGGGGGTTAGAAGGCCTCCTGCGGCAGGCTTGGGGTACAGGGGTTAGAAGGCCTCCTGCGGCAGGCTTGGGGTACGGGGGTTAAAGGCTTGGGGTACGGGGGTTAGAAGGCCTCCTACGGCAGGCTTGGGGTACAGGGGTTAAAGGCTTGGGGTACGGGGGTTAGAAGGCCTCCTGCGGCAGGCTTGGGGTACGGGGGTTAAAGGCTTGGGGTACGGGGGTTAGAAGGCCTCCTGCGGCAGGCTCAGGGTACGGGGGTTAAAGGCTTGGGGTACGGGGGTTAAAGGCTTGGGGTACGGGGGTTAGAAGGCCTCCTGCAGGCAATTTATTATACTGTGCTACTGAGTTGCTCTTATGTGAGTACTGATTGGCCTAAGGTGCAGTGTAGAGAGCAAAGGCAGCACAGCACTGTTTAATACACTTGCTAAGCAAACAAGTTCTTGTGCTTAGCTGCCCAACCAATTGATCCAACTAAAACTTATATATCAGACTGAAATACAATCAAGCCAAATGTGCGCCCATTGCAGTGCCACGTACCTGCTGGGCCCAGGGGCTCTGGGGAGGGCCATGTAAAATATTAAGGATCGCAGCTAATAATGTGAGCCAAGTAGACAGTATGATAACTGCTCGTCATGTGTATACAGCAAATGGGATAATTAGCAATAGACCTAATTGAATGGTTAATTGCAGCTTTTAGATTCACTCAGATGATGTTAATAGCCGGCATAAAGCTGCCTTCATTATCTGTGGAGCTAAGTACTGCCCTTTCCACTCTGGGTAGAGCAGTCTCACTTTTTTTTTTTCTTGAAGCGACAAAAAGCTGATTTAATGAAAGGATATCGAACCCGTAGATGCTCATATATTAACTGCAACTCCCAGCAACCCTTAATTGCCCAAAGCAGGGGGCTATAATTCAGCTGCAGCCAGAGGGGCACAGAATAGACATCTCTCATATAACCCTATTTGCTTTACTGGATGTTAAATATGTCTTGTACCCCTTGCTCTTCCCTGCAGGTTAATTACATTCTGGAGTCGCGGGCCAGCACTGCTCGAGCCGATTACTTTGCCCAGAAACAGAGAAAACTGACCAGGAGAACCAGCTTCAGCTTCCAGAAAGAAAAGAAGCCAGGATAGGGGAGAATCCGCCAGGATGTGACCCCCACAACTGCCGAATCTGCTGGTAACCAGGCCTCGTACCGCGCATTGTGAGTCCTTCCATGATGGACACTGACAAAGGACAATTAGGAGCCCGATTTTGGGGCATCCCACAAACATTTTAGCCTTTCGTTCATCCCCCCCACCCTCAAATTATCATCCCCAGTTTTTACTGCAGCTTCAGAATGCAAAAAGGACCTTCTGATGCCTTCGTAGGCCACAAGGCCCCAGGTAGCACCAACCTTTTACCTCACAGAATGGGCGGGCTCGCTGGAATTAATTCCCCTCCTACTGAGGTTAGAGACTTTCTCAATGATTTGCTCTTTCTGGTCAGGGATGTGAAAATGGCGCCCTCGCGTGAAGCCACTGTGCTTCACAAAAGCTTGGAGGGGCCTTTCGGTTTGACATCCCTTATGTAAGTGATAACCAATCGGAACAGAGTATTAGTGAAACTATGTTGTGAAGAAAAGAGATTTCTAAAATAAAAAAAATGAGAACATTTCTCTGTTGCGGAACAGTTATTGGAGGAAGAGTTTATTGCTTGAATATGATCAGTACCTGCTGGGCCCCTTTACTACCTCATGCACCTCTAAACTCCCAAATGTCTTGGCCAAAGGATTCAACCACCAACCTGCCGGTATGTAAGTCTTTACTCTCTGCCAGTTCCCTCACCTGGGTACGGGAGGCCGGGAGTTTCCCTCACTAGGGATCTTGTAAGGGGTTATTTTGCAGTGCTCTAGTTCTGGCAGTGATGCTTGTGATACAGTGATACAGTAATACCACTACCTAGCAACTATCAGCTGCCAAGGTTCTTTTGTGAATAGTACTAGATTCTACCCTAATCCCCAGGCCTCACATGGCGCACATTGACTGCCTACTTGGTCCCTACAGATCATCAGCTTATAGGCCTAGCCAGATTTCGGGTAAGCAGGTTGGGAATCCCTGCTGGGCAATAACTGCAGGAGCACGTTGGTCTGCTTAGACTACTATTATGATTGATCATTGGTCTGGGGGCCAACCAAGTGTCCTTATTTGGTAAGTAAAAATTGGGGGGAAATATCATCCTTTGAGATAGACCCATGCAAAGTACAGAAGGGCTGTCTGTGCCGGTGCCGATTGAGAGCTGCGGGGGCGGCCGAGGGCAGCACTGGAACTAATACAGCCCTGGTCTCAGGTCTGGCCAAGGGTCTGTCAGATAGTGCTCAAGGTGCTATTGTGGAACAGGTGGGTTGCTGTAGGTGGGCACGTGTGTCATTTGCTGACAGATTCATGGCAGAGCAGTGTCACTTGCACAGCAGGGCACAATCTGTCATTGGCAGGAGCAAGAGCAGCACCCTAGTTCCCATCCATATAACGGGGCCCCAGGGTAGTCACTTATAATATATAAATCCCTATATAATTAGGGACAATCTACATAGATATTTACAAGTTTAAGCATAGCATTACCCAGGTGGCATTTAGGGGGCAAGTGAAAAGTCACCCCGGGGGACTTGCTACTGCAGTGCTGCACCACCATTTTACATGCTTTAGCATACACCCCTAGTGTAGACTATTTATTAACATTTGAGACAAACCTTACTAATTATGTTGCCTATAGCAACCAATCAGATCTTTGCTTTTGTTTTCTAACTTGTAGGTGACCGTTCAAATCTAATTGCTGATAGATTGCTCAGGGAAACATTACTGGTGATGTTTGTCTCTAATGTTAATAAATACACCTATTAGACTTGCACCTTACTGTACTGTGCAGGCTCAAGGGCCAGAAAGGAGCCCCAGCCCAGGGAAAACGTTTTTATTGAATTCCATGGGGGTGCTTAAAGTTCCTTGCACTTGTAATAATTCTATAACCGCCATTCTATCTGAAATCATGTGATCTTCACTGATCCCTTCTGCCCAAGATCAGCATTTCTTATGAGTGCAGAGCTTTGAAAAGTACAAACACCCCACTCGGGCCCTGAGAGGTTACTTTAACTTGCAAGCCTGGATGTTCTTTCAGGGTCGAGAAGTTGGGCGCCCATATCGGAGTCCAAATGACCCGAGGTATTGACTGGGAAACTGAAACAATTATTATCGCTCTGCCCCCCAGCTAAGGTGCATCTAGATGGAGATGAAGAACTTAATTTCCCATAATCCCCCTTTCTTCAAGCACTGTGGCAGTAGCCTGAATGAAGAGGAGGTTAGAGTCCCCCCATTGCTGAGGCTGAAGGGAAGACTCTGTTTATAGAAGGCACAAACACTATTAATTAGTTCTATAATAGAGCTAAACGATGGTGCGAAATGTTCACATTCTCCCCAAATCTCACCCTAATTAGCCAGACTGGGCCCCCACTCATGGCTTCTGTGGCAACCAGGGATTGAGGATTGGAGCTAGGGTAGGCAGCAGAAGCACCTGCCTAGGGCACAGCCAATTTGTGGGGGGGCTGTAATTCCCGGATATGTTTATTGCAGTATGCCTGAAAGCTCCACATGGAACAATGACTGCAACATTTCAGTTGGTTGCTATAGGTTTTTGCCCAGTCCCAGGGGCCAATGAACAGATAATACTGAGCCTACTGAGACTGTCAATGCGACCTAGCCCGATAGAAAATTCAAACTTGCCCAATAGATACCTGGATGCTTTATGGCCAGATATTTTTCAGTCTAGTTATGGCCAGTTGAAAGTTTACCACTGTTTGCGATGCAACTGGTCGCCGCCATGATGCCTCAGAACCACAAAGAGCAGGGAAGGCCCAAGCCCACAGTCACACACCTGCTCTTTGGCTGCAGCCTCCGTACAGTAGACTCTGGGCTTATTGTTTGCTGCAGTCTTGGGCCAATTAATGCCAAATGTAATGCTCAGGTGTTAAACCCCAGTGGGGAGGCTGCTAACATGACAAACTAGTCCTGTTATTGAGCACCTGCACTGCATTATACTCACTCCAAGGAGAATTAGCAGGATGAAAGATACATGGGCATCAATCCTGTGCACTACTAGATCTCTCAGCACATTGGCCAAGCAGCGGTGAGCGGGAGTTGCAAGATGGCTGTCTCTGCCGTTCTTGAGCAGTTGGGAATAATACAGAAACCTGTATGCCCTATAAGAACGAGGCAATGTATCACTTGCATCCTCTTTTGCTACTATTATAAGGGACACTAACCATTAAATTATCTCGGAATATGTTGCAGTTTGACTTACCCTGAGCAAATATTTTTAGGTGGTCTACATTTTTTGCTTAATGTTTTTTTTGTTAATTCTTTTCTTCCTTTTCCCAGAATACTATCTTGTTACAGGGATCACAGCTACCACTACTGAGTTATCCGCAGCCTGGCATGGGGGGAATGGGAGATGCCAGGGGAGCAAACAGAGTAATAGAGCTTATGGATTCCCAGGGGCCCTACTTATTGAACCATTTGAATATATATCACTAAACTACATCAACTTAACAAATTTTAGGGGCGCATATATTGGAACATAGGGCAGTTTCAAGCCGGTGTCACCCTGGGCACCTTCCACTTTAGCTGGTGAATACCGGCCACAATGGGGCCCCACGTTTATGTGACCCCACATATTTGGCTGAAGAAGTCTACCTAATAACTACTGTACTCCTTGAGCATCTGCTTGCCCGCACAGTCTGGCCAAAATGAAAATTTCTTCTGCTGATGCCCCAGCCAGGCACCCAAAAGGGCATCAGCAGAATGGCCATTCCTATTCCGAGAGTTTTGTTAACCCCTGATCAACCTGAAATTGCCCCATGTGCCATTGTCCTTTAAAGTGCCCACACACAGGATGACTTTATGTGTGATTTGACCTTGCACATCAGTGGTTAAATAGCTTGGTCCATTTGTTTGAGTGTGTAAATGGAAATGAGAAGGAGCAGCTACAGCCCCAGGGGCCTAAGATCTGATCATACTGCGGAGCTGTGGGTCCTGTGGTGCTGATCATAGTGCGGATGTGTTCCTCTCCCAAAGGGACTTTCAGGTCCTGGCGGTCTTTGACCAGATATCTGTCAGATACATGGGCCAGTTAGCTGCCAAATGGGTCTGAAGGGCTGAGCTGGAAGCTTATCACAGTGTGTACGACCAGTTTAACAGCCTTTGTTCTTTTTGCTAATTATCAGCAAATGCTTCTGACAAATAATCTCATGTTTACAGGGACCCCAACACAAATCAACCCCCCCCTCCACTTTTTGATGAAGGAAAGCACTATGGTAGTGAAAGGGTTAGCCTTCCCTTTGATAAATAAATAGATTCCTCTATGCAGGGTGGAAATAAAACCCCAGACATGAGTTATGCAAAAAAAAATGAATGGGATTAGGATTGATTTAGTACTTACTGCAAGCTATTGTTTTCATTACGGTAAAAGATTGCTCAGCCAACTAATGAGATTTCTGGGAGATTGGGGTCTGGTGGTTGCGAGTCCCAGCGGGTACATCCTGCGCTGGTATGACTGTGATAAAGGGGTGGTCGGAGATGCCACACGTCTCAGAGGTTCAGCCTAATACGCTGTGCTTAATGTTCAGTGGAAGCAAAATAGAGAAGGAGGAAAATAAAAGTCAGCGAGCTTTAACCAACGCTGGGATACAAATACTCGCCCTGTTGATAGCCGGTTGTTTGAAACTACAAATCCCAGCAGCCTTTGGCAGTTACGGTGGTGCCAGTTGTGGTCATGTAACAGTTGTCGAGCCACAGTCTAAAGATCTTTGAATATTGTTCCTGTTGAGCTATTTGACCTTTTCAATGCGACTTATTGATCGCCTCTCCCTAGACTTACGTATATCACTTCTATATCCTCAGTACAGGGAGGGTTCTAGGATATCAGTAGTGATGGGCGAAATGTTTTGCCAGGCATGGATTCGCTGCAAATTTCTGCGTTTCGCCATTGGCAGATTGTTTCGCGAAAAAATTCACTGCGGAATAGTTCGCCGCACGTCCAAAAATTGTCGCTGGCGTCAAAAAAGAATAGTTGCGAGACGAAATAATAGCCGCGGGCGACAAAAGAATAGCCGCGGGGGACAATTATTTTTGCCGCACAACGGAACAGATTCACTCATCACTAGATATCAGGCTCACCAGGCACACATGGCCACGTCCTCACAGTAAAACTATAACTCTCAGTCTTCCTGGCATTGCACTAAAGTAAGATGAGAGTAGTAGCTCTATAAACTGGTTCCTAAAAATGTCAGCTAGGTTTCTAGGGGCCACAAACAGTCTACACCTACTGCTAAAGGGTCCTGTACTTAGATCACATACATTATCCAAAGGCAAAGAACTTCTACCCTGGTGCAGCACCCCCCATAGCAAAGATATTTATCTTAAATAGCCTGAGCTAAACTAATTGCTGACTGGTTCCTAGGGGTGATGTCCACTCATTTCAACCAAAGTTGCCTGGAAGTAAGCAGAATGAGATTATTACCTAGCGCTGTATCGTTAATAGAAACAGACTAAACATTACTCATTACCTGGGGTAAATATTTTTACAGTTATTTTTATTATTTTTCTGACTTTGTCCCTCTACTCAGTTAATCATGAAAGGGGATTGGCTGCTGTTGTTACATTAAATTGCTATATGAGATCTCCGCACTATGGAGCACTAAGTTGGCCGATTCTCTGCAGTATTTGACCGGCCAACCAACCTCCCTCCCTCCAGACCACAGGTAGACGCCACACAGTGTTACATTTGTCCCTCTGCACCATAGATTCTTACTCGCCTTTTGCTCGTTCTACTTTCTGGACATAAGATTTCTAGGATTTCCTGCCCCAGCCCATGTATAACTGCAGCCCTGCATTGCTATTTGCATTATGATTTTACCTGTTGCTCTTCGTGTCATCATATTGTTTGTATTAGGGTTATCTTTGCCTTAACTCACTTATTCTGCCACCTTGTGGCTTCCATTCATTCAGTCTGGTTTGGTTGAGGGGGTACTGGATACAAGGACACCTTTGCAACATTATACACGCTAAATATCTTCTGAGTGTATTGTCTTTTAGTCCATATGGTTCTATGTGCTCTGCAAGTGTCTGTCTGTGCCTTAGGCTGTGGGCCACCCAGGCAACTAGGCTGCAGCTACATTTATATACTGCTACTGTCTGCTGCTTATGCCCTCACTAGCCAGCATTGCTGAGGCCACTGGGTATCCCCTCAGTGCAATATAATATTTCCTCACATGGAAAGAAACTGCACTAGTAGTTACTCAGTCCCGCAGCAAAACCATTTCCAGGTATGCTTGCCCTGTTCTGAAGGCCTTAGCTCTGTATGGATCAGGCTGTACTTGCCCGTTTGCTCTGTGTATATGGCTGTGCCAGAGCTTTGTGTTTTGTTGGTCATGTTCTATAAGTGGCAAGAGTACAGGGATGGAAGCTGTTATCCAGAATGCTTGGGACCTGGGGTTTTCTGGATAAGGGGTCTTCTCGTAATGTGGATCTTCATCCCTAAGTCTACCAAAAAAAAAAAAATATTCAGACATTATAAACCCAACAGAATTGTTTTGTCTCCAACAAGTGATTGAATGATGTCTTAGCTGTGATCAAGTGTAAGGCTACTGAGGAATTGCCCCTTTTCTTGATTTTTGATTTATTTAATTAAAGGGGATGTTTACTTTTGAGTTAACTTTTAGTATGATGTAGAGCAGGGGTCCCCAACCTTTCTTACTCGTGAGCCACAGTCAAATGTAAAAAGACTTGGGGAGCAACACAAGCACCATAAAAGCTCATGGAGGAGCTAAATAAGGGCTGTGATTGGCTATTAGGGGCCTCTATGCACATCAGCTTACAGGGGGTTTTATTTGTTTTTATTCAACCAAAACTTGCCCCCAAGTCAGGAATTCAAAAATAACTCCCTGGTTTGGGGGCAGTGAGAGCAACATCCAAGGGGTTGGTGAGCAACATGTTGCCCTCGAGCCACTGGTTGGGGATCACTGGTGTAGAGAGTAATATTCTAAGACAATTTGCAATTGTTTTTTTGTGTATTTCAGTTCAGGAGCTCTCCACTCTGGAGTTTCAGCAGTTGTTTGGTTGCTAGAGTCTGAGAGAGAGCGTTAGATGAAACGAAAGTTACAAAAAGTAACAAGAAAATGAAGTCTCACAAAGAAATTGTAATAAATATAATAATAAATAATGAAGACCAATTAAAGAGTTGCTTAGCATAGGTAATTCTATAACATACTAAAAGTTAGCTTAAGGGTGAATCACCCCTTTAAAATGGAGTCTCTGGGAGATGACCTTCCTATAATTTGGAGCTTTCTGGATAACCGGTTTTTAGATAACGGATCCCATACCTGTATAATGTGAGCCACGTAAGTGTGCCATAAATAGAAACATAAAGTATATCTTAGAAGCGAGCCTCAGTAGTGTCATAGATGGCATGAATGCCATGTGAGTTTATCATAGCTGGCAGATGTACAATGTGTGATATAACGTCGGCCTAAGCAGTGTGCCATGGCTGGCAGCAGTATAACATGGGCCTAAGAAGTGTGCCATAGCCGGCAGGAGTATAAGTATAACGTGGGCCTAAGCAGTGTGCCATAGCCGGCAGGAGTATAACTTGGGCCTAAGCAGTGTGCCATAGCCGGCAGGGGTATAACGTGGGCCTAAGCAGTGTGCCATAGCCGGCAGCAGTATAACGTGAGCCTAAGCAGTGTGCCATAGCTGGCAGCAGTATAACATGGGCCTAAGCAGTGTGCCATAGCCGGCAGGAGTATAACTTGGGCCTAAGCAGTGTGCCATAGCCGGCAGGAGTATAACTTGGGCCTAAGCAGTGTGCCATAGCCGGCAGGGGTATAACGTGGGCCTAAGCAGTGTGCCATAGCCGGCAGCAGTATAACGTGGGCCTAAGCAGTGTGCCATAGCTGGCAGCAGTATAACATGGGCCTAAGCAGTGTGCCATAGCTGGCAGCAGTATAACATGGGCCTAAGCAGTGTGCCATAGCCGGCAGGAGTATAACGTGGGCCTAAGCAGTGTGCCATAGCCGGAAGGAGTATAACGTGGGCCTAAGCAGTGTGCCATAGCCGGCAGGGGTATAACGTGGGCCTAAGCAGTGTGCCATAGCCGGCAGCAGTATAACGTGGGCCTAAGCAGTGTGCCATAGCTGGCAGCAGTATAACATGGGCCTAAGCAGTGTGCCATAGCTGGCAGCAGTATAACATGGGCCTAAGCAGTGTGCCATAGCCGGCAGGAGTATAACGTGGGCCTAAGCAGTGTGCCATAGCCGGAAGGAGTATAACGTGGGCCTAAGCAGTGTGCCATAGCTGGCAGAAGTATAACGTGGGCCTAAGCAGTGTGCCATAGCTGGCAGGAGTATAACGTGGGCCTAAGCAGTGTGCCATAGCTGGCAGGAGTATAACGTGGGCCTAAGCAGTGTGCCATAGCTGGCAGGAGTATAACGTGGGCCTAAGCAGTGTGCCATAGCTGTGAGTGTATGAAGAGATCAATTGCAGAAGTTGAACAGGAGCCACAGTAGTGAGCCGTAGATGGCAGGAGTATAATGTGAGTTTTAGAAATGTGCCATAGAGGGCATAAGCGCCCTGTGAGTTTAGATTTCTGTTATGATGTTATAGTAAAAACCGAGGCTGAAAAATGTTCCGTACAAGATAATAGTGTAAAACTGAGACATACTACAGACAGTATATGTAATGTGATCTCTGTGGCACAGATGGCAAATACCCAATACACAAATGCCAATGTGAGGATAGCTTTCTGAGGTTTTGGTTAGGAAGAATACATTGCGCGGCATGTATAGCTGCCAGACACCAATAGCAGTGTCTGTATTGAACACAGGATTTATAGTTAGAAGATCAAAAAAATGACCCACCCCTAATCTGACCCTTCAAGTGGAGATTTCAGGTGTGTCTAGGGGGGCATATAGGTTTTTCCCCCAAACCTAATCCTTTCTGGACATCAGGCTGAGCCCCCCTCTCATTACTCCTGGGACCAGCCCCACAGTATGGTGAGCACAGCGTAAGGTCAAACTGTGAGAAAATTAAAGGTTTGGCAAGAAGACCCCTTGGACGGTATTAGCAGCCTCTCTCCCAATGCAGGGGTTTAGCAGGAATTTTTAGGCTCATATTCTGAGCTGCACAGAACTGTTATATTTTTCATTCTATCCTTGAGAGTCAGCTAAATGCACAGCTCTGAATCCCATTGCCCTCATGGGGGGAGGCAGGAAATTACAGAGCTACCTGGTAATTAGCAAACTTGGAACTTATCTGAGCGCAACTCTTCTCTCTGCAACTAATTAAGACTTCAGATGGCACTGACTGCTGTCACAGCACAACCAACCCAGAGAAAACAACACGGGCGTCTTGGGCAATATTATCCTCTGTGAGTGGCTGCCTGGCGCTCATCCCAAATGTCTGACTGGCGTGGAGCTCCCAGGATCCTCTCACAGCCAAGCTACAGCTACAGGCTCACACTGGGCTCAGCAACTCATTTTAAATTCTTAGGGATTATTTCCCTTCAACAATAGAAGGCATTAGGGCATTAATGGTGCACCCTCTAGCAGGGCCACTTTTATGGGTAAAAGGGGCAATTCCTCAGTAGCCTGAACATTTGAGGTGCAGCAGTATTGGCAGAAAGGCACCATGGAGACTTAGTGAAAGAATACCAGCCCTACAGTTAGCGAGAATGTACTGCTGTGCTTCTGTTCTGCACTGGGACATTCAGTAATTAGTTTACCCTTGCCCTGCCTGTATATTCGCTTATTTGGTGTTACCTGAACAGCAGGGCGCCATATTGGCCCACTTAGCTTGCAGTTTCATTCTTAGCTTTGAAAAGTGCTTACTGTTAGCGTTTCTTATGCGTTTTCCCTTATTCCCTCTCCACCTTGTGCATACCTCCCAACTGATGCCAGAGGGGTTACATGTGTATTTGACGTGGAATGAAATGCGAAGGCTAAAATACAGAACTGGAAGACTGCCGGCTGCATTACGTAACTACCTAAAGGATTTTCCCTTGCACTCTCTAGGTGGGCCATTTCAGAAACGACTGTATAACTGCAGGTCCCACACAATTCTTTGCCCACCAAGACTACACAATGATTTCCATGCCTATCAAGGCTATACATACCCCATGCAAGCTATTTCTTACAATGCAGGCATTTTCTGGCATGCAGCAGAATCTCCTGAGCACATGTTGCCCCCCTGTAAAATGATCCATGATCCAACCAGCTATATTTCTAAAGTTCATATATCTCCAATCTCATATACTAATAACTGTTCTTCTTTGCTAACCATAATGGTCATGGACTACCCCTCAGAGCTCCACCTGTGTGATGACCTTAAGCTTATCATTATGCTCCGACTCCTCTCTGCTTGATATTAATGTTCTCTCTTCTCCCTACTCAAATAGCATGTATTGTCCTCCATCTCTTCCAGGACATTCATCATATTCAGTGATTCCCAACCAGCAGCTCATGACCAACATGTTGCTCCCCACCCCTTTTGACGTTGCTCCCAGTGGCCCATTTTTACATTTCTGACTTGAAGGCAAGTTTTGGAAGCCCAGAGACACAGTTTTACTCCAAGCAGGCTAGCAGGCTAGCAGGCTGCATGGGGCTACCAAATAGCCAATCATAGCCCTTATTTGGCATTGCCAAAAACTTTTTCATGCTTGTGTGGCAACACTTCTTATATCTAAATGTGTGGATCATGAGTACAAAAGGTTGGGGAGTCCCTAATCATATTAAATGAGTGTAACACTCTCAGTGACTGCTTGGGGACCTAGAAGTATAGAACCCTGAGCAATTTTAGTATATCTGTGTGAAATCTACCTAAAGCTTTGTGGGGCCCTTATAGGGGCGGGCACAGGTCTATAAATGCAGAGGTGCGCTGGATTAGGATCAGGTGGGGGTGGGGCAGCAGTAGGTTCTGTCGTCCCGCACATCACTAAGGCTGATGCCACACCAGGCGTAGGGCTGATTTTTTCGGCAAGCGGAAAAACGCTTGGCGAAAATTCAGCCCTACGCCTGCTACTTGTGCCTGCACCCGAATGAATGAGATACGCTTGGGTGCAGGCACATGTAGCCGATATACGCATGAAAACGTGTGAGAATGCAAAGTCTCGCGTTTTCATGCGTATATCGGCTACATGTGCCTGCACCCGAGCGTATTCCATTCATTCGGGTGCAGGCACAAGTAGCAGGCGTAGGGCTGAATTTTCGGCAAGCGTTTTTCCGCTTACCGAAAAAATTAGCCCTACGCCTGGTGTGGCATCAGCCTAAAGAGCACAGAGAAGTGAAAGCTTTAGCAGCAGCACTGATCCTGGTCTGTAGCTTTAAAACTAAACATTTTAAATCATAAAGATGAATTACAAAAATGTTTTTTAAATTCAGACTTTTGTCTGACGGTGAACATCCCCATTAAGCATAACGGGGAACTGTCACCCTAAGAAATAATTCCAAATCCTTTTGAATCAGGTAAGTAGAGCAAAATAAACTTTACTTACATCTCAGTTATTGAATTTATTTTCCCTTCAGTCTAGGAATAGTAGTCACAGCCAGCAGGGCGGCGCCATTTTGTGGGCACTGTTATTAAGGCGGAGCTTTGTATCACCCCAAAATCTTATGCATTTGCCATCTAGGTGATGTATAGGAAGTGCTGAATGGAAAGTTCGTCATTGTTATTAAAAATCTTTTGACAGCTCAGATTTTCAAATACATTTATAACAGGTATGGATGATTTAATGAAAAAAAGAATTTGGGTTTCATGTTTAATCTTCAAAGGGCTTTTATTATACAACTTTATATGTGTGGGTCCCCTTTAAGGCTCCATTACCATTATGCTCCACCTCCTCCCAGCATACAATTTCATTTTATATAATGGGTACCACTGATCGGAGTTATCATACATAACCTAACTACATTATTTCATCCTTAATCCCAGCAATATTTTGAGTCTTTATTTTCCCTGTGTTCCCATTGACATGCATATAATTTCTTCCCATGAGTACCCAGCTTTCAGCAGCACCTGTACAATATAATTAAAGTGTAGTGAAAGTGCCACATATCTGACTGGAAATGGTTCACTGATACACATTTCCGGTCACAGCTTTTAAAAGTAAACTGGGGTTTGCTTGGAAGGGTTGAACTTGATGGACTTTGGTCTTTTTCAACCCAACGTAACTATGTTAGAGGGTTGCCATGCTTTATGAATGGGTTTTCGCCAGTACTCGATTTTTCTGATATTATTTCTTGGAAAAAAATCAAGTTTTTCAGAAATTTTACAAGAAAAAATTCTAGTTTCTCTAAAATAACTCGAAGAATTCCAGGTTTATTAACGTTTAGATTACTTTTTTAGACCAATGCTCCTAAAATGGCTGCTGAAGCAATTCCTGTTTGGGGAAAACAAAGAAGATTCATGGAAACAAACATCCATCCAAATTTTTAAAGTTTTTACAAACTTTTGGCTCAAAAAATTTGTGAATTTTGAAATGTCAACTTGAAATTTTCAATTAAAATATTATCGTGACATTTAATAAATACAGCAATGATCAAGTTTAATCCGAATTTATAAATCTTTCAAGGCCAGAAAAACACAAATTCTCTTAAATCAGCTCCAAATGTGATTTCCAAAGTTTTAGGTTAGGAAAAATAAACTGAAATACACTGTTTGCATATATATGTATCATGTTTTATCCCACAGATGTATATTTCTGAGCCATTTTATGCAGGAGTACGAGCTTTATGACTTCTGGGGTAAGTACTTACCAGCTCTGCATACTGTTGCTCATTCTGGCAGGCAGATATTCTCTCTGTTATTCAGGTTGCTCAGGTGATGCTCAGAGTGCAACTCACTTCTCAAGCAGCACCAGAGATTCTCAGTTGGATAGAGATCCTTGCTAATACAGGTATAGGACCCATTATCCAGAATGCTCGGGACCAAGGGTATTCCGGATAAGGGGTCTTTCCGTAATTTGGGTCTCCATACCTCAAGTCTACTAAAAAAATCAATAAACCATTAATTAAACCCAATAAGATTGGTTTCCATCCAAAAAGGATTATTTATATCTTAGTTGGGATCAGTTACAAGATACTGTGTTATTATTACAGAGAAAAAGGAAATCAGTTTTAAAATTCTGAATTATTTGATTAAAATGGAGTCTATGGGAGACAGGCTTTCCGTAATTCGGAGCTTTCTGGATAATGGGTTTCCGGATAAGGGATCCCATACCTGTATAGGAGATTGCACAGTTATTTCCAATGACTTTTTTTTTTTAAAAGAAAACAGCAGACCCTGTGACCACTGAAGGGACCAAGAGTTATAGGGGCCCCAGTCAGACACCGATAGACTGACTATGGTTAATGAAAATTGTCTTATTCCTTAAAAAAACCTTTGCTGGTGAGGCCTGTAAATTCCAGTTACACCATTGCATTCAGACATTGTCTTTAATGGGCAATTTACCATAAGGGGGTCAATCAGGGCCCATATCTTGAAGTCATACAGTTAGAAAAATGCTGTTCTGCAAATAAAATCTTATATTGCCAGTCACATCAAATATATGCTGTGCAACTTGGCATATTTCCGTCACTGGAACACTGGGCAACACTACTGGATGCAGATTCTGTTGATGGCAAAAAAGTAGTGTAATTATAAGCCCATGGGCACTGTGCAATATTTAGTCTGGGGTCCCTCTCTCTGTAGTCCCCAACAACAGGCCAGTCTGGGATACAAAATAGGCCCTGGCATTTCAAGTACACAGAGGCCCAAACAGCCTCCCCACCAGCCCAATAAATAGTGTCTGTCTATGGCATCATACAGCAGCCCCTCTGGCATTTGCCAGAACCTATATTGACAATCTGGGCAATCTATACCAATAATCACCACTTATATATTAACGCCATCCAACACTTTTAATAAAGGGTAATGTCAGCTTTGAGATTAATATGGGTTGGGTAGAGACCTCTACAGAAATAGGGGTTTGTATGTTTCCCCAATATGTCAGGGACAGTATGATTCTAATTAAAAACTACAGAATCCCAGCATTTTTGGGCCCCTTACTTGGTGGTCAAACGTTTGTTCAGGCCCCACTTAGATTATAACTTGGCAGTAGAAGTCTCTCTACTGAATAAAAGACACATTTAAAGATACACAGACTTCATCCTAATATCTCTTTATGCTGGGCATCCCCTTCTACAGTTTGGGCACCAATGAGTGTATTTTATGGGGATCCTTAAATAAGCACTAGTTCCTTCATTAACCTAGCTATAATTCCCATCTAACAGGCCTGTTCACTAAAGCAGAGTAATGTCGTATTCATTCTCACAGAAAAGTCTGAGATTCTTTTCTCCAAATACATATGAGTTTCTGAACTTAAATATTGCCTCATAATATCTACATTTGTTCCACAGTTTGGCTATGGGCTTTATAGAGCTCTGCTTCAGTAGCCGGAATGTTTCATAAAGATTGATATACGTGATTGTATATGGCCCCGTTATGTGTACGCTGACGGTTAGATGAGAATGTATAGACCCCAGATTAATGTACTTGAGAGGCTCTTGGTGCTCGGCAGCTGCTCCACATCATTACCCCACGATTGAGCTGAATGTACATTATACTCTGTACAATGGGTTTTATTTAACATATGTGTTTATTGTACACAGCAGAATAGACTCTTTACCGGGCCTGTGTGTATCAGTAATTGTTAACTGATGGTCTGTGGGCCTGGGGCAGCCCCAAATGGCTCTTGAAGGCCTGCGGCTTGCCTGGAACCTCTCCAGCTCTCATTATATTGCAGCATTATATCTTGATTTCTCACCCCAGGAATAAAGTTGGAGAGCTCTGAAGTACAGGAATGTACAGGGAAACGTGTGTATTGGTTACACAAACACAATACAGTCCTGCCCCCTGAATAACTCCATTTTAGCCCTACTGCCCTTGCACCATGTTGTTTTCCAGTGCTGTTAATAGCTGAAGAGAGGAAAAGTATTCTTTATTGTCATATAAAATATAACAACCCTTTATTTGTACTTCTTGCCATGTATTGTTCCCTATGATCAGGACGGGTGCTCCAATCTGCTGACAAAAAGTGTTTGGCCACGCCTTCTCTCCTTCAATCTAGGAACCCCCAGGCCAATGGTTGGATCCAAAGAAGCAGGTCTTTAAATATATAGGCAGCTTTAAAGGAAACAACTGCAGGGTGCATCAGTAGTCTACAGTTTGTTAATGGTTATTATATATATAGCAGGGATCCCCAGCCTTCTATACCCATGAGCCACATTTAAATGGAAAAAGTTTTGGAGAGCAACACAAGCATGGAAAATGTTCCAGGAGGTGCCAATGAGAGCTATAGTTTGCTATTTGATAGCCCCTATGTTGACTGACAAACTATACAAGGCTGTGTTTGGCAATTACACTGGGTTTTCATGCAACCAAAGCTTGCCTCCTAACCAGAAATTCAAAAATAAGCACCTGCTTTGAGGCCACTGGGAGCAACATCCAAGTGGTTGGGGAGCAACATGTTACTCACGAGCCTCTGGTTGGGGATCACTGGTATATAGCGATGCACCAAATCCAGGATTCAGTTTGGGATTTGGCCTAATCCTAGCCTTTGTCATTACAGTTCAGCTGAATCCAAGTGCCTAGTTGAACTGAATTCAAACTCTTAAAATCACACAGCTAATTTTTTTCCATTTTGTTCGCCTGTTTAGTACACTAAATTGCATAGGGAACTTTGCATTTGGCCAAATCCTTTGGGAAAAATCCGAGTTTTGGTTGAATTCCAAAAAAATGGATTTGGTGTATCCCTAATTATATACCAAAGGAGCCTCAGACGGGGGTGGCGCTCTGTGACCTCCCCCCTCCTGATTGGTGCATAAGCAGTAATGGCTTTGCCCATGGGCCGACTGCCCAGCACAAGGTTACCCCCTTGCTTGCCCCCAATTCTGCTGCTGGATTAAGCAGCCATTGTCCAGCAGTGTGCAATGTGTTTTTTTTCTCTATAGGAACCCCCTTAAAGATGCCGCCCTAGACATATGCCCATATGCGAGCACTATGTTGTGTGTATAGGAAGGCATCACTCAGCAAGAGTATCTTTGTAACATTATGGAATTATGGAATGTTCTGGATTCAATTAATATTAAATAACAATAATGCACAGGGGAAGTTTAATTGTCTCTCTTTCTACAAAGGTTTTGTAGGCGTTTTTTTTAGTGCCCCTTAATAAATTATTACAGTGTTAGGGATTTTAATTAAACCCACTCCAGAAAGCAGTTTTATTAATGATCTTAATAGATCTTTAAGTTCTCAAGCTCATAAACCACCAGATATTATTATAAGTCCTTTTCAAGCACAATAGGTAATAGTCGCTGTTAGATTTCTTTTCATTGTTTTTTAATATCCTAATTACCATAGTAACCCCTTGTTTTCCACATGGTCCAGGGTTTTACAGCCTTAGTGAGAATCCACTGAGAGGAGATGCCCTTATTTACTTACTTAATGTGTGGGTATTGGTTTTAAAAAGCCAAGTCATCAAAATCACAACTAATCATTTGGAACTGCTGGTAGTTTGGGTTATATAGAAGCAGCTGCAGAAGAGCGAGGAGGGAAATAAAAACTGGACAAAAAAGTCAGAAAATATTAGGGCAGGATTTTAATCCCCATATGTAATAAAAGGCACTAAGAGAATTGACCAATAGCAACAAAATTAGATTATTGCTTTTAAACAGGTGACCAATACACTACCAATACCTGGGTTACACGAAATTCTGGATTCGGTTAAGGATTTGGTCAAATCCAGGGCTTACTTTGCAGGCTTCAGCTGAATCTGAGTGCCTGGCTGAGCCTAAACCCAAAATATTTTCTGAGGTGCCTGCCGCAGAGTAGTTACGCCACTGGCCTCATATGATAATGTCATATAAGAATGGTCTGACATGTATACCCTGCTTGCAGAGCAAAGGAGCAAAATATCTCACACCTGGCACTGCATTAGAGGGTATAGACTGCAGACATTAGTGAGGGGCAGTAATGAGTTGTCTTTTTACCAACGTTGTTGTCTTATTGTATCTGAGAAGTTTTGTTAGAATGCTCCCCTCGCTTTTCTTTCCTCTTGGTGTTACCAACTGACTCTTGCTGTGGGCACATTGTAAAACTAAGGGAACCTGTGATTTCCCTGACACAAGATCATTCCTGCATAAGATGCCTATTGAAAGGTCCTGCTGGTCAAGCAGTGGACACATTTGTCTTGTAGTAGCTATAATGGGAAGTCTACAAAAAAAAACATCCACTCCAGTTACTTATTTATGAACACGACCCGGAGGTGAATTAACCAGGTCAGGAGAAAGAAAAACTTTAAACTCAGGAAAGGAATACAAGCCTGCTTATTGACGCCAGTACCCAGGCAGGATAACCGGGGGCCGATTGCATGGTCAAGGAGTCAGGGATTTGCTGCCCAAAACCTGACTGCTTAGCTGCTGTTCCATGGGCACCGCCTGATACAGGACTTTACTTAGTGCAAGACTTGGTACAAGCAAGCAAGTTTATTCAGTCCAGCTGATACTACCCCAATAATTGGCAATAACTTTGAGCTTTAAAATTATACACCCAGAGAGATGACAACTAGCCCATGTCATTAGGTTGCAAGTCATTAAATTGACTCACTGTTCACACATTAAATAGGAACATGGAATAAGGCCTCAGAAATGCCTGAAATGAATCATTATCTTCCTAATGACATGGAGCTAATCTACATCTCTGCATAGCCAGTCACCTTGTTGATATGGTCCCTTGGATACTGATGCAGCTGGCACAAAGAAAGTTTTATTGTAGGTATTATTACAAATGGATATTTATTTGTTTCAGTTTAGTCAAAAACCCCTCCAATTAAAAAAAAAAAAACCAAAGCAGATATAAAGGACTGCAAGTGCCTACAAACAATAAAACTAATACTGTAAACATTGTTATATTTATATATTAGTAGTATACATTATTGCAATTAATTAGGTCAGTTTAGGCATAGCAGGTTGGTATGGTATAATCCAGTTTAATGCACTATCCGCAGTGTTGGACTGAGATGCCAGAGGCCCACCAGAAAACCTTGGACCAGGGGTGCCCAAACTTTGTCCCCCTGTGATCTGCTCTTGCCTCCTCCCCTAAGACGCAGTGTACTTACGCATTCCCATTATACGCACCGCATTCCACGGCTTAGACACTGTCTGCTAGAAATTCATGGCGATCGACTGGTGGACCACGATCGATGTATTGGCCACCCCTGCCTTGGACCATAGGCCCACTTTCCAACACTTTATTGTATTTATTGTTATACTTTGTATTTATCTATTATTATCTTAATAACCCCCTGTTTGCATTAATGTATTCTACTGTACAGTGCTGCGTACATAAGTAGTACTTTATAAATAAAGATATACATACATACATACATTCTCCTAGCTTCTTTTCTACATACAATAATCTATTCTTTCATCTTTTTAGCCTTTTTGTTCCCATACAGAAATAGGGACTGACAGGTTTGGGTTGGAATCCAAAATAGGCCCTGGTATTTCTAGTACACAGGGGCTCAAACAGCCCCCACAGGCCCAGTAAATAGTGACTGTCTATGGCATCTTACAGAAACCACAGATTGCCAGTCCAGGCCTGACAGCTGACCATGAAATAGACTAAATGGTTCGAAGCAGGAAGGCCCACTGATATCTGGGACCACCAGGAGTTTTTCTGAAACTATGACAGGTCAGTATAACACACTAATCATCTATCTTTATGTAGAATGTAAGGATGTCATGAAAATGACAAGGGTAGGATAAATCTAGTGGGAGACATACCTGACTCATGAACAAACGAGATATCATCTACATTTATATCTAGGCTCATTTTAGGGTTCAGTAGCCCTGATTAAAACACATAGCTGGACAAAACTGTCAAAAAAAAAACCCCAAAAAGAGATTTAAGCAGCTGTTAATTTTAGCAAAAGCAGGTGATATCAGATGAGCGGGCCTAACATGTCTTCCAGTGGGGGAAGGCGTCACCAATGCATTATGCGCCCAGAAGGAAAATTGGCACTCGGGGGAGCAAACTCTCCTCCATCACAGAATTATCCAAGCCTTATTAGCGAGCTGAAAATGCCACATAATTAGAAATACACCACCAAACACCGTTATTGTCAAGAGTGTGCAATTGCATAATGAAGCAATTATTAATGAGATACTCCAAGGTTGTCATTAATTTAAACTTTTTAAGGATCACGGAGTATGGCGAGGAGAATGTGAGAGCGGAGACGTAGCTGCTGAAATGTGGGGAAGATGAGGGAGAAGCGCCTTTCTGTTCTTTAGCTAGCTCAGTGTCCCCGGGGACTCCCCTGCAAGGCTTTTGTTTTAAGCAACTCGCACGGTGCCGAGCGATAGATAGGACACAGGCAGGATTTCATCAGGATTTTGTTAGTTTGATTCTCCCGTGATTATCTCATGTTTCACCAGTACTAAACACTGTACAGGAAAATGCATCCTCTGCTAAAATTATCGGGGGGGGGATTTTACTGAATATCACTGACTTTAGAAATCATTACCTCCCTGCTGTCTTCCACATGGATCTTTACTGCAATAGATCCAATTCAACAAGGGGCTGCAGCATGTGGGGGAGGGGGGGGGGAGGGAGCTATTGCAAAGAGTTCTGGTTAAGGCTAATATTCTACAGGGCGATTTAGTCGCCCTCGATAGATCTCTGCTGCCGCAGGCAACTAATCTCTCCGAAATGCCTTTCCACCACCAACAAAGGGAATTGCTGGTGGAAAGGCCTATGCACAGTTTTGGCTTTCCCAAGTTGCCTGCAGGAGGAAACTATGTGCGAATTTGGAAAACTGAAGTGAAGCACTAGGCTTTGGGCACAACCAAAACCAAGTCTGGCACTGGCGCAGATTCAAAATTGCCAGAGATCCCTTTGGACAGCAAAGCACATCATGCTCTTTTGTAAAACTTCTAGTAGTCCCAGACATAGAGGCCACTGTGTCTATTGATGATGTATAGAGATAGGAGAGGCTCCTCACATATTATACATGTCACTGAGTGCTTTAGGGAACACAAAAGTTAAAATTTGACTTGTATGGATCTTTACCTAAAGGGAATCCATCTACAGGATGCTATAGTTGTCTCAACCAAGCACAACTTGGGTAAGAATGTGTAAAAACTGTGGGCTTAGTTACTGCACTGGGCAAATTAGCACCTGGGCAGTAACTTACAGCAACCAATCCAATTTCTGCTTTTATTGTCCTACTCAAAGCTGGAAGAAACCCCCTAATCACTGACTGGTTGCTATCAAATCAAGGCTAAAAAAAAAACAAAAGTATGTTCAGCATTCAAAAAGCATGCACATTTGTGTCAGAAAGTGCATTTGATAAATATGACCCCTTAATGTCTATCTGCACTGATTTCAGCCGAGTTCTGCACAATACATATTTCACATGTCTTCTTCTTTAACGGGGGGATAATGTGCAGCATACCCTATGTGTGATGAGACCACTACTTCCAACGGCATCCAGCAGGCTCTGGGTCCCAAACAGCTGACACTGTAGCAAATCTGTGCTATTTATCAAATGACTGTAGAGGCAGGTTTTGGACCAGTAGGGCTCCTATAATTTGTATCAGTCTGCATCTATAGATCTGTGTTCCTATTCCACCCTACTGTGCAGCGCTACACAATATACTCAGCACTATACAAACAATATTAGTATCCATGTGCTTACAATTGCGCCCTGTGTGGATCTAGGCTTACATGTAGTAATTATGTAGCTGACTGAGTGCCAACATGTTGTGCTTGTATCTGAGAACACATTTATATACAGTGGTGTGAAAAACAATTTGCCCCCTTCCTGATTTCTTATTCTTTTGCATGTTTGTCACACAAAATGTTTCTGATCATCAAACACATTTAACTATTAGTCAAAGATAACACAAGTAAACACAAAATGCAGTTTTTAAATGAGGGTTTTTATTATTTAGGGAGAAAAAAAATCCAAACCTACATGGCCCTGTGTGAAAAAGTAATTGCCCCCTGAACCTAATAACTGGTTGGGCCACCCTTAGCAGCAATAACTGCAATCAAGCGTTTGCGATAACTTGCAACGAGTCTTTTACAGCGCTCTGGAGGAATTTTGGCCCGCTCATCTTTGCAGAATTGTTGTAATTCAGCTTTATTTGAGGGTTTTCTAGCATGAACCGCCTTTTTAAGGTCATGCCACAACATCTCAATAGGATTCAGGTCAGGACTTTGACTAGGCCACTCCAAAGTCTTCATTTTGTTTTTCTTCAGCCATTCAGAGGTGGATTTGCTGGTGTGTTTTGGGTCATTGTCCTGCTGCAGCACCCAAGATCGCTTCAGCTTGAGTTGACGAACAGATGGCCGGACATTCTCCTTCAGGATTTTTTGGTAGACAGTAGAATTCATGGTTCCATCTATCACAGCAAGCCTTCCAGGTCCTGAAGCAGCAAAACAACCCCAGACCATCACACTACCCCCTCCATATTTTACTGTTGGTATGATGTTCTTTTTCTGAAATGCTGTGTTACTTTTACGCCAGATGTAACGGGACACGCACCTTCCAAAAAGTTCAACTTTTGTCTCGTCGGTCCACAAGGTATTTTCCCAAAAGTCTTGGCAATCATTGAGATGTTTTTTAGCAAAATTGAGACGAGCCATAATGTTCTTTTTGCTTAAAAGTGGTTTGCGCCTTGGAAATCTGCCATGCAGGCCGTTTTTGCCCAGTCTCTTTCTTATGGTGGAGTCGTGAACACTGACCTTAATTGAGGCAAGTGAGGCCTGCAGTTCTTTAGATGTTGTCCTGGGGTCTTTTGTGGCCTCTCGGATGAGTTGTCTCTGCGCTCTTGGGGCCACTCCTGGGAAGGTTCACTACTGTTCCATGTTTTTGCCATTTGTGGATAATGGCTCTCACTGTGGTTCGCTGGAGTCCCAAAGCTTTAGAAATAGCTTTATAACCTTTACCAGACTGATAGATCTCAATTACTTTTGTTCTCATTTGTTCCTGAATTTCTTTGGATCTTGGCATGGTGTCTAGCTTTTGAGGTGCTTTTGGTCTACTTCTCTGTGTCAGGTAGCTCCTATTTAAGTGATTTCTTGATTGAAACAGGTGTGGCAGTAATCAGGCCTGGGGGTGACTACAGAAATTGAACTCAGGTGTGATAAACCACAGTTAAGTTATTTTTTAACAAGGGGGGCAATCACTTTTTCACACAGGGCCATGTAGATTTGGAGTTTTTTTTCTCCCTTAATAACGTAAACCTTCATTTAAAAACTGCATTTTGTGTTCAATTATGTTATAATTATAATTATAAAGTTATAATAAGAAATCAGGAAGGGGACAAATAGTTTTTCACACCACTGTATGTACAACACATAATATGGAATAGGGGGTCTTTTTTGCAGATGCTCAGTTGGCAGCCGAGAAAATTCAAATGCACTAATTTTCATTTGGGGTCTGTATATATCACATAGTTTGGTAAATCTATGCATATTGAAATTCTGTGAGATAAATGACGCAGTTTGCAACAATTTTAAGCGATTTTCAGATAAGTCTTTGGAAAGCTTTGCAGGTTGGTACTTTGTACAGAAAGGCATTTTTACCCATTTTGGCTTAGTCAGAATGTGTTCTTTCCAAAAATATATTGTTGTCTGGGTACATGCATATTTTCATCACCTTCTTTGGTATATCTATGCATATTGGGCATCATACTGTTCAGCAGACCCCTGGTATTCATATTTGGGGTGATTTTCCTTTGCATGGAATAAATTATGTGGCAAATTGCAAATTTTTAGGCATTTTTCAGAAAAGTCATAAAAACCGCTTTAGGAAAGCTTTGCAGATTGATATTTTGGAGTAGTAAGTCATCTAGATCCATGTTGGATTCATTAGAATGTATACTTTCCAAAAATATATGCTTTTCTGGGGGTCTTTGTACATTTAGGGGGTCATTTAAGACACATAATACACAAGCAAAGGGTCTTGTTTGCCAAAGCAGAGCTGGCACCTGAGAAAATTCATATGAACTTATTTTCATTTAGAGTCTGTTCATACCACATACTTTGGTAAATCTTTGCATATTGGGCATCAGACTGTTCAGTAGACCTCTGGTGTTCATATTTAGGGTGATTTTCCTTTGTATGTAAAAACTGTGCAAGACAAATGAGATGAATTACTACATTTTTAGAAATGCTGTCAAAACCGCTTATTTTAGGAAAGCTTTACCGTTTGGTAGTTTGGGTTAGAAGGAAATATTCAGCTATTTCGGATTTTTCTGAATGTGTACTTTCCAAAAATATATGGTTTTCAGGGGTCACCCTACATTTTTGCCTCTTTTACCACACACAAAACTGCCCGTGTGTTTATGAATTAGGTAAATGAAATTAGTGAGCACAAGGTATATTTGGGGGTCTCTAAGTACTATATACTTTGATAAACCTATGTATGTGGGCATCAACCTGTTCAGTACACCTCTGGGGTACCCATTTTGAATTTAGGGGAATGTGTACTTTCCAAAAATATATGGCTTTCTGAGCCTACTTTTTTGTAGCTTTATCCCACATAAAATGATGTAAATGTGTTGATTTTGCAGGAGCTGAAATGACAGAAATGAAAGCTCATAAGGGTTATGTTCACCTTGGGTCCCTTAAATGCCACATACTTAGGTAAACCTATGCACATTGGGCATCAAACTGTTCAGTGGCCCCCCTGGCGTTCATATTTAGGGTGTTTTATCTTGGTACCTAATGATATGTGGGAGATAAGATGCTGCAAAATGGAAGCTTTGAAGTGATGTCTCCATAAAACTATATATATTTGGTATTGGCACATTCAGGAGACTTTCCAAATCAGTTGTATTTTTGTGCATAAAATAATGAATGTTTCTGGTATTTGTGTTTATATTATGGATTTTTTTTGTTCATTTTTTAGACATTTAGAAGCCTATATTTTTTAGAGAAGTGGAATTACACAAAAATCTAGCATATTTTAAAAGCTTAGATTGTCCTGAAAAAATCAATATATCTTTTTCCTGTGTAAACTAAAAGTCCACCCAAAGAAAGGCCCCTAAAGTAAAAAAGTGCAAAATGTTAAAAAACTGTCTGGCAGTAATAGTTCTTTTGTGACCAAATCGGCTTGGAGTGAAAGCACTAAAGGGGGCAATTGACCTTTTCTATTGTTTTGATTAGGAAATATCTATGCTTTCTGTTATTTCTTGCCACATTCTACTTTCACTTGATACGAATACAATCAAAACAACTTGGCAGTCCACTGAGAAGCCTCTGTATAATAAGCTGGTCCTTCTCTCACAGACTTACAGGCTGCAGCTAAAGGAGGGAAGGGTTTGTTTATACAGAGAAGCACATACAACTAAGGCTTTGTGCATTGCTGTCTTACTGAGCTGTTTTTGAGATATTAGCAATTTTATGTGGTGCATGTTTGCATTAGACTCCCAATGCAGGTGTGGGGGTCTATTATGGCATTTATTATATTTTTTTGGATCTCCATACCTTAAGTCAGCTAAAAAATAATTTAAACATGAAATAAACCCAATAGGAATGTTTTGCCTTAAATAAGGATAAATTATATCTTAGGATCAAGTACAAGGTAACGTTTTCTTTATTACAGATAAAAATGAAATATGTTTTACAGTTTTGATTAAAATGGAGTTTTGACCTTCATGTAATTGTGCATAACAGATCCCATACCTGTGTATATATATAAGGTGCACACCAGGATCTTTTAAGAATAAAACATTACTTTTATTTAATCATACTGATAAAACAGGCCAAAGTTTCGCTCTCCACCTACAACCTTAATGGGTCTTGATAAAGGTCTTAGGTGGAGACCGAAACGTTGGCCTGTTTTATCAGTATGATTAAATAAAAGTATTTTTTTATTCTTAAAAGATCCTGGTGTGCACCTAATATTTTTGGACTTTTGGATAATCGGATATATGGAGGTAGCACCCAGGTAATTTGTGTAGTTTGGTGTGCTGAAAATTTATATATATAGATAGGTGTATGTGTGTGTGTGTAAACGCACCGTTAGACTGACACTGATGGATAGTTTTAGGGTTATCTGGTGCCAATGTGCAAACACAAGGCAAATAAAAGCGCGATGGGGTAAAATCTAATTATCTTTTTATACCATAAACTTCTGCTTTAGAACCAATATCACTCATAATCGTCTGCGTTCCAATGCAGTCATATTACCTCAGCTGAAGCCCTTCTCTGCCTACGGTCCTGTTATATCACCCGATGGATGGAAGATCTACAATCACACGCACCCACATATGACACATAAGTGTTTGTCTGCCTTTCTGTGTGCGTTGTTCTTACCAGCACAATAGCGGCAAGTCATAATTGTCTAGAGGATGCAACAGCATAATGAAGCAATTATAAATGAGAAAATGCCTGCCTGCCATTAATTTTACTTTTAACAAACTCAGAGCAAGGCATCGCTTAGTGTAAACACAAGAGCCGGGAAGCTAAAATTATATCTAATCAGACATGTCCATGGGTTTTTTTTTCATGCTGCTTGAATAAATTTGCATTACATTTTTTTGTTTAATTTAAATGAAAAATTATGAACAGAGCCTAATACTGCCGACTAAGTAATAATCCGTGACGCAGTCATTTTTTTTTTATTTACTAATCTTTCTTCCTGTCCAAAAAAAAAAAATTATATATCCCCACCAAATCTTCAGCTAAAATAGAAAAAAAAAATCTGATCCACTGCTGGTTCTGACTCTTGAAACAACTTGCCAGAAGTCAGTTTTTCTCCAGGTCTCTAGCATCTGCTACGTGGTTTCAAGCAGCTATGAGCAGAAGTGCAGAGAATATAGTCAGCCAGGCAAGGTCCTCCTTTCAATAGCAATTATATTTACAAATATCTTTAACAACATTTTAATCAATCTATATTGGAAAGTCTCACTGTACAGAAACATGTGGGTGAAGTTCCTATTAGAGTGGCTGTGACTATGACTTATTATTCTTTATTCTATTGGCTTTATTTATTGTTTTTTTTAATGTTTTTTTATCCAAATTATGTAAAACCACAGGTCCCAAGCATTTCAGAGAACAGATCATGTATTACAAAACCTATTGTAATTTCATGGTTTACTGTGGTTTAGTAGAGTGCAGATTCCTTCTAGTCTAGTCAAAATATAAGGAACAGCCTTGCCACATTAATTCCAAATTTTCTGGTTGGCCCCTTTTTCAGTCACTACTTTCTGTTTCCTAAAGCCCCCCACTTCTCCACTCCCTATATTGCTGGTCTAGATTGTATCTCTTCTGCCTACCACACTTCACCTCCCCAGCCAGCACCAACTCCTTGTTTGCCCATTACTGCTTCTCATACACAGACCTAGACTGGCAATGTGTGGGTTCTGGCAAATGCCAAAGGGGCTGCTGTAAGATGCCATAGTGGGCTGGTGGGGGGGGGGGGGCTGTTTGGGCAACTGTGTACTTGAAATGCCAGGGTCTATTTTGAATCCCAGCTGAGACCTGCTCACACATTGTAGAAATGCCTGCTTATAGAAGTGCTAATGGGTGAGTAATTGGTTGCAATTTTTATCAAGAAGGTTATAAGGCTAAAACTATATAAAAAGGATTGATCCATATAGTCATTTTAGAGCTTATTTTCTTACAAAATGACAATTGCCTGAGCTGGCGGGGGGGGCGGGGTTCAAAAGGCTGAATTTGGTGAAGATATGCCTTCAATTTAATGGTATGTACTATGTAACTAAGTTCCAAGTGGAGGTGGAAAAACTATCATGTATCATTTGTTTTACATCTAAAAATGTTCCCAGACCTGAAAACATTTCTTCATGTAATGTGTTTTTTTTTTTTTTTTAGGTATCCACCCAATTCAGTGTAGGGTGGGTGGGTTTAGAGCCTTCCAAATGTGCAGAATTGTATTTCTGCCTATCAACAAGTTAATACATTTTTGACGACAAACCCTCATATGTAATAAAAGGCACTAGGTTTGCCCAGTAGCAGTACCCTATAGCAACCAATAAGATGTTTGCTTTCAAACAGTTGACCAGTAAATTCTACCTGGTGATTGGTTTCTATTGGTTACTACTCCTGGGCAATCTTAGTGCCTTTTATTACATAACCCCAAACTTTTTTTTTTACTTTTTAACCTTGCTCCCATAATTTAATGTGGTGCAGTTGATCTGCTTTGCCACATCGTCATGGGCAACACTTTGTCAGGCGTGAGTTAATGGAGCCCATCATTTCTACTGTGCCTGTAACCACAGAATATTGTTGTGTCCCACCTGCGTTTGGTGGGTCAACGCGGTGCTGTGGGTACAAGCTCAATAGAAAAAAGGCTGTGTTAACTCATGCTTTGAAATGTTTCAAAAAAGCCACCTTATTGGAAGACAACAGTATACATGTCCCTTAATGCAATGGGCACAACTGCATTATCAAGCTGGCCCATCTTGACTAGATCTGAGCACAGAAGTAGTAAAAACAGGTGTGTGTGCGAGTGGGGAGGCATCAGGGTCAGCTGCATCAGTTGGTAACTAGGCATGAAATGACCAGGTAAGTTGAAACACACATGTATGTGGTGAGACACTTTTGTAACCTATGCATTGCTATGTTTTTGTGATAACAAATGGCAATCAATCAAATGTTTGCTTTTATTGTTCTACCTACAGCTGCCTGAAAAAGATCAAATTACTGAGAGGTTGCTATGGGTGCAGATTTGCTCTTCAGATTCTAAATTGGATGAGATAAAACAAGGGTGGGTGATTATATATATATATATATATTTATCACATCACATTTATATACCAAAGTGACCAATTTTATCAATGCTTGAATTTTAATTCTTTCCTCAGTTTGATATTTTTGCTCAAAAACTCCCAAATTCAGATTAATGTATGTGTTTTTTTACAATATTTCAGTTTGTAGACCTATTGAAAATAATGAGAAGAATTCGAATTCAATGCATTTGAGTTTGTTTCAAATTTTAATTCAAATCAAATTTTTGTAATTACATTTTTTTAATAGATAAGCAATCATTCCAGTTTGGTAAAATTGACGAAAAACTCTATTCACAAATTCGAAAATTGATAAATAAGCCTCCCCATGTATTTTTATACAAATACATCTTTAAATTAGGGCACACAGGTGCTTTAATGAGCTATTTTTTAATGTAGCCCAAAAGTACAGTTCTAAATAACCCCACAACTGCCACCCATTGACTTGTGCCAGTTGCCTAGAAATGTGGTGCATAAGTAACCCGTTAGTGCCCAGTTGGTGTTTTTATTTTGTTGTCGCATGTTTCTTGCCAACAGTAATCACCTATTTCATACCCCCCTGCAGGTTTACTGGCACCTACAGTACTCTGTAAGAAGCTCCAACCACATCAGGTAAGTTTGGAAGTCACGCCTATGAAGTTATTTATTAAATCTCTTCTGGAGTTGCGTCTACTTGTGCCAGCCCTGTCATTGTTCTTGATGCGATTTATCCTCTTCTCTATGCTGAAGGCTGTGGGCTTGAGCACCTAACCCCCAACTCTACTGGGTCTATTAATTATTTGCCCTTACAGGCTTAAGTCAATTGTTCTGCTGAAGGCAAGCTACTATGAGTTAGAGCCTGCCTGGCTTTGGAACTGTTCAGGTGCCCTAGGCACTGAAGTAATGCTGTGCGTCCCTGTGCAGGAAGCACGCCAATATTGCAAAATACCTGTCATGGCAGCCCCGACATGTAAAACGAGCACGAAACACGCACAAGTCCTAAGCTGATAAATTATTTGATTAAAATACAATTAATTGGCTACAAATGATTAATGTGGCAAAAATATTTACACACAATTAGCACGTGATAGATTCCTTCTAAATATTCAGGTTTGCTCCAAGCCCTGGTGTCGAGGAGAACATTAACCCATTTCTGAGGGAGAAATCAGCATTTTAAAAGCTTTCCCCCGGGCAGGGTGTTATTCCGAGGGGAGGGGTGATAAATGCCACAGTTCTTATATACTGCACAGCACCTTTCTGTAATCTGTCAGGGCAGCCCGACACTGCTCCTGCCTTCTATCTGCAGCTCATGTCTACGCTGGCAGCTGACATAATCCCTCTCCCTGGCACATTGCTGATTTGTGCATAAGTGATGAGCGCAGTCCACCTGAGTTAGGAGTTAGGAGCCCCTGATCTGGGACTGTCAGGGCCAGAGTATTTTACTGCCTCCTGCCATTAGCTGGAATTGACAGCGCCTGAGAACCGGTGAATTGTACAGCGTGTGAAATTAACAGCGGGGGGACTGAAGTGCTGTGTGGCAGTCATTTAATCTGCAATTTATCAGTTATGCCGGTTTCCCAAACCTTCCCAGAGATTATGCTAAGAGAGCTTTTTTATTGTGCCAAAAGAAAAGAGGGCTCATTTACCACTACAGCTACAGTTGTGGTCACGCAAAAATGAATTTAGTCATTGTGGGCACTGGCCCATTCATTAAAGGTACTTGCAGTTTCACATGCTCCCCGCACTTGTGCCCAACCAGTCTGATGAACTGTGCCTATTCACACAGGGGAACCCTGTACCTAACACCGCCTTAAAGGTGGGTTAAATTCCACGTTCCCACTGTGAGACGTCAATTTAAAGGGGTTGTTCATCTTTAACCTTTTGCAACCTTTGCAATTGCTCTTCATCTTTTTATATTTGTAGTTTATTAATTATCAACATTTTTATACAGCAGCTCTCCAGTTTGACATTTCAGCATCTATCTGGTTGCTAGGTTCTAACTTACCTTAGCATCCAGGGAGTGGTTTGAATGAGACCGGTATATGAATAGATATGGATCTAAATAGTAAATAATAAAATAAGTGATAAAAAATAACAATAACAATAAAACTGTAGCCTCACAGAGTAATGGTTTTTTTTTTTTTTTTGCTGCTCGGGTCAGTGATCCCCATTTGAAAGCTGCAAAGAGAAGAAGGCAAATAATTGAAAAACTATGTAAAAAAATCATGAAGACCAACTGCAACGTTAATTTAAAGATTAACCACCCCTTTAATTGCAAGTTCCCAAAATTTCACAATTCCCATTCTGAAAATAGTTTTGTCCAATGAATCAAAAATGCAAGTGCAACTGTGCATGTAGGTCACACTTGTACCATGTACGAATCCTCACATAGCTGCAACTACACTAAGAATTATAGGAAGAAATGCTACAGTGTAGGTTAACATAGTGAATTACCTTTATTAATGAGCCCCACGATGCTTGTATACATGATTGCACTAAAATAATGATGGCGTTATTTACATTTACAAAGTTATACGATGCAAAGAATAGACTTTTATGTACCTTAGTGCTCTAGCACAGCCTCATATATATTATGCTATTGGCTAGAAATTTGATGCAAAAGCAATCAATAATACCCCCATGCCTTCTACTTCATCAATCAGATCTCAACTGTTATTCCAGTGGGAGCCCACGTACCATCATTAATAGCTGCATAACAATATGATTATGCTGTGTGGGCTCCGGCCATGTCTGCTGGGCTGAGATTTTAGACGCTGTCCGTCTCTTCCTAGTCAGTAAATGTAAAAGTTGATGCCCTATTTTGGTGCTGTGGACCCTCAAAACACAAAGGCTTGATTCTAGGAGAATCAGGGAGCATGATTTAAACCCCAAAAACATGTTAGTCTTTTAGTGTAGGCCTACATTTTTAGACAATGTTGCCTGGTGGCCTTTACATCCATAACCTTACTCTGATATGGGGTCAAAGGCATTTCACTGGCAACTCGTGTTTTCCTATTCACATAGAATCAGCCCAAATCGGGGCTGAAATAGGTAAAGTTTTGTTTGTTGGGCAGCTTCACCAAAGAGCTGATCTTCACAACTGCATGGCCACCTACTGCCTAGGAACACGTATATGGCTATTGGGTGGTCATTTCATGGAGAAGAACTGGAAAACTAAATAAACCTTTAGCAACTGTTTTTGAAATGACATCTGGCTCTTTATATGCTTTTTACTAAACACTTCATGCCTGCAGGATTTACACTAAAGCCAAGGGAAAGTAGAGTGCCATGTTTTAGGCAGAGTTCACTCTCAGAAGAGCATTCCTCAAAGTCAAATATCATATGATGGACACCGCCATTCCTGGGGCCCTGAAAATCACTACTAAGTGCTGTAAGGAAGAATTCTAATGTTCCAGCAGAAATGGAAAGGGGACTTAACATCAAGTTCTCACAGGAAGGAGGAAGTCTATATGTACATGTGTATTTCTCTAATGCCCAATCAATTGGTGCTGAAATCAGCCTTTTGTTTTGCTGTTGCTTTAATTAAATAATATAATGTGCTTATTCATATTGTTGAGCTAAAAACAGATTTCAATATAAAAAATCACCAGTTTCAGCCCTTCTTGTTGTTTAGAAAGCAACACAAAATAGCAGCTGAGCCAGTGATGACTGGCATGAGTATGGCAGTGCCAATAACACTCTGCATCTTTAGAACCATTTATTGGCCCTTTAACTTATGGTTTATTCTGCTACTGTAACCCTGGCAGTTTTACTTGGTGATCAAGTAACTTGTCAGTTCTACATCCCTCAGGTAAACAGCTCACTGTTACTAAATAACCCCCAAAGCTATCATTAGTCAAACAGACAAACAAGACTAACCGATATGCTGAAATTTACTGTTCCCGTTAAAACAGAAACATTTATTTAAATTCCTCCGTGACTATAAATTAACAAACAGCATCCAGGAATAGGGAGACCGTGCAAAGAGTTTACTCAATCTCCTTCTGTTTCCAGGCATTTAATAACAATCAGCCAATCTCTAATAAAGGGGCCCCATCAAATCGCACCTTATCCATTTTGGATGCAGAACACTAAGCACTTTCCACTTTCACATCCTCGTTAATTTACTCCTTTTACATGGAAAAAAAACCTCCCCTCTATAATGAAATCCAGATGCAAAAATTCCATTTTCACTAGGTCATAATTGAAGTTCATTGTGTCTCCCCCCCTTGTTTTTAATATATGAAGTTGGTATCAAGTTCCCATGTCCATTAAACATTTGCCATAAATACCGAGATCCCCCCTTCCATCTTTAATCCTCCAATTCATTGTGCTGAGGTAATAACTCTGTTATTGCTGTGCAACGGCAGAATTGTGATCTCCAGGCTCCCTAAGAAATACGGCTCGGGTGGAGTTGGACATTTTAATGCATAGCATGTAGTTCTCTATATGTTGCCTTCGCTTCTTGACCTGCTGACCCCACGTCCCATTCACATGGATGGGAATTAAGTTTCCTATAGAAGGGGTCAATGTTAAATGTAAATGCTGCATATTTATTACAAAGCATTTCCTGCTATAACTCATTTGCTGTAAGTAGTTGCTGCTTCAAACTAATTAGTCTGAGTTGTTGGAAACTGCTACCTGTCAACAGCCACAGAAGAGTAATGATGGGAGGGTGGGAAAGAGAGGGGGCTTCTATTTATGAAAAATATATGCCACCCTTTGGGGATTATTACGACCTATTAAGAGAAATGTGAAAAAAAAGATTCTTAGTAATTGGGAGTAGTGACTTTCTGTTTTAAATGTAAGGAATGACTTATGAAATAAATATTTAAACTGACGTAAGAAAAAGTTTGAATTAAATATTTTTTTTGATGCTGAAATGGTGGTTGCAGTGTGATAGTTACAGAATAATAAGATACCATATAATGACTAAGGAAAAAGAATAAGAAGAGCTGGTGTAATGCCTGGGCAGTAATATTTTTGGGCTAAACCAAAATAAGAATACACCTATAAAACAGGTTCCTAAAATTGATTGGGCCCCAGTGAACCTGTTCAATGCTTAGAATGGTAAGCTGATAGGATGCAGGGCATGTTGTCCGTTTTTTACTTACAGTTTTTTGTTGTTGTTGTTTTTTCCCCATATTATATAGTGCAGGTTTAAAAAAAAATACACTGAAAATATTTGTCATTGTGGCAAAATTATATTCACAATTCTTCCTTTAAAACAAGGAAATGTAATTTGTAACGTGTAGGGTAGATTATTATACTGGAGAGTGATGTTATTAGATTTAAGTGGGTAATTAGTAGTAAAATATAGCTTTTTTGCAATTAATGTTTTTTAAAGCCTGGAGGGGCACAGACTTACAAAAGGAGACTGATTTATTCATTTTTGAAATCATGTTTTTTCAGTTATGCTTTTTTGCCAATTACGTTTTTTCTCCAATGCTTTCTACCAGTATCTTGCCAGGTTTTAGGAGGGGAGGTTTTTAATTTTTTAGAATTTACTATAGAAAAACTGTGATCAACAGAAAAAAAAAACAAGAAATTTTTTTTTTGACACAAATCAAAAAACATCTCAAAAGTTAATAAAACAGCTCTTACATTACTGGATAATGAGAAAACAACAGGGAAGATTACTGGGGTGTAGACAGCAACTGGTAAAGTAGGAACAGAATATTTCTAAGGAGGATGTTTTTCAACTCTAATATTTCGTTTTGGAGACGTCAAGCTAAATGGTTTACCAGACAATATTTTGGGGCCCTTACGTGTCACTCTATTTATAGTGGCTATTGATGTAGCATGGGCATGTTTAGTGTGTGTGACCCTTTACCTTCTGATCAACAGGAGTCATTAGTAGTTGAAGTTTAAAGGGCATTTCAACACAAAACTATTTTTATTTTGCATAATGAAAGAAAATGTGGTTCCTATACTAACGGGAGAAGCATTGCACTTTATTTGGCAATTTTAATATAAAAAAACATGCAAACTTAACGATGAAGTAAGAGCAACGAATTATTTAGCACTTGAAGCTTTTGTCTTCTCAGTCTGGCTACTGCAGAGAACAGGTCCCTTCCAGTAAGATGAAAGGCTGCCCAGCCGTGAAGGGGTTATGAGTTTTAATGACTGCCTGTGTATAAAATGCAAATTGTCAACATATTCTCCTTTTTTCGCTGCCCCAGTTTGGCAGCATGTATTCCCAAGGTAGAGAAATGAGAGGTGATTAGTTATAAGCGGAGTGCTGAAGGAGTATACAAGGCGGGAGAGAGGAGGGCTGGGCTGTCCTGCATTAAAGCCTTAGAGATGCAACAGAAAGAACAATTATTGCTTATTTTTGCAACACCCCCAACAAAAAAGCAAAAGGGTTTTTATTTGTACATGGTGAGTAAAATAGTTAAACAATATAGGGTATTTTAAACATTGGCAGTCTGTAAATCAAGCAAACCTTCATTCTATTGCTGCATCTGCAGAGTGTCTTATGACTTAATATAAATTGGTAACTATTGTAGGATTATTTAGGCAAGAGGCTGGCCTCTGAATACAACACCATGCACAGTTACAAGAAAGGCTGAATTGAAATGATCTTATTTTAAGGTTGGAGACCCCTTTCCATCTCCTTGTGACTTAGAACAGACCCTGAGAGTGAAAGGCGTGAATCTGGTGTAACATGGCAACCAACAATACATAAGTTACTAAAGAGCTCCACTCAGGCCCAGATTTGTGGGCAGGCCACAAAGCCCCAGGCCTAGGGTGGCAAAGTGGGGGGGTGGCCACATTTCCACGGGGCGCAGAAGTGTTTGAATTTCCCACCCACCCAGTACCCAGTGGAAGCGTTCACACTAGAACAGTGCTGGTGGGAGGAAGCTGCAAGCAGTGGGTGGGCAAGAGGGGGTAAGCAAGTTGTACATGTTCTATACCCCTGGTTTGCTTGTGTTTATGCCTGAGGGGTGGGGGAGATGGCTTGTCGATTTGCCTGGGATGCCTGGCTGGCTTGGCCCGCCACTGGTTGTTAGGTACCCCCAGTGATTCTAGTCACTTACCTATTACCCCGGCCTGGTGCTCTTTATCTTCATAGAAAATGCACCATATATTTTTCTTTTTTATTCCCAGGTGTGTCCACATTTTTACTTGGGTGAATGTGCAGTACAGAAATTCCAAAACTGCAAATGCACTAGTCCAAGCCAGATGGGGACAGCTGGAAGACAGGAGGAAGATGGTGAAGTGGCACTTAGTGAACAGTTCCCCCGGATGGTGTTTTTTTTTTTTTTTAAAGAAGAGGAGTGCCAGCCAGGGATAACAGGTAAACAACTAGAATCAATGGGGGTGACAAACAACTTAGAACTCTTTAGTTATTTTACTTTTTTCTCATTTAACAATAGTCATCTTGTTGAGAGGATGCTTTCTTTAATATAAACCAACTAAAGCAGATAGGTTCAACCACTTCATATGAAATAAAATTGTAAACTTTACTATGTCTATGATGATTCTTTTGCCCGAATGCCTGATACTAAAATAAATACATGAGAGTAAATGCTGTGAATATTATATGTTCAACAAGGCTACATATTTCACCATTCGGCTGTAGCAGAAATACCCCATACCCAGGCTACATTCAGAGGCAAATTAATTTTTTCCCTTAAGGTACTTTCCTTAAGGTATCAATAACATTTCTAGCTCTGTCACTAAAATCTTTTTTATTTATAAGAAGATTATTAACAGTTCTCTCCCATTATAACAGAAGGGAATCAGTCTTACTAACTTTACTAAAGCCCCATGGACCCAGGTTTAAAACAGCACCAGGCCTGATTTCAGCATGCTGCAGTATCCCCAGCAGGTCCCATGGGGGGCAGGCCCTGGTGCAGTCACACCCAGAGCCCCCCGTTGTCCCTACAGTAATGGCGCGTACCACAAGTGGTTTAACTTGAGGTACCATAGGAGGAGTTATAAGGATGTAAATAAGGGGTTGTACAGATGTGTCAACTGAACCAAATTCTTTAGTGGTCATCCATATTTATTTTGCAGGGGGGCAGAGCACAGAGCGTGGCTGGTGTGTATGGAACAATATCGCTGTATGAAGAAATATATGGTAGGTGTAGGGTTGCCACTTGTGCAGTCTTTATACTGCTTGAATGCATTTCAGAAAACCAGACAAGACTCTGATGTGCAATTCAGCCAATCATGGCTTGCACCTCATAACTCTGCCCCCTGATGTCACTGGCTTGCCCCTAAATATTGTTGTTCTGCCCCCCCCCCCCACACTATATCCCCAGCTGTCAAAACTGTCCATAAGCTGTCAAAACTGTCCAATAGCAACCCTTTGGGGTATAAATAAATATCTCACATATGTCTCCATAGTTTTACAGAGCTTAATTAGCTTAGCTTCTCAGAGCTTCCTTTCACGTGAAACTTTTCTGCATGGTACAAAAGATTAAGACAGAAGAAGTAAAGCAAGCTACAACACATTGTCTGTTGAAATTTGAATAAAACAGAGCATATTCAGAGTTCTGTAGTAATATTCCTATTAACCCACCAAGACATTTACTTGCATAACTGGGGATTTAAAAATTTTAACAAGCTGTACAGTGCGTTATAAGACGATGTTACACAGTACAACAGAAGGTAACAATAGTGGTAGTTACATGGAGCATTATGAGACGCCTTACATAAAGTTATGCAGAGCAGCAGCCGGATGACATTTCTTTCTCTTGCTTCTATGAAATGTTATACATTAGATCTATAGCCCTCTAAACTCCAGACTGAGAAGCACCTCTAATTTCTTTCCATAAAACGCTGTATTTTCAAAGCCCCACACAATTAATTCTCTCTTTTTTTTGGTTCCCTTTTACAGGAGAGCCATTAAACATCAGCTGTTCCACCTTGGAATCCAGATGTTCTGCTATCCACGTGACAAATTCAGAGAGGGCACCTCGCACAGAGATCTTGGCAGAACGATATGTTGTCTTGTAGATTATAGGTATGCAATAACGGATACCTATAAATTTGTCTGCGCAAATAAATCTGCTTACCATAGTACTTTTCTTTTTTAATGTAGTCCCTGCTTGTATCTCACTGCAAAGACCAGAGAATTGCCTTGCGTTGCTAGGCACTGCTAGCAGGCACAGAAAGAAGATAAATCAGTATTACACATTGGGTTAAAAGCATATTTTACTTTACGTTACCCTTTTTGTATGAAAATGTAAGTAATGAATGCAGCAGCCTGTATATATTTAAGGCATATGTCTTCCAAACCAAATTACTTATCTAGTGTGGCTTAACTGCAGTTTCTAATGCTACCAGTATCTCTGAGTTCTGCAGCAGGAGGAGTGTCCAATTGTGCTGGACAGTGATCTACGTGGGAACTAGTTTAGGACTCTGAAAGGGTCATTATACCTTCACTTTAATCTATGAAGATGCTGCTGGCTCTGCCTGCATTTTCAGACTCGCACGAGACTCCTTTATTTACTACATCAGTGACTACTCTTATAATCACCTTGCAGGAAACAATGATTTGTGATCTACCAAATGGGGGGAGGAAGAATAATGACACTGGGGGTACAGCTAAGTAAAAAAAAAAAAAAAAAAGAGACAATATACAAACATAGTTGCAGTAGGAGCAGTCCCCTAACCGCCTATAAGCCTGTAAAAGGAGAAGCCATAAAATATAAGAACATTTGTACTCTCCTGCAAATTATCGAACATTTTAGTACAGGGATAGGATATATTATCTGCAATGCACAGGACCTGGTATTTCCTGGATAAGGGGTCTTTCTGCACCAATCCTTAAATGGTATGTAAACCCAATAATTTAATGTTGCCTAATGAAAGAAATCAAAGTAACTTTGCCATATACATTTGTTACAAATTCACAGTGGCTTTAAAGCTATTAATATATTTATATAGTTTAATATCTGTCTGTATCTTTTGTTTCTCTTCCCTGGTGGTTCTTACTTTAAAATAAAAAACATAGCCTGACTTCTGCTACACTGTTTAAAGAGACAGAAGGAGCAGTGCAGGAAGGATGGATACTAATTTCAATAGCAATTACATTTGCAAATAAATATTAAACCATTTAAAAAGTTTACTGAAAGTTTGTTGGAGATTTGCTCAGAATATTTTTTTTCTTTCCTTATGCAAAATGTTATTTTTGGGTTTACATTCCCCAAGTCCACCAACATGGCAGAGAAAAGGAAATCAGTAAAACAAAATATATTGTTTATTTAAATAGGCCTCAGAAACAACTGCATTTCAAAACTTCAGAGCTTTCTGAATAAGATCTGTACAGTGATTTTAGAACATTTTAAAAAGTTGTTGGTAGGGGCACTTATAGGTGTGCAGCTGCCCAAGTCAGCACACCTGATGCATGACCAAGAGAATTTGCAATGTTGCTGTTACAGTTACTGCTTGTACCACAATCTCTTTTTGTACATACAAATATTATAGACTGTGAATGTGGTTCATAAACACTGTGGCCCCTAGGGGAGTCGAGAGCAGCGAGCAGTGAGGGCAATATCCCCTCTAATCTGTGTGCTTTTGCACGTGCACACAATAAATTTTGTTGCGCACAAAGAATTTTGTACTGTGCACACTGATTTTTTAAACTGCACACACAGTTTAAAAAAAAAAAAAATTTGCACACACAGCCAAAAAAAAAAAATGAGGGAACACTGACTGGGGGCCCAACCCGATAGCAGTTAGGGTAAGATTTAAATGTTTACAGGGTTAAGCTGGCCATACACGTGGCGATCTGACGATGTTTCGTGCGACCATCGGTCGCACGAAACATCGTCAGATCCGCCACACACCGTCAGGGCTGAAACAGCAGATAAGGAGGTAGAAACAAATAGGATATCTACCTCCTTCTGCCGATTCAGCCCTGACGGCAGATTTTAGTCAGGCGCCTTCTATGGCGCCCGATCAAAATTTTCTAACCTGGCTGATCGGCGAGTCGTCCGATATCAGCAGCTTCCTGCGATATCGGTCGACTCGCTGACATGCCATACACGCACCGAATATCGTACGAAACGAAGTTTCGTACGATAGTATCGGTGCGTGTATGGCCAGCTTAACCCTTTTGAAATAAAAACAACAAAAGTGGTATAAAGGTGATACCTTTATTGGATAACTAAGATAATCATAGCAAGCTTTCAGAACATTCTAGTTCCTTTTTCTGGCTGATTAGCCAATAAAGGTATCACCTTTATACCACTTTTGTTATTTTTTATTTCAAAAGGGTTACCCTATAAACATTTTGACTGGCTAGCACCATACATCACCTTTTCCTGCATCTACAAGGTAAGATTTAAAAGAATTCCTGTTTGCTTTGAGGAAGTCCAGCCTGAACATCAGTTTTGGATACACACTTATTTGCTGTCCTATACATTTTCTTATAAGAGAAAGGCTCCCTGATAAAATGTTGCCACTGTCTGATTATATCAGTTTCATGGGTAATGTGATACTGAGAAATATGCAGTCAAATAATCTGTAAAGAATACTTAGAAGCTCGTAATCATTAGGGATAAGGCACACTGGGCCGCATAGTGGGTGTCCATGGGTTAAACCAAATCTCATCCTGTGCCATACCCCTTAAACATGCCCCATCCAGCTTTTAAACTAAATCAAGTACAGCAGTGCTTGCATCATATAAATATTTTAACAAGAAAAGGGGTACTGACCTGCTCTCTGGGAGTTCACAGGCTTGTGTGCAATTTAGCAGCATTTGTTAAGCTCAGAGTTCCACCACTCTCTGACAGCTAGCTGGCCCGACTGTAAATCTCTTCTTCCACGCCCGGGTGCTGCAATTAATAAAAACAAAAAAAAAAATCAGTCCAACTGAACAGCTCATGTTTAACTCTTGGATTGCTAGGTGACAATATCAAACTAAACAAAAACGGCAAAGGTGGATTCAGAATGCACCCTTAAAATAAAGATACTATTTCATATGGATAAAAGCTGCTGGACGACACTGCTTGTGAGGGATGCAGAAAAAATGCAGCCAGTGTAGGTTACCTAGCTGGATTTTTTATTTTTTTTTTGAATACCCCTAATTTTTTATTTGTTCTGGTGACTTGAAAAAGATGTCTGCATTACACGGGTTGTAATGCAGACATGAAAGGAAGTATCATTTTAAGCAACTTAAACATATATGTACAATATACATCCATTAACATTTTCCAATGGTTTCAAAGTTTTTGAATGTCATTGTAATCAAGAGCAGTATTCTTCTCTTTCTTGAACTGTCTTTAAATGATGTAGCAGAAGTCAGACATGCATGTGTATATGGATGAGTTGGTTTCTGCTACATTGTTTCAATAGCCAGAACCATTACAGCAAAGATAAAGTGACAGACACTGCTTTTAAAAGCAGCTATATTTACAATTTAATTTATGTATATCGTTAAGTTGCTTTGAATTTCAATTCCCTTCATTAGGCAAAATTTTATTTTTATGTTTGCTTCCCCTTTAAACATACTCCATTGAGAATCTGACACTTCTGTACTTACTTACATCATCATATTGCTTTTTTTGCACATTACCTTTATGTTGCTTTTTATTTCAGTTGTTTTTTAAGGTGAACATTAGAAATGTGCTTCTTGTTTTCAGTTGAGACGCCAACTAACCCCATGCCAGTAATGATCCACTCAAGGTATTTTGAGATCATATGATTCTTTTATGAACAAAATTGAGCATGCATGGGTGCTATTCTTCCATATGTGTTCCTGGTTACTTACAGTAAGCACCGGGGCTATATTTAGGCCCAGTTATGCCCAACACACCAGACCTCAACCCCATCCCCCCTGCTTGCTAAGGGTGCTGATGCAGATGGGCCTGTTGTCCCGCACATGCATTGATTCCATAGGATTAAGGTAGCTGACCCCTCAGCTCCTTGCAGAAAAATTTACTTGCTGGCTAGGGATTTTTTTTTCTTTAACGCAAATTTTATTTACCATACAGGTAGGTTTACCACCTATCCTGTCCCAGGTCAAAACCTCCTGCCCAGTTTTCCAAATTAGAAAGATTGACGTGACATAGCCCCGCCCAGTGACATCACTGCCCTGCCTCTTCCCCGTCCCCATAACATCACAACCCTGCTTCTTTGCCACCCCTGTAACGTCACCACCCGCCCCCTGCCTGGCGAAAAAAGCCGGCAGAGGTGGCAACCTGTAAACACGTTAAACTGCTAAATATTGCATATATTAGTTCCACCGGGGGAACATCTTACAAATTCTCCCTACATGTTAAAATGTAATTCTAGTTTCCATTTTTAAATGGTTTGCTTTCTACAAATCAAAATTATTTGGAGGCTTTGGTGAGAAAGTATACATTTGAGGTGTGCGATGTGGACTGCAGGGGGATTCCTTGTGCAAACAGGGTTAATAATCCCTCTCAGTCGGCTAATTAAGAGGCAGTTGAGAGAGGAGCTGCATGGAGAGGTAAAAAGGTGTGTGTTCCCACACCTGGGGGGTAACTCAGTGTGAATAAGTCACTGAGAGTGAGGGGTCACTTAGAAAGGTGTCCATTCTCAGAGCAGGGGCTGGGAGTGCCTCCTTCCCCTGCGAGGAGCAGAGGGAACCATGACCAAGTGTGTGAGAGCTGAGAAGAGTCATACTTTATTTTTTCTTTTTCAAGGTATAAAGATACAGACATCATTGTACTACGATATATATTAAAAAAAATTAAAAAATAAAGCAAAACAAAAGTAAAAGTCAAGCCTTTGGTTACCTAGAAGATAAATCTAAAAATCAAGAACTTGATAAATACAGGCATCCACAGCAACAAAACCTGTATTCTTCTGTCCCCAAATCAATGTGCACTGACAGGAACGGCATCAGCCTGTTAGAACACAGCCGCTGGCGGATAAAATGCCGCAACATGACCCTTAGAGGGGTGCCAATTTGTTTAGGAACATCCAGTGACTTTAATCACTTACCTTTACCTAGTTTTTAGCAGACAAGTCTAACTTTGGTACAGGGGCTGCATGCCTACTGAAACTATCTCAGATGGGATGCTTTTTCATGGAAGAGGAGCGCTGACCCAGCAAGAAGAGATAACCAATTACAGTCACTGGGGCTTGTCTAACAAATTGGAAGGTACTTGCACCCATACATGCTCCCGGGAAATAGTGATGACCAACACCGGATTTCAGCCCTTGCCACAAATTTGGGCCTGGTGATGACCATCGCTGTACTTGTTAGGTAAGGAGTGATGGATTGCGGCAATTTTATGCATAGAAACTAGTGAACCCTGGAAGTTCTACCTCCCTAGACCTAGCCGTAAATCCAGGGTACCCCTAGTATGTTGGGTCCATGGATTCAACCTAATTGCCCCTAACTAATTACACAATTGCAACTAACAGCCAGTGCAAATTGCATGCATATCAATACCCCGTGCTGGAAGTTTCTCAGGACATTACTTTGATGGCACCCGCAATGACCTGCGTTTGCACTTAAGGCTAATGCCAGACATGGTGTTTGGCGTATATTTTCGGCAAGCTGAAAATCGCTTGCCGAAAATAGTGCCATAAGTGCAGCTGCTAAGGGTTACTACCTAGGTGCAAAAGTGCCCAGTTTTTATAAAGGAGCCTTGCTGTGTCTTTACGTTACAAAAAGAAAGTAACTGAAAAATCAGCAATACCTTTAAAAGTGGGGAGAGCAGGGAGAGTAATTCTAATGTAGCAGGTTACTTTATGGCTAGACTAGAGATTAACCCTCAAATTTAATAAAGGGCACAATGTTTGTCCAAGTGCAGTTACCTATAGCAACCAATTATATGTTTCCTTTTAAACAGATGACTGGTTAGTGCTACCACTGCTTTCTTACTATAGGTGATTAGACCTGTATCAAACATGCACCTTTAATTTCATAACCCCCTCAAACTTTTAAATTCTTTTAGACAAGGGAACCTGAGACAAAAGCTGTTTATGGACCCCCTCTTAATGGACCTCCCCCTTTCTAATAATAACCAGTTTCTTAAAAGAACCAAGACTGCTTATAGGTTCATTGGCATTGTGTTACTAGGCAATGTTCACGGCGGAATCACTTGGTCATCTCGGTTCTCTTCTCTTAATATGTGCAAGACGTGGGAATCAGGCAACATGCATGTGCATAGCAAGCAAACCAAGACACACAATCATTACACACACATGCTTTCACTAGCATGGCCACCCTGGTGTGGAGGACACAGTACACAGTGGAGGCCTATTTTTGGCAAAAAAATATTCTATTGTTATCTCTGGTAGCCGGTATACCTGGTGGAGAAAAAATACTTTAATAGGTGTAAGGATAGCTGACATAAAGGAAGGATTTATTCAACAATATGAGCATTATATGTTGCAACTCTCAGCAATATAAATATGCTTTCTCTATTTTAGCAGATACACCATCCCACCAAATGGCAAGTGGAAGCCAAATGCAGAGCTATTACAGAACCTGGAGGGCTGCAAATTCCCTGCCAATGAAATTCTCAACAAATCATGAAAAGAAGTGCTTTTTACTGAACTACAGTGCACCCTTGATCTACTGCCTGCTTAAAACACAGCACAAAGCTAGCATTATAAAGAGGGTGACATTTAACTAGACTGATCTAATTTAATGCACATTTGTCAAGAGAATTTGCAGTAAGTGAGAGTGGCCCTATAAAAGGTGGTGGTATAAATAGGAGGCACTATGTTAGGATAAGCATTTTAAGCTTTGCTAAAAGGGAAAATATACCATATTTATAAGGTCACTTCATCTCTACTAATTTAGAATATAAAGTATAACTTTTGGTATAGCCCATTTCTACTGTGTATATGTAATTCAACCATGTAAGAGGGAGCTAGCCTAATTCTTGCTTGGATAAAACCTATCAATGCAGGCAGCTTTCACTCATATAAACATGTAATCAAAGATAAACCCTCTTAATGAACAGGTTCATTTTTTCTTGCAGTCTATCAATACAGCAAAGGGAATATGTTCAGTTTGCAAATGGCCTGTATCATTTTATAATCAAGTTACACAAGATGCTAAACAATGATTACTTTGGGCACATCAGGGGTGATTTCTGTTTTTATTTTGTACAAGTTAGGTGCCCGTGTGGAAACATACATGCAACAGTTTGTTTCCCCCTTGACTATATGTAGATTTCAGCACAAAAGAGAGAATGTTATGATATTTTAAAAGGCATTTTGGGCTTCCACTTTACAAAATGACTTACCTTATACTCCAGGCTGGTGCCTTTGTTCACTAAAAAACTGAACCACCAGGGGCATTTCTGTAGGAGCATCAGGTCACAATTGGCTTCTGCACCTTCAGTTGCCGAAGAAGGTGGCAGTGATCGGCTCCTACAAAAGTACCACATGCCAGTGAAGTTTTTAGGGAACAAGAGCATTATAATGATTGGAGGGTGTCTAGCATTTTGGCACACGCTTTAATAATATGAAGCCCTTAATGTATATAAGGCCTACTACTTACTATGAGCATTTACTCATTTTTCTCTATTCCCTGTATATGATATATAGATTCCACATTTTCTAGAACAAAATAATTATGATCTCCTTATTTCTCTTACCTCTGGTATCAGAAGTAATTTGTACAGGTTGCCCAGTAAAATACTGGTCAAGTGGCAACCCTTATTATAAGCAATGTGCAGCACATGCATATATCTGTTGCACAATAGGGCCTATGAAACATCAGGAGGATTTTGGGCTTTAGCAGAACACATTTTGGCACAACCCAAAACACTCACCTACCACATCTCACAGTGTTTAATGGCAATTAAGTCCTGTGAGCCAACTTGACTAAAGAGATATATTGAACAATTAAAAAGTATTACCGAGAGTCAGTAATGAAATCGATTGGAGCTTTTACAGGGAACATTTCTAGTAAATAAGTGTGGCTCTGGTATAGAACAACAGGAATTAAACGAAGGAGCAGAGTTTTGGCTAAATTTCAGATTAAAAGGAAAATAACATTTGATTTTGTAGACTACATATTTTTCAACTCTATTTGCCATATGCGAGTTAGAAAAAGATTCTTTAGTTAATGGTTTGTAATGTGTGAATTGCTGATTCCTTCCTCTCCAGTGTGACAACTGAAGTACAGAAAATTGCAGCTAAGGCCAGTAGGGGGAGAAATGAGGCTTAACTGCATATGTTATAATGCTTTCAGGCACACTCTAATTAAGGAAAATGGTTAAAAACCATACTCTTCCTCTGAATGGAAATATTGGCAAAAAAGAATCAGTATGCAGGTGGCAATGCATATAAAAAACCTCATACAAACACAATGTGGTAGACAGAGCAATGACTGATATGTTGCCATTTTTCAAATGTGTGCCTTTTGTCACTAAAAGATGTGCATTTTATATTCCTTGTTTTTGGTATTAGATATATATCTCAGTGTTAAATACAACTTGCATCTTAGAACACAAATAATTCTCCTTAAATAAAGCTGGCCATACACGCTCATAATCGGAAAAATCCGTTTCAGATGATTTCCAATATCCATGTACTGTGGATATATGTTGGTTCACAGATCTGGCAGGTTTGAAAACTTCATCTGCCAATACAGCATGCCAGCCAGCCAGTGGAGTAACTACACTGTGCTGCACCCCCCAAAAAAAATCTTTGAAGGGGCTCAGCGCAGAGTAGCAAACCTTTCCAGGCTCCTTTCCCCCACCCGCAGGTGTCCACCCCCCCCACCCACCTACCTGAGAGCCAGCAGGGATTTATATGCAACAATAGAGGAAGCAGGCCCCACGGTTTGGGTCCCCCTGTTCCACGGACCTTCCGTGGCTGCAGGGTCTGTTTCCTCTATTATTACACTAATGCAGTCACCGCATGGTGCAACAGCAGATGAGCAAGTGGAGAAGTACTGCAGTTGCTTCACTTCCTGCTGTTGTGATCATTGGGTTGTCTACCCAAATGATTGAAACAACAGAAAGGCAGCCATGGAGTGGATGTCCCCTTTGACGCACTCTGTGTGAGCTGAACTCTATCTGATCAGTTGTGAACATTCCTGATCAGACAATGTATAGCCACCTTGGGTGTTCATGGCAGATTCCTGATTTCATAATGTTCACTAACAACAAAGTTATGAACTTAGAAATTCACTAGAGGGTTTGAACTGAAAAAGACCATTGCCCTAGACTAGAATGACCCAATGACTGGGGTAACAGGGTTGAAGGCCATTTTGGGTTAGTTAAGTTATATGTGTTAAATACTGTCCTACATACTCCTGGAAGCCTGTATGGCCGGTCAGTGTGATATCTGGAGTAATAGCTTGTACAATGTTTTTATACTGTATATATGTCACTATGTTAATGGGTAAGGGATGGACCACTAAGAAGTGCATCATGTTTTTGATGAAAAAAAGCTGTTTTATTTTCTTTTGTCATATCTAAAATTTAATTAGCCCCCTAAACTCCCATTTGGTAGGTCACTGAATTCTAGATCTGGGCACACGTTTACACCACTCTTCAGTGTTTGACTGAATCAGCTGCAGGGGAAGGGCCACAACTAGTGGAAGGCAGCAGAGGCATGTGCCTTGGGTGCAAGTGAGCAGGCCTGAGGGCCCTGTGCGTGAATGAGGGGGATGGTATTTTCATTGGAGCAAGCAAGCAGGGTACAAGGCTCCACCCCCCCTCCAATGGTCTGGGCCCAATAAACCCTATGTGACTAGCCTTATTGCTCAAAAATACTTTTCGCTGGGGTACCTCATTAACTTTCATCTACCAATGTGGAAAAGCAAACTACTGGATAGGGTTCAATATAGCCACCTATACATGCAGGCAACTTGCTTACAATTCTGTTGTTCAACTAGGGCTGGGCGGTATGACCAAACATTTTTCAAAATTATATCGGTGTCACGGTATTTGACGGTATTTTTTTTTTCCATGCATGATTAGGTGTTAACCCCATTTCCTAATAAATTAGAGAATAATTACTGCAGTATTGAAAATCAGAGTCAGGCAAGCGAAGGATCGGCAACAGAAAGTCGTAAGGTAAATCAGGCAGGCTTAGTTTCCCAGGCAAGGCCGCAGACAACATAGCACAGGAGGAGGAGTTTGATAGCTTTAAATATCCCCCACGCATGCGCAGGACCGGCGCCATCAGCGCATCATGGACGTGCACGCTTTGATATGTACGTGCGCTTTGACGCACGCGCACCTGGACGCCTGTGCGCAATGTCCCGCAGACAACGGGCCGCACGGGTGAGTACCCTGACACCCCGGTATTGCGGTATCTGAAAAATGAATATAGTTTAAAAAAAACAACACCGGTATTCGGTATTAAACGGTATATCGCCCAGCCCTATGTTCAACACTACCTTACCATTAGCCTGGGTTGAGTTTTGGAGCCAATGGTAATTGCAGCGGCTAAAACTGACATAACTAGCCAGACGATGTCCAGCAAAGTTGGCCAAAATATGGCAGCCATGGTTGGACATTGGGGGGGGACCCCCTGCCTAGATAGGAGATACTTGAGACCTACCAATGTAAGTGCCTAAGCAGCCTTATTAGTTCCAATGAGAGCATAAAATGTAAGCTTTTCTACTACTCTCTTCCTTCTCTCACCATTTATACCTTGTTTTGTTTGAAAAAAAAATAACATTATGCAACATAACCAGGTAACATGTTGTTTATATATCCTTCATACCAGGTGGGCCTGCAGGATACTCACGCTTAACTAAACTCCAAAAACCCTGTTCAACGACAACTTTTACCCGAGTTGGGCAGCCACTTTCCTCACTGAGAAGCAACGAGAGCGGAGCTGATGCTGCCCTTTCTCCTCACTCGCAGCATCCCTCAATCTCCCGCCCTGCCCGCTGCCATGGAAACCAGAGGAGGACCAGCCGCCCAATCCCCGCCCACTAAAGAAAAATGACCGTATGAGTATGAACATTCCAATTCACGAATCATAAAGTGTTTGGACCGGCGGGAACACTACGCGGCGGCAACCTACCTTGCTCTCACCTTCACCGGCTAACGATGATAGGAAGAAGAGCAAAGTTCAGACAGGCCATTGGTTACCTGTCACACCTCGCATAGCAACGGCGGCAAAGGTGCGTCGCAGCGCCCTAGCAACCGCCAAACCCGCGCCATTTCTCCGAGGCGAGTGGGGAGCGGGCGGGGGATAGAAGGAGAGTGGGGAGAAGCGACAATAGCGCCGCCCTTTGCCCCTCCCCCTTTCCTTTCTCGGGGCCCCGCACACGGGGAGGAGGAGCCTACCTCCATTATTTATATTTTGTCTCCCTTTTTATTTCCTCCCCTCCTTCAAAGTCTGACACGTCCGCAGTGAGTGAGTGGCGTTGGCAGCCTGTCAATCCGTCACCGGAGCCGGCAAGAGCGAAATAGCGGGGGAAGCAGCCATAAATCCCGCCCGGGAGTCCCGGCACCGGCCCCTCCATCCATCTCTTCCCCTCAGCTCCCCTTAGCCGCCGCCGCCGCCGAGAAGGGGAAAAAAAACTTTTTTTGATTGCTGCTCTGAGCCACCATCATCATCATCATCATCTTCCCCACACCGGGCACCTTAACCATTTCTATCTTATTACTCCCATTAATAGCTCAAGCTGCTGCTGCTTCTTCTCCCCCCACCCCTGGGCACAACTTTCATTTAGATTTTCTATACAAATATTTAATTTTGTAGTTTTCTTTTATTTATTTTTTTTTTTTACTACTGATTTGATGTTGGACACGACCCTGCAAAGGAGCTACCATCAGTCACTGATTTATTTATTTCTCTTAGAAAGGAGAATACTACCGGAGCAGCCGGAGATTGGCAGCGCTCGCTCAGAGAAGTGGATGAAGGATTGACTGGAAAACCCTGGTCCGAAATCAAAAAAAAAAATCAAAAGGGATCAATAAATGACCATCGTGGACATTGCTGAAAACGCGTTGATCTTTTCATCAAAATAGTCTGAATGTAATTCATTTCTATGCTGGCCAAAATGCATGGATGGGATAAGCACCGAATAGAAACTTGATTTTTTTTTTTTTTTTAATAATAAAACACGACTGGAACTGCTGTGAAGGAACATGTGTCACTAGTACTTATAGTGACGTAGAGGTTTGTGCTACATTTGAACATCTTTGTAGCAGATTTATTTTCCTCATTTGGAATGCATTGTTGGAATTGAAAAGAATTGAAATAAAGACTGAATTTACAGCAGCTCGTAATACTTCAAGAACTCAGAACCAGGTGCTCACTTGTTATTCTATTGAAAACTTAACACTATGTGAAAGGAGTAAACACAAATCATGCCTCTGCTGTGTGTGCCGTCATTTTGGAGTAAACTCTGACTGACCTGTCATTACCTGAAGATTAAAATACAGACAGAAGAAGATGCTGACTTTCATTTGCAACTTTTAATATGCCCCCTTTTCTCGTCCACGTTTTCTTGGAATAAAAAAAAAAAGAAACTTGACCTCTTCAGAAAGAGCATTTTTAAAATAAAAAGATTTTAGCTGCTGAAGGCGATCGCACCTGTAATACATTTTTATGAAACCCTACATGTTGTGGTTCTGATATTTGGATGGTATTTACATTGGTGGGATGAAATACTATCACAGACCTTGATTTAAAACTGCTCTGTCCATAGAGACTGGGTATCTGGTTGGATTCTGACGGTTGACGTTGTTGATGTGTGGGGCAGTAACCCCACAGCGGTGCTATCACTGGCTGTGAGGTCTCCTTGCAGTCTGTGTTGTCATTGATTAGGCTGCGGAGAAGAGTATGGACGAACAGACCAGGATGATGCAGACTTTGGCTGGGGTGGCCATGGCTGGCCACTCGGTTCAAGGGGGAATGACTTTACCTCCTCCCCATGGTCACGATGGGGGAGATGGTGACGGCAGGAAGCAGGACATTGGAGACATCCTGCACCAGATTATGACCATAACTGATCAAAGCTTGGATGAGGCACAAGCAAAGTTGGTTTCCACTGCAATAAAAACACACACACACACATCACCCCTTTCCCTCCCAACACATCACAGCAGCACATCACTCCAGTTCATCTTGGAGTGAACAACTTCTTACAAGCTGTTTGTCAAATAAACCAGCACATGTTTGGGTAGCGATGAGCAGTGTCTGAGATGCTGCTCGAAGCTGCTTGCATGGGGGTGAGATGATGCCCACGCTAGCAAACTGATATAAACACAGCTCGCAGCTATAACCAGGCTCTTGTTTATTTGTATGTAGAGATTCTCCCCTGGTGCTTGTAAATGTAGCTTCCAGGACCCCTCCAGTCCTTTCTCTTTCTGCCAGTGGGGTTGACACTGTCCCTATATATGGGGGAAAAACAATCATTATAAATAAATGTGGTTATGATGGAAATTACTAGTCTTTTACTGGCCTATGTATTAACAGAGTGTTTCCTATAAATGCCTCTTTAGGTTTATTCATTTCTCAACAAAAAAAGGCATACCATTTTCTGGTTCTAATCCATATATTGTCTATTAATTATAGATCTACTTCCAGGGCCACGTAAATATTTCTTTTCAAGCGCCTTTTAGGGGGAGTGTTATAAATTGGCATGTGTATGTGTATATATGGACACGCACATCAAGGAAAATGTTTATGTAGTCATTAATTGCTACCCAACTGCTGCTTAGTTCCTGACAATATGTGTGTGGGGGTATATATCTATATATATATATATATATATATATATATATATATATATATATTGAGATTTGATGTTATGAGTACAGTGTACATTAATTTTGTGAATACATTCCCCATTTCCTCACATATATTTACAAATAAATATTGTGGTTTTTTTGCATGCATCTGATGGATATTTTATGATATAATTAGGAGAACTGTAAAAAATCAAGTGCAGAAAATGTATAGCTGTGATAAAGTTAGCTCTTTTTAATAAATCACTAGATGTGGCTAGAAGCAGCTTGTTGCAGACAAGGACTGATTTATATTTTGAATAATAGCAAGCTAATTTGACATGTGAGTAAACATTAAATATTGTAAACCCTTCATAGTAAAAGCACCGCATCCAAAGTGTCAATCAGTTTTTGCAACTGTAGCAGGTGTGACTTAGTTCCCCCAAACTGAAAAATGTTGATGGCAATTAATAGCCTGCATATGGCAATCTATCAACTGTTTTTGATAGGGCTGATAAATCAGTGTATATAAAATGCAATTATTGTTTCTTGAAGTGGTAATGTCACATAAACGGAAAAGAATTCAGGCAGTCTCCTCATTATTTATAGCTAAGTGAAAGGCATAATTTTTGTTTATCTTAAACATATAATCACACACATTGTCTATTTCTAGTTGTACTGTGCTAGAGAATATGTGGGTGCCTTTTAAGTTATATGCGGTAGAGGAATGTAGTAATATTTTTTATATTTAATTCTTTTACAGAAAGCATGCACTAAACTGCCATAGGATGAAACCAGCCCTCTTCAGTGTCTTATGTGAAATCAAAGAGAAAACAGGTAGGGTTCGTGCATCTTGTTTTCTGTATTTTAAACCATAGCCTTTTTATATGCTGGTCTTTCCTAAGTGATCTGAGCCATATGAGTGGTCTTCCTTTGTAAACACACGCAGAGACACAAAGTATTGTTACTCTGTGTTCATGTGTTAGGTAGCTGTTGCATCTACATATACATCTACTTCTGGCAAGTATCAGAACAAGAAAGTATTTCACTATTCGCCATGGTGATAGTTTGTTTGAAAATGCAAATATTAAAAGTAGGGCCTTCATGGAAGTTCAGAACTATAAAACCAATCATGCTGGCAAAGTTGTTCAGTTGAATTTGTTTTTACACCTCTCAAAAAAAAGTTTTCTATATCGATGCTAATTGTAGTACAGGTATGGGATCAATTATTGAGAAACTTGTTATCCAGAAAGCTTAAAAATACAGGGATGACATTTTCCATAGATCTATTTAAACAACTTCATATTGTTCCATTATTCTTTTTCTCTATATTAATAAAACAATACCGTTATAGTTGATAGAATCTAAGCTGGCATAATATTATGTGGTGGCAAACAAACTTATGGGGTTCTTTTTGTTTTTTTAGTATGATGATGTAAATAACAGAAAGACCCCTTATCTGGAAAAGCCCAGGTCCCAAGCATTCCACATAATAGATCCCATACCTGTACTAGAAATTCAAATAGAGGCCCCAACCCCAATTACTGTGTTTCTACTTTTTTTGTAACTAGAAAGAGCCACAAACGTCTGATACATTTCATATATATATATATATATATATATAAAATAACTAATAACCCCCCCCCAGTCATTGCTAATGGGGATATTTTATTTGTTGTTAATTCTTTTTGGTCTTAGATCAATCCCTAGGGTTTTTTAGAAGTATTGATTGATCACTGTATGCAGGGCATTATGGCCTGTTTCTCATAATATGTATATTAAGTCAGTTCAAATAACTGTGCTTCTCACGGTTTCTATCTAGTATTAATAAGCATCTTTTACACATATTTTTATTCCAAATTATTTATGCCTTATACGTGTAATTTAAATATTAATATAGTGTGCTGATGTTTAAAAACGTCAAGTTTAAATTATCTCAGCCATAAATGGGTGGAGGCTATATTGCTAAATATAATTTTATCAACAGTTGTATACTGTTGTAAGGCAGAGAAATACTATATAGATTTCTAAAACATATCAGCCAGCAGCTTTGCCAAATTTCATATAAACATATTGTTTACATTTTCAGTTAAAATATATATATATAGTATTAGTGTGTTGGGATGTATATATGCATGTGTGTGTATGTATGTATGTGTATATATATATATATATATATATTATAAATAATGCACACCCATGTATTTTAGAAGTGATCATTTAATAATCCAGGGATTTCAAGAGTGTCAAATCACCAGAACCTATTAAGGGTGTCAGTTTCAGTGTTGAGTTTGTCAGTGATACATTGTAACAAATCAAATGACTACAATATATATATTAATTGCTGGCATACCTAATCAATCACCGTCAATTTTCTTAAGCAGTGAAGGGGCCTCTTAAACCCCCTAAATCTATCTCTTTAATTGCAGATTTCCTTTGAAATTAAAAGGATGTGCCCAATCTTATAAGAAAGGTTTCCCATACTTACATCCCAGAATTTGTTAAATGAGATACTTTTCTTTTTTTTAAATGACAACAGAATTTTGCTTTTTTGAAGAACGTTGTGTGCAAAACATTTTTTTCTCCTATTCTCCCTAAAGGCTTTCTGGATCCTTTGGGAAATTCTATGTAAATTCCCTTTCTGTTATGTATGTTACAGAATATTACAGTGTGGATTGTATTTGAGGAACGTTGGCTTTTTAAATTGAGAATATGTGCATTATTCAATGTGAGGTCAGTATTGCCAGAAAGGGGTGAAGCATGGAAGGGGTTTGGTTAGAGGGTTAAAAGAAGGCAGCCCGCCATGGACAGGGTAATGTTTATGTGCACAAATGCCAAGTGCATCCTATCTGCTAGATGTAGACGTGAGGACTAAACTGATAAATCAAAATATGTAAAGCAAAATCCACGCTTGTTATATGATCATTCAAATACTCCTTTTATCTTAAGTGGTTTAGTATTATGTTTATAAACCACATGGTAGTAAAGGCAAACAGGCGAGTCATTTTTAAATACTGTTTTCTTATGAATGTACATATTATCCATGCAAACAGGAGAGGCACATTACCTTACTGTCCGACTGTGGAACAACTGCACAGTAACAATGGAAGCAGCTGTTCCTATAGTTATAAACAATGCTGAATTTAAAGTGTTTGTTCTTTTCTGCAGTGGTAGCAATCTGTTTAATGTCACAGAGCAGGGGTGATCTGTGTGTTAATACTAACATGGAAACTTTACATTATTAGCCGGGTTTAAATTAAAAGGGTCATGAAATGCTCTTTGTCTGCGAGTGAAATCATTGTCTGAAAGCATATCCTATTCACAGTGTATCTACCAAAACGATGGATTAGAGCAAGCCTGTTCTTCTCCCCCCCATCCTGATTGTAAATGATTTCATTATTGAGATTAAACTACTAATTTGCCGTTTGATCGAAATAAACATTTTATATAATGCAAAAAATACAAATATTTTATCCAGGGGGGAATTCTTCCTTTGTATGATGTAAAGTAAAATGCAGTTTGCAGTAATTTGAAAGCATCACAGAATGGTTTTAAAGGATTTTACCCAAGTTTAATTCTTTGTGCTTTGCAAATCACAGCCACAAGGTAGCAGGCTTTTGTATGTTTACCCTTAAATTATTTTTGCCCTAAAATATGACTTATGGGACTTTATTTTAGAATGCTGGTGTTAACCATCCAGGAAATCACTTTTGTGTGTGCTTTTGGTTCATTTTTTTTAGGAAATAAAAAAAATGACATCTTCCTACTCCCCATGTATATGAGAAATGACCTTTTTTTAATTAAATAAGCAGACTTTGGATTCCCAACTAGCCACAGGCATAAAAATCAATACACATAAATATATGATTGTGTATGTATATGTTTTTCTTGCCTTTTGTCAACGAGTGTGAGCCCGAATGTAAGTTCCTATCCCCAAGTGGATATACCCTGGCAAAACCTAAGATTGCTTCATTAGTATTTGTGAACTGAGAAAATTAGAAATATTTGTTAGCGTGTCATTTGAGACCTAAAAGCCTCATCGATCTTAGAGAACACAAGATTGTTTTATGTGTTATGTTACCTTATTTTTGAGAAATAATATGAGAATCATTGATGAACTGTAAAGAGGGCATCTACTGAGTGACATGCAGAATGGAGACTTTTAAGGTCTTGAAAGGTCATCTTTGTTTTTCAGTTCGCTCTTCTTGCGAGTGCTTAAGGTAAACACGTTTTTACACTCTCTCAAAGGAAGTTAATGTTTTATTTCTGAAGTTGGAAGGGGGAACCTAGGGCTCGCTTATCAGCAGAAACATGCACTGACAGCTGCCAGTCACCTATAAATATATGGTCAGTTAAGAGCAAAGAGCTTATATGACATTCGTTTAGTAATAATGTCTAATGGCATACATGATGGTTTGCCAGATTTGTGGCCTTTTGCGAGTCTTATAAGCAGGACAGACTTGGGAAGATCATAAAATGTAATGAACTTCTCCACTGAGCGTGGTGTCCGCAGGGGAAGCTGGAAAGACTGTCTTGGGCTACTAGAAAGATTTTTATATGCCTAAGGAGAGTAGCTAGAAACGCTCACTGAATATTTTAGAACTAGAAAACTAAATAGATAATAACACTTTGGTGCTGGCAAAATAGCATGTAGGGCCTGACGGTGCAACTCAAAGCCATTTGTGTACATGTTTAATATAGAAATACTGTATTTCACCGAGAGAACAGAAAAATAGTGATGATCATTTCTTAAATTATTCCTAGAATTTATGCACAGAAATGGGATCTATTATCTGGAAACAAGTAATATCGGAAGCTCTGAAATATGACTTGCCATTTTATATCATTTATAATAATTATTTCATATTTGACTGATGTTGTTTTATTCTGTTATAATAACACAGTGATGTGTACTTGATGCTAACTAAAAACCTAATACCTGGATGCCAAGTTCTATATCATTCCAGATAATATTTTATAATATAGTTTGCATGTGTACCCTGCACAAGTGAACGCATATCAGTTGAAATGAATATGCCTGTGTTTTGCATAATTATATAATATTATTATATTTTAGAGCATATTTCTTTACACTAGCTGCACTTAAATATAGTGTTGTTAGGCCGGCCGACTTTAGAATCACCATACTAATATGTTGTTGGCATGTGCCTTACACTTCGGCTACAGTCGTGTGGAAAGTGTTACATGCACCTAAAGGACACTGTGCCTAGAAGAGGACAAGGTGTTATTTTGTCAAATTTAAATGAATAACCATACAGATAAAAGCTTGTTATGAGTCTTGAAGTTGGATAATAAGCTTTGTGTTTTCCTTAACAGTGTGCTGAATTAGCAGAATCAAAATTACAGTTCTAGACATGTGTGGGATCCTTCAATAATAATAACAGCTGAGTTCTTACCTTATATAACATTAGTTAAATCTGCCTATGTAAACAGAAGCCTGTATTTTGTGACATTTACAGTATGTAGTGTGATTCTGCTTAAAAACATTAAAAATCAAGATCACTTAGCTGGGAAAACATTCATGCTTGGACAACTGAAAGTGAGACTTGTGTATATCAGAGTCAGCAATTTATTTGCCTTACCTTTAAAAACATAGATACTGCGTCTACGATGAAAGGGCGTACTTTTGAAGATTATGTTCCTTGCCAATGGTGCTTATCATGTTATCTGTTTTCTTCTGTGAACCTGAAAGTTGCATAAGTGTCTTGTGCAGCCCCAGGTTAAACAGCCCAAAAACTTTTTACATGATTATTGAGATTCATTTCCACTGCTTTTTTTTTTTTTTACTTCAATATTTTTTTTTTATTTCTATTAAAAGTAATAAAGACATACAGACTGTTTTCCAAATATCACAGTGTATGGGAACATACATTGTAGACCGTAGATTACAAAGCTTCAAAGAAAAGTGAGAAATGTGCACATTGTTGAGAATTTAGTCTAAAACTGTTCCGTTAGGGGCCAAGGAGGACCTCTACATGGGTCACCCTAGGGCCCTTTCTTTACACTTTTCATTTCCACTGCTTTTATAAGATTAAACTGCATCAAAATAGGAAAGCAGACCCAATAGATGAATAAAATGAGGGCCAGTTTCCGGCATTGCAAGCAGACCCCTTACTGTAAGGTACTGTTTTAGATTAATCATGTTCCTATTTGAAATGTTGTTTGTAGTTCATATCTATTTATGTAGTGTTTGGCTTTCAGTTGCAAGTATATTGCATGCTTTTTGTCTAATGTCATTTGTATGTTGGCAGTTAGGAAAAAAAAGTGTAATTATTGCAGGTTTGTGATGAGTGAATAATACATTTTTATTACTTTTCACACTTTGAAATACATTTTATGAGAACTGCATGAAAGTCATATTTCCTGATGGCCCAATAAAATTTATCACATCTTTAAAAAAGGATGTCTGAATAGTAGTTCTAGATATTCTTCATCTTAAATATTCAGAGCATTTATACCTGTGATAGATTTGATTAAAATTAGCTCAAAATGATGGTCATGAAAAGAGCTTCAAAGCAATGTTGCTAGCTGAGTTTTTAATCAGTAAAGATAGCAACATAATTATGCATAGTTATGTGCAGGAACTAAACTGAGAAAAAGAAAAGTAACACATTTAAAAGTGTAACTTTCAATATCCTAAAAGGTTAGATGCCAAAACTGAAACTATAGTTACCACAAGACTGTGTTATGGCCGTGTTATTGTGCATGTAAACATATACACTTTAGTCACTTCATCTATTGTTAGACATATAAAACTGTTTTTTTTTATTTGTAGTTGAACTCCTCTGCTCAGTTGTGTACCAAATAAAATGTTAGCTAAGACAGTTAGTTTTAGTCACTTTGGTTATTAATGTTCAATTTATATAACACCCCCTATACAATATAAGGATATTAGATTTCCCCAGCATAGCTTTATATATGTGAGTTTTTTGTTTTTTAAATAGGGCATGGGTTTTGTTTTATGTATGTTGCTTTGCAATGTGCCTCATTCTGACAGAGAGGTCATCAGGCATCTTAAAGGGGTAGTTCAATGTCAACTTATTGTTTTTTAAATTATATTTTTAAACAGTTTTCTAAAATGTATGTTAAAAACTAAAGTAATTTTGTTTCCTTCTATTTATTTTTCCAGTAATGCCTGGTCACCAAATCTGTAAGCTGTTACAATTTCATTTATTAGATGCTGACATTCCAGCAGCCGCTTCAGCTCCTAGTGAGCATGCTCCCTGATTTAAAGCAATTACTATGTGAAACTGAAACAGCTGCTTTGCAATAGAGTTTAGTACAGCTTTAAGTTGGGGAGCTTGCTTAGTAGGGGCTGAGAAATGTCAGCAAGCAAAGTATAAAATTAGGGAACTTGTTAGATGTAAACATGGTGCAGAGTTTATTTTTAACATAAACATTTTAGAAAAGTGGGAAAAGATAAAAATTGAAAACAAATAATTATTATTAATAATTATTATTATTTATTATAGTCATTATTTGTGGTTTACTATTTTGGCTGCTTCCAAACCAGGCTGTATTTATACACAGGCCGAGAATCAACTGATCCATTGGTCCTGGTTCCCTCTGCATCGGCTTGGTTGTAGACACAGAATGGATTTTGTAGAGGAAACACGTGCATATGCATTTACATGGCAAAACCCCCTCTGTATGTCTGCACCCACACCGACGCAGTGCACATGAGTGCAGACACAGGAACGGCAGAGGTTAACAGATCAGCTTTATACTCTGGCCAAAATAAGCCCCTCTGTGGCAATAGCCTTAAAGCATGTTTTGTGAAGCTGAGTTACCACAGTTCCAGTTTTATTTTTGTCATATGTTATTCTTAAAAATATATTGGCTGTTACCTGTTATACCATTCCTCTATATAATTTTACATTTTTTTTTATTGTATATAGCATAATGTGTTATTGTGAATATACTCATTTTCAGGTTATAAAGCAGGGAAGGCTTGGTTAATTCTAAAATGCAGTATATCTTCAAGTGATTATGATTCCAAATACAGGTATAGGACCCCTTAGCCGGAAACCCATTATCCAGAAAGTTATGAATTACGTGAAGGCCATTCCCCATAGAGTCCATTATAAGCAAATCATTCTAATTTTTAAAAATGATTTCCTTTTTCTCTGTAGTAATAAAACAGTAATTTGTACTTAATCCCATCCAAGATATAATTAATCCTTATTGAAGGCAAAACAATGCTTTTGGGTTTATTTAACATTTATATGATTTTTAGTAGACTTAAGGTGTGGAGATCTAAATTATGGAAAGACCCCTTATCCGGAAAACCCCAGGTCCCGAGCATTCTGGGTAACAGGTCCCATACCTGTACATAAATGGCAATTCTGTGCTGTAGAAACACACTATTAATATAGCTTTGTGTACAAGATGCTTATGAAATATTGAATTGTATGCATACTTACTTTTTTTTTTCTTTTTCAAAAGAAACCCTCAAGAACATAAAAATTGAGATTGCTTTCTTGCACCCTTGTAAAACTGACAAGTGTGTGAAACAATACAAGGGTATAAAAATCAAACATACATATTTCATTTCATATCTGAGCTATACACAGAGAATAAATTTGGGCCCTCCAGTTCTCAATTGTGCCACAGGTTGTGATGAAAAGAGAGACTTTCTTTCCCAATTGCTGGGAAAAAAATGTGTTTGCAGGGTCCATTCCCATCCCTAGGAGCAGAATGGGGTTTTTGTTAAATCTCCAGATTTATCTAAAGCCAACCTCTTACCAAGGTGAACAGCATACCTCCCATCGCACTAACCTAACAAAGCATGCCTTTATCTACCATGCTCTGACCTTGTGTCACTTTTACTTTTCTACCCTCTTTGGTTGTGAATTATGAATGTGGTAAATAATTCACATCAATATTTAATATAAATAATTGAAGTTCCTGTCAAAGCTCAATGTTTCAGATTCTCCAAACTGAGCAAATTTACTGGCTTTTCTGATGAATGGTAAATTAAACACTCACAAATTCTAGCAAATATTTCAGTGTTATAATCAGTAATAATAATTTCCCTGGCTTCTGTCCAGTTACCTAATGACGTACTGCTGTAAGTAAAAAAAAAATTCTGATATTACAGATGTTTGTTCCAAAGGGCACAATGAGACTAGCTTCATGTTTCATGTAATGTGTTCTGTCCAAACCTTGAGTTAATAATATCACTTTTATTGGCTAAAAGAAGAGTGCTGTATCTCCGTGTAGGCAGTGGGTGGTCAGTGTGCTTTTTTCCTTTGCTTTGGCCAACCTAGCTTGTTATGTGCTTTTACCTAGATTTTCTAGTGAATATTTTGACTTATACATAGTGAATTTTGGTATATGCATTGGAATACCTTGGTTTCCGTTGATTGATGATCTGCTGACACTGCTGCTTATTTCTTCCTTTCTGGCCTTGGCACTGGTTGGTGTACTGCTCACATTGTCCTTGGCCAATGCTGTCTGACTGATAATCTGTTGTACCAGTAAGGACTCTGTGTTAATTCCACAATTAAAGGAGAAGGAAAGGCAAAATCTATTAAGCACACTATTAAAAAGTACTACTACTGCTGTGTAAAATCGCTATATTCCTGGCTTGCCTAATGAAAGATTTACAAAGATACACATGCTAGAACTTACATGCTTGTTTCAGTGAACGGCGCCGCCATCTTATCCAGCATGTCTGAATGGGCTGAAAAGTACAAGCCGGCTCCCTGCTCCTGTTAGAAAGTTTCTGCAGCTCCACAAATTCCCCCTCCATAAACAATCTCCCTGGCAGCAGTAGCCCGCCCTCCCCCCTGCTTGTGAGGAAAAAAAAAAAAAACGGAGCTCTCTGCTGTGCACTGAGCATGTCTGTGTCCTGGACAATCTGTGTTCAGTGAGACAGGAAGCTGCACAGGCTTAGAGCAGGTACTGTATTTACTGACAAGACTTTTCCATGTCAGAGCCAGATTAAGCAACAGCACGGTGAGTTCAGGAAATATGTTAAGGACTGTGTTAAGGCTAAGTTATTGAGCTCATGTTGTTTTTAGACTTTCCTTCTCCAGTATTTATTCCACTCAACCCCGTCTGGCAAAGTGGTACTGAAGACTCCTTCCGGGTCATTTCCCCACACACCCTGTCTTAGAGATTAGGGTTCTAGTAAAGTTATTGAATCTCTGGATTATATATTCAAATTTTATTTACTTACCTGTATATCCTGTAACACCATATCCTGTAACCCAACACTTGTATATACACATAAATAGAAAAATAAACCTTCATGTACAACATGTCTATTTCCTATATTCCCCAGATCCTGCACTGGTTATATACCTAACATAGTGAGAGATCCGTGATCTACAGAAAAGGCAATTTCTGTCAGCTTTCACTGGTATATAATAAATGTCTGTTGGTGAATCTTCTTTCACTTCATATTGTATCTGTGCTTCAGGTTTATAGTGCTATACCCAATTGCATACATTTTTTTGCCACTTTGAGCATCTATTAGGTAAGATCAGTTAGGGAACATAGAATGAAAGACAGAATGCTGTGGGTGACCTTTCGTTTCAAGAGGTTTGTTCCCTTATATAAATGCATTAGCATTCTTTATGCTTTTTTGCATTGTCTATGCTCTTTTTTTTTACACTTGTATATTATAAAGTAAGCCACATATGATTAGTGGCAGCTCTGTCAATGTGGTCTTTGTGGTACATTAAATTAAATTAGTATGCAAATTACATCTACAGGGTTTTTAGATGCCTGATATTTAGAAAACTTTTTACAATATAGTTTATCTGAGATGACAAGTTTTATTTTAGATCAGTTTTTAAAACTCTAAATATGAATGTCAGCGTGTGTATATGTTTACATTGCTTGCTTAATATTATAGTAATATAGGTAGTTGGGCATCTGTGCAGTGACCTTCTGGGGGCCCCTAGCTGCCACTTCTTGTTGAAGAATAAAATGAAATGAATTATCATCCAATTTTTTTTTTCATTATTATTTTCAGCAGCATTCAGCACAGTACCACAAGTGCAACTAATTAAGATCACCTTAACCAAAGCAGTATGCTTTTCCTGACCCTGAAGCTGATATTTGGGCTCCGTTAGGCAAACTGTAACTAAGGCTTAAGGGGACATGGGGCGTGTTGTCAGACTATGGATAAAGACAGGCTGACAATACAACTGTACACTTAAAAAATCTTATTGTTGTGCCTGCACCCCAGAACACTGAATCCAGCCATGTGTAGGCACACCCAACCAATATCCACCAACAAACGCCAGTCTCAAGATATCGGCTGGGTGTGCCTGCAACCAGGCGGATTTAATGCTTCTGGGTGCAGGCACAACAAGAAGATTTTTTAAGCGTATGGGCGTAATGTCAGCAGGCTGACAATATGCATTGCATGCCCTTGCCCTAAGAGAGTCTAGTGAAGGACAATATAAAGGACTGGATTATTCCAATAATGGGATTGTTCACAAGGTATACTGTCACTTTGTTGACCATTATGGACGTGTATGTTTATTTGTAGATCTACTGAGAGGATATGATTATTCATTTGCTATTTGAGGAAAGGGCTTTTTATAGTGAGAACGGTAAAGTTTTGGAATTCTTTTTCTAAAGTGGATGTACTGGCAGGTATATTAGTAAGTTTGGATGTAGAGTTGCCACCTTCTGGCAGCAGGGACTCCAGGCAGGGGGGTGAGTGGTGATGTTGGGGTGGATCGTTGACATCACAAGGACGGAACAAGAGACATTGGGTACAGGGCTATGACACAGTGATCGGCTATTGCCTGATCACTGCATCAATCAATCAATCTGGATTTCCTAATTTCAAAAACCGGGCAGGCAGTTTGACCCGGACAGTCTTTCCGAAAACCGGGCTGTCCAGGTCAAAACCAGACAGGTGGCAACCCTGTTGGGATGCCTTGTTAGCTTAATGTGAAAACAGAGGCATGATCCATAAACTGGTCAGGTTGTCATTTGGAGTTTGGGAGATTTTTTCTATTTTCCCCATGCCAAACTATAAAACAATTCAATTGAATGGGATGGCATTTGCTTTCCTCGTGCTTAAATAAAAGTTGAAAGTTATTTAAAGGAAAATTCAAGCTTGATTGACTTGTCTTTTCTCAGCCATAATTACTGCTTTACTGTACTGATAATTGTAAAACAAAACATGGCATAATCATTTATTCCACATCTTCTGTTGTGTTGTTTCCTACTTTTTTGTCCACCTTGCCTTCAGTGGAATTGCAAGAAAAGTAATGCATGGAAGTAAAATGGTTGTGCAGTGACCATCAGCTTACACTGTTCTCCTTTGCTATTTGAAAGCATCCCCATGACATAATCTGTAAAGAAACGACATTAAAATTTTATTAACTATAACAGTGCTAACCAACTTCTGTGGTTCCAAGAGCCAAAATTTTTCTGGCTACATGAGCCATTAATGGAAGCCAGTTTTGACCACTCCCCCTTTTAAGCCACATCCACTTCAAACCACACACATGTTATCACAAGAACTTTTAAGACCATACACACATTAATAGTGGTAGTGTAGCAAAAACCCAAATGGTTGGTGCTCACTGTAGGAATATCACCCTTCATTTATATGTAAAAAAATTATATTATGTCATATTAAGACACACCCCCTTAAATCTATATGCTTCCTCCTCCCCTGTGGATAGCACAGAAACCCCCAGCATATAATTACACACCTTAGGGATAATTAATGACTATTTCCAAATGCTAAGAAACTCCCAGAACAAACCCCTGCCAGGTTCACCTCCCACAGGCAGCACAGGGCAGGCAGAGTATGGCACACACAGGCAGCATAGGGCAGGCAGAGTGTGGCACACACAGGCAGCATAGGGCAGGCAGAGTATGGCACACACAGACAGCATAGGGCAGGCAGAGTATGGCACACAGGCAGTATAGGGCAGACACAGTATGGCACTGAGCTACAAGGTTACATACTATAATCTGTAAGTGTGTGCAAACCAAGTAGACAGATATTATTGTGCCATGTATACTGATTGTTTCTGTGATTAAAACATTTTTAAATTTACAGTACAGCAATATCTGTACTGGTACAGCAAACCTGCGATAACAGTAGTATCTTTCCAGATAATGACATACTTAATGAAAATTCGACTACTGTCTTTGGTGTTTTGGTACCTGGAGACGTCACACAAATATAATACTGCCATTTTTATTTTCCTGCAGGATCACTTCTCATTATTTTCTGCTTTTTGGGAAATAAAAAAAATCCAATTGCTTAATAAGTAGATCTTTTACATTTATTTAAACACATATGCTAGACTGTTTGATCTAATTAAGACCCCTAGGAATCTTGGAAGATGGTCTGACATCATGGCAGCATTTCAGTAGTACATATAAATGCCCATCCTTTCATCGAATGCTGCAATTAAATGAGCATTTTTGTTGACTGATAGTGCTGGTTTGCACTTTTCCTACTAGTCTCAAGGCTAAGGGGCTGATTTACTAACCCACGAATCCGACCCGAATTGGAAAAGTTCCGACTTGAAAACGAATATTTTGCGACTTTTTCGTATGTTTTGCGATTTTTTCGGATTCTGTACGAATTTTTCGGATCCAATACGATTTTTGCGTAAAAACGCGAGTTTTTCGTATCCATTACGAAAGTTGCGTAAAAAGTTGCGCATTTTGCGTAGCGTTAAAACTTACGCGAAAAGTTGCGCATTTTTCGTAGCGTTAAAACTTAACGCTACGAAAAATGCGCAACTTTTCGCGTAAGTTTTAACGCTACGCAAATTGCGCAACTTTTTACGCAACTTTCGTAATGGATAGGAAAACTCGCGTTTTTACGCAAAAATCGTATTGGATCCGAAAAATTCGTAAAGAATCCGAAAAACATACGAAAAAATCGCAAAGTACCGATCATTACGAAAAAAACGCAATCGGACTCCATTCGACCCGTTCGTGGGTAAGTAAATCAGCCCCTAAGTATCTCCATATCAATAAAGTATATTATTGTTCTCTATGTTATAAAATTCTACTTTTATATCTACATGCAGTTTTAAAGACAGGTGAAAGAACACATGAACTTAAACCCTCTCTTTTTCATTCGCTTTTAAAACGACACCATGTCACCCATGTTAGAACTTAAATGCAAAAATTGTTTTAGAAAACGTTTTAGAATATGGAACCCTAGATATTAATCTCCTTATGATTAGATTTTTGGAGATAAAACTTTAGGTTAAGTTTTCTACTTTGAATACCTCTCAACTGTTGTTAAAAGTTCAGCAATGTCTTGTATGTATCTAGCCTGTTATTGATGAGGGACTGGTACAGCAAGTCTGGCATCCAGTCAGGTAAGCAATATAACATTTCTATGGTATTCTATTTATATTGCCAATAGGTTATAGGTTTCTTAAATAGTAGGATTAAGAGGTGGGTGCTTCATATTAAGAAAGAATTTTCTGGAAAACCCCAGGTCCCAAGCATTTCCATAGTTGTACTATGTGCTTAACTAACAATTTACACAAAGAAATATTGCTTTAATAATAATATCATACATTTTTTGGAAAAAGAAACTGCAGTTATAACAGCTCATATCATTCAGAGAGACAAGACTGCATTTTGTAGCCCTGACCTTTACCTGGGAAAAAGGCCTCGTGAAATGTAACAATAAAGTTATCAGATAGGAAATGGGTGATAGAGGATTCTGAGGTGTTTTCTATATCATTATAATGGTTATATAAGACTTTTTAAAATTCAGTTTATTTCCATAGTATGAGAAATATTTTTGGTCCTTTTGTTTCACAATGGTTAATTGTCAAGCTTTCTTGTTTACTTGTTTGATCGGCACCACATAACAACAGACTTTCCAATCACCTGGAGATATGAAGAGAAAAAAAATTGTAAATGATTGTCAGAACTGGTTTTTAGGGAGGGCATAGAAAGTATATTGCACAGGATCCCTGTAATTAGAGGGGGCTTTCTGTCCAGGTAATGTGCATGTCGAAAGTATGTATTATGGTTTGTAAGATTTGCTTTATTGATTATTGTGTTTACCTTATGGATGTAAAAATTCTGTTCTGAGAAAGTGGGAGGACTCTCCAGGAAGCAGCTTTCCAGGAAATAAGTTGGACGAGCACTTACCTATATTGGTTATTTGCATTTTAGCAAGTTTTCATATTTTTGTTATAGTATTTACTGATGTAAAACTGGCACTTAGTTGACACAAATGACATTAATATTATAGCAAGTCATTAAAAATGTGTTATTTCTAGTAAAATAAACAGACACTAGAAGTGTGAAGGCCATTGGCCATGTGTCTTTCTGTGTTTCAGTTTCTTTAGTGACATTCAATATGCTGGAGGTCTGAAGTTCAACAACAGCTGGAAAGTCACAGGTTGAACATAATTGTAACAGTAAGAGGAACACATATACAGTAGGTACAGATATGGGATCTATTATTCAGTATGCTTTGCCTGGGGTTTTCCAGATAATGGATCTTTTAATAATTTGGATCACCAAATCATTTAAACGTGAAATAAACCAAATAGGATTGTTTTGCCATCAATATGGATTCTTGCAAGTTGGGATCAAGTACAAGGCACTGTTTTATTATTACAGATAAAGAGCCTTCCTATAATTTGAATCTTTCTGGATATGGGATCATCTACCTGTATGTTATTCTAAGCTATATAGGTATAGGTTAATGGTATACAGACCAATTGGCCTAAATATGTGGTGCTAAATCCCATGATGATGGTCCTATTGGTTTGGAAATCGCATGTCATCACTTGTTGGGTGATTCCAGTGTAGGTCAGTGGTTTTGATGCCACATTTTTTTGGTTACTAAAAAGTTGGAACTCAAAGCTGCCGAAATCTCCCTGTGTGCTATTGCCCATAAGGAAAGAAACACATTGATAGATCTGCAGGACATGTTCGTATTGCTTTATTTGTGATCTCAGGTAAATCAAAATGATCACAACAAACCATACTGCTCTGCAAAATAATAGTGCCTTCGATAAGCCAACGGCATCTTCTGTATTCAAATGCTTAGCAAATGCAGATAAGTTTGGCAATTATCATTTCCTTTTCTTTTCTTCCACTGTCTTGGTGAACAGTAGTAAAACAGTGTGCGGTAAAAGTGTTTAGAGAGAGAGATAAATAAGTTGAACAGTTTTGCAATGCAAAGTGGTTGGTGGTATGTGTATTTTTTTTTCTCTGAGCCTTTCTTGGCTCCTTCTAAACTGCTATTGTGAGCCCCAAGCAGATTTTCCCATTGCTAATGTCCTAGAAGTATTAATTCACTTTGAAATGCTAATTAGAGGGCATTATGCAAGAAATGAGATTAAGTGGCAGCGTGAAGCCATTTGCCTGTCAGTAAATTGAGAGTTTTAGCATCAAGAAGAGCTTTGTTTTTTTTTTTTTCCCCTGTTCGTTTCCCTCGATTTTTGCATATAAATAAAATTGATTGAAAGCACTCAAGAAGCTTCTAGAACTGTGCAGGGTCCTTCCATATTTCTTTTCATGCCATGTTCCTTTAATACATGTTAAGGGTGCAGCCCACTATGCATGGATCAGGTTAATTTATAGGAACAGGTTATGCAAAATAGAGACATTATTGCCTGGGATTTTTTTGTTTTACGTTTTACAGATGTTTATTTATTTGATTATCACATATACACAATGTTACATTAAAGGTTGGATGTCAGAAATAAATCCTTGATTTCGGTGTACTTAAGAAGCCCGCCAGTTATTTAAAGCATGTGGCTATGTTGCTGATCCCAAAAATATTTTTGAGAGCAATTAAAATGAGACTTTTTAACAATTGATAATTTTGTCTGAATTCTATCCAAGTAAACACATACAGGCAGTTTTATAGTAGTGTTAGGGCTCTGGCACACAGGGAGATTAGACGCCCGCGACAAATCTCCCTGTTCGTGGGCGACTAATCTCCCCGAAATGCCTTCCCACCGGCGAAAATGTAAATCGCCGGTGGGATGGCATACATGGCGGCGGCACGTATGCCATCCCACCAGCGATTTACATTTTCGCCGTTTGGATGGCATTTCGAGGAGATTTGTCGTGGGCGACTAATCTCCCCGTGTGCCAGAGCCCTTAGGGTGAAGACACACGGAGCTACTAGTAGCAGCTACTTGTCGTGGCTACTAAAATAGACAATGCTAATCATTTACTGATAACTGTCTCTATGTGTGTTTTAACAGAGGCAATTCTCAGTATTCTCTATGGCAGGGTATTTTCTGGAGTACCGTGAAAAAGTAGCTGGCTGCTACTAGTAGCTCCGTGTGTCTTCACCCTTAGGGTTTTTATATGCAGGTTCACTTTTGCACAGGCCAGTAACCTGCAGCAACCAGTCAAATTCTGCCTTCATTATTTTTAACTTAGTATACTGGTTAAAGTTATTTAACCAACCAAGTGTAGCACTGGGCAGAATGTTAGCAAATTTCTGCCTGTGAATGGTTGCAACCTTTTCTGGAATAAATACTGGGCTTTCCATCTTTTTAGGTTTCTTTCTTGTTTTGCTGCCCTGCTTTGGTAAAAAGACTACTATAGTGTTTATAAAGTGCAGCCATAGAGATTAGTCATCCACGATGCAGGAAATCTTTTCTTTACCTCAATAACGTAGGTGGGTAAACCTATGCATCACTTGGTTTAGCAAAGTATCCAAAGTTCCCTCACAAACATTCAGGAGAATAGTAGCCCTCAACAGATGAGATTTATTTATTATGTTTTTACATGGTAGTATGTTTTAGTGGGCTTCTGTATTTCTGCTTTTTAAGGGATGAGGTCCTGACTGTTTTCTTACTATCATGTGCCTTGTGTTCTTTTCGGACATTCTTTTAAGACTACATTGCAATATCCATAAGAATACAGCATGACACATTTCATGTATTTTCTATCATGACACTATATTTGCCTTTTCATATGTTTTGTGTCTGATATAACTAAGTTGAAGTGGCATTTCTTTATGTATGTGCCAGAATCACACCAACTGTAGATTGTAAGCTCTACGGGGCAGGGACCTCCTTCCTACTGTGCTCATACCACATGGCACTTATATATATTTATTGTATTTATTTATTATATCACTTGTCCTCCCTGTGTGTAATTTTGTATTCTGTAAGATTGTACAGTGCTGCGTACCCTTGTGGCGCTTTATAAATAAAGTTATACATACATACATACATACATGTATACGGTGCTTTATGAGTTGCAGCCAAAGTCAGTTTAATTGTAGAAAATATGCAATTAATTTGGTCTTTTCTCCAATGGGGAATTAGGGTAAGGTAGTGTTCCATATGTAAGGTAATGTATGTTTTATGAGCCCAATGCACACAGGGTACAGGTATAATTGCACTAATTGTAAATCTCCTTTTAAAAAACCGTTTGCCAGGGTACTTTGCCATTTGTCCTCGGCTCCCAGGTGTCCCTTGTAGTGGCACAGGTGCTCAGTAGACACCTTGGAGCAGAGTTAAAACAGATCCACTGTGTTTCAAAGCAGAGTACCCTGGGCTGGTTCATTTGTTTTTTTGGGTCTATGTGGTGTACCCACTATTTTTAACTTTCATTGTTCTTTAACCATTTCCTCTGTTGGATCTTGGACATCTACTCTATGTAGGATGAATACCGGGGCAAGTCAGAGTGGTTGCTGGTTTTATAAATGCATTTTTGTCATTCAAGATGTTTCAGGAGTGCTATGTATACCTGTATATGTAGTTATTTATTTATTTTTGCACTGGTGTTAATTTCCATAACCTGCAGATCCAAAAAGGCCTCTAACCAAAGTAGCACAGGTGACAAGTGGCACTTTACCTGGGGTAGACTCTGTCATAAATTTAAGCCCAGGTTTCTATTTTTTAAACTGGCATAGGGGAGTGAAATTGTGCTCTCTGCACTCGTGATCCCATGCCCCTTACCTCCATCCAAGCACAAGAGAGGGAAGCAAAGGGGGAGGTAGGCAGCAAAAGACTTGAAGCAGCCATGAGGATATACACGGCAAATAAAGAAACTTAAGTGACTTAAGGCGATTCCTGGTATTTTGTATTGTTTGTATTGCAAGCAACTGTGAATGCTGTGCTGGTGAGTGTAGTTCACCATGGAATTGCTAGGATAAGGACAAGCCCTTGGATATCTGTTCTATAATCAAAGGTCCATAAACACACCAGTTGGTTAGCCTGCCACAAAACATTTAGGGCTCTGGTACACGGGGAGATTAGTCGCCCGCGGCAAAACTCCCTGCTCGCGGGCGACTAATCTCCCCGAGTTGCCTTCCCTCTGCCATCCCACCGGCGAACATGTAAGTCGCCGGCGGGATGGCAGACGCGGCGAGGCGATTTCGGGAAATCGCCGAAAAAGCCTCGCGAGTCTTTTTCGGCGATTTGCGCGAAATCGCGCCGCCGCGTCTGCCATCCCGCCGGCGACTTACATGTTCGCCGGTGGGATGGCAGAGGGAAGGCAACTCGGGGAGATTAGTCGCCCGCGAGCAGGGAGTTTTGCCGCGGGCGACTAATCTCCCCGTGTACCAGAGCCCTTAATGGCTCATCTGCCATCGCACACAACATGCTCACCATGCATTGCCATGCTTGACAGAATCTTCCTCTCCTTAATGCTGTAAGTCATGCTGCCAACTAAATTTACCTGCATTATTGAGAGTTAAAACCAAGGCTTGTTGTTTGTATAGGGAAGTACGTGTGTGTATACATCTGAGGGGGGAGGATTTTTGTAGATAATAAGTTGTCTAATTCCAGACAGTGTCATTCTGTGGCTTCTAAAGCAAATAAAGTGCTGTCTTGGATAAAAAGGGAATTGACTTAAGGGACGAAATCATAGTTTTGCCTCTTTATAGGCCCCTGGTAAGGCCTCACCTTGAGTATGCAGTGCAGTTTTGGGCTCCAGGCCTTTAGAAGGATATTAATGAGCTGGAGAGACTGCAGAGACTGCAACTAAACTGGTAAAGGGGATGGAAGATTTAACTATGAGGTTAGACTGTCAGGGTTGTTGTGATACTAATATCTACAGTTAGTATTGATGTTGGTATATATGGTTTATGTATGTGAGTGGATAGATAGGTCAGTATGGGTCTGTATGTGAGTGGATAGATAGGTCAGTATGGGTCTGTATGTGAGTGTATAGATAGGTCAGTATGGGTCTGTATGTGAGTGGATAGATAGGTCAGTATGGGTCTGTATGTGAGTGGATAGATAGGTCAGTATGGGTTTGTGTGTGTGTGTGTGCTGGGTTCACTTGGAAGGGTTAAACGTGATGGACTTTGGTCTTTTTTCAACCCAGCTTGACTATGTAATCTGATCATTAGGGCCCATGCACTGGTAGATCTGTCTGTATGGCCAACTTGAGAATTTGTAGTATAACTAATCTAAAGCTAAGTATCATTCAAAACAAACCAAAATGTAGAGTTAAGTATTTTGCTGGAAAAAAAAGTGTGTTATGCTTTCTGTGATCTCTGTGTGGCAACTCTAATTTGTTACTACTCTTAATCCTGCATATTTAACCTGTTAACCATTTCAGGGACATTAGATCATCTCAGTTGAAGGAAGGTCTTCCAATTAACCAGCAGTCTGCTGTGTCAGAGTCTGCATTTAGTGGAAAATCTATCTTTTGTCGCTTAATGTAATTTTCTAAGTTCCAACCTGATTATTTTTTTTGAAAATTGATTGAAGAGACTTCGCCAGCTCAGTTTTAAATGACAAAATTGTGTTGTTTTGCTTTTTTCTTGACTGCTTGTATTTCAGGTTAGAAATGGCAAGGACAGTCAATTTTATTTACATATTGCCAAGCTAAATTCTGCCATGTGACACATATCTATCATATATATTACTGCAAAACAAAAACAGAGCACATGATTTCCAGCTTAACTCCTTCTGCTGAAGACGCATCTATGCCCAACACATTTTCCAACTTCATATATAAAATTCTCAAGTTTGTGTTTTAGCTGCACAGCACTACTCGAACTAATGGCTACTTTGTACACTGTACTGTAAAAAATTATGCTAAGCAAATTTTTTGTACATGTTTCAAATTAGCTAATTAAAAAAAAAAAAATCACCAACAATATAAATATTTTTTATGACAACCAGTGAGAAACATGCTTTGCATTTGTAGCAAATAGCTTCTTTCCAGTTAATCTGTCTCCTGTGGCGTGTCTGTCAGTTCTTGCCTTCCTTTGTGCATTGAGTATGTCCTTCTTTTCATTCCACACTGTAAAGTGTTAGTCCCCCTTGCAAAGACTATTATATGGGATGTGATGTTCATTATTATTTTTTTGTATACGATCCTGTTATAGAGTGTAGGCTACCTATTATCTGTGCATGGATCTGTAGTGTCATTGCACAGTATATAGCTCTAATTGCACATTGTGTTCATCAGGGGAAGTTTTATAATACTGGGCTTTTTTCCAATATGCCTACCCATCTCTATTTAAGGTTAGAATGCTTAAACTAAAGATGGGTATACATTAAAAGATCTGCTTGTTTGGTAGAATCTCCAAACAAGCGGATATTTCCCTTTCCCTCATATGCCCACCTTGAAGTGCCCTATCGAGCTGAACCATTGGTTCGGCCTGACAGGGATACGGCTATTGGGGCAAGGACCACATTAAAAGATTTGCTTGTTTGGTAGAATCTCCAAACAAGCGGATATTTCCCTTTCCCTCATATGCCCACCTTGAAGTGTCCTATCGAGCTGAACCATTGGTTCGGCCTGACAGGGATACGGCTATTGGGGCAAGGACCACATAAACTAACCAATGCATTCCTTGCCCTGATGGGATTTTTAAACCTACCAGATTAATATTATAGGCAGTTTTATTCAGATATTGGTCTGCACGACTGATACACTGGAAGGGGCTAAATTGGCATCTTAAATTTGCCCATTTTGGATGCCAAGTGAGATCATTGGTAGCCTGTATGCCCATGTGTTGGGCCCAGTTAATGGCCTTCAAGGCCAGTGTCTGATTAGGTTCTGTTAAGATTTCAGTCAGGCAGCCACCCTGGTGACAGCAGGCCTACCAGTCAGATAAGGTGGTGGGTTGCTTGCATATTTTATTAACTTGCACATTGCATTTGCAGGTGTTGAGAACCAAATAGCTGCTATGCCTTTGGGCCTGATAGTTTTATGCCAGCTGCTCTGAGGTTGCTGTAAGGGTGTGACTGTTCCTTTAGAGTATATTAAAGTGTGTTTCTTACTAAAAATCTCTCTGTTTCTTGAAAGTTGGTATGTCACACCTGAAGTGGCTGCACAGTGACCTGTGGCATCGATAGATAACATTACAGATTGATTGTCATCTCTTGAGCTGTGTAGTAGAAAAGCTACTTGTCTCCTTCACAAAGTGCTAGTGTTTCAGCTCTTTTCCTTGCTGCCATTAATAAAACCCATTCTGTCAGAAGCCTGACTGTGGTCAGCAGCAATGTAAATATTTGTAGGATGAGCATGTGTTACAGGCTTCAGTCTAATGGTGTAAATCTGCATTAATCTGCTCTGTAAGTATATGCCAGAAAACACAGTCTTATTCATCCAGGAAACAATTGTCTTTAGCCGCTTTGTTATCTAAGTGGCCATACTGCCGCTTCCAGATTTAGGAAGGCTGCTACTGACTGAACATTGATGTTGCCAACATACAAGCATCAGATAAGCCAGTGTCTGACGTACAGAAAAGAACAGTATTTTACAAGCATAGAACAAAGTGTGATGCGAAAGTAACATAAACTGTTATTCTTTTAATTTCACTTGTCTTTTTTCTCCCTCTCTGTCTTTTTGTGTTGTATTCTTTTTACTTCTCCACCCATAAGTTATATAAATAAGCACTGATGGAAACTGGCATAACAATTAACATGATCCAACAATATTTTAGCAGGTTAATTGCAAATGTAAAAAAACAGGAGAGAAGAATTTAAATTGTACATCTGACTTGTTAATTAGGCATGACAGAAACAGTGAGTAGCTGTGGGTAGGCACCCACAGCCGGGAGCTGTTTGAAATGTGAAAATCAAGGACTGATTTTAAGTGTGTCCCATTTTTAACAGTAACATACTGTCGCTATCATTTACATTCACCCCTTGGACCATATAGTTAGTATATTTGATATGTTGCATATTTGAAAAATGTATAGCTTTGCATTGAACTGGAATGGATATATGTTTTATCCTCTTGAAGATACAAAAGGTTGGTGTTCTGTTAATGGTTTTTTTTTTCTTTAGAATAAAAAAAAAAAAGACGGTCACCTTCCCATCAGGAGTACAGCCTGAAGCCAACAAGGTGACCTGGATAAATCCCTGATAAATACCTGCTATATATATTCTTGGTTTTCTTCCACTAGCTAGGTGTAGGCCAAAGCTTTCAGAAGTCTATTAATGTGAATTCATAGAACAAAGATGGGCGTGCAATAGAATAGATGAACCTGCTTTTTAAACATGTATTTTGCTATCAACATGTATGCAAGTCTAGGAAAATGCTATAAATGGCATCAGGGAATGTAGCCAGGCATTGCAGGTTTTGATTGTTCTCTTTTTGCCTTCAAAGAATGCACTGAATATAGCTGCCTTGTTAATTTTTTTGTATTCATTTATTATATTTCTTTAATGCCATATGAGGATAGCAATGCAGGGAAGCAACGTATATCCAGCTTAATTCACTGTTGATAGTGCCCTTTGTGCATAATCAGATAATCATTTAACCACAAAACCACCAACCTTATTAATGGGTCAGAGGCTCAAGTGAAGCTGCATCAGATTTTGTCTTTATCAGAACTTAAATTACAAAATCTATACGGCTTATATACTTATGTTATACAGTTAAGTGCATGTTCTGCAGCTATTGCATGTTTTTTCTCCTTAGGTTTTGCTGCCCAAGACTGTAGGGCTCATTTAGAGCTAGTGCGTAAAATGCAGTTTTGCCATGCCTTTTTTTTTTTAACTAACTGCATCTTTTACCCCACAATTCCAGAGTAAAAAGCATTTGAGAGGTGGAGATATATCTGATGCAATTTCAACCAATGTTTTAAAAGGTGCTTAATTGCAAATATTAAGTGCATTATACCCCTCCAAATATAGAAGGAATGTGCTTAAAAAAGTTGTGTTCGAGACTGATGTATTGAGAAAATCCCCCCCAAACCCTACTAGTCCCGTCCATCTTATCCACTTCCTGCTGCCTCCTTTCCCAAGCTGTGCAGGGGGGCCAGCGTCATGTGATTGGCTATCCACCTCCTAAAGTGCTCAGGCCTAGATTTGTGGCGAGGCACAGCAGAGAAGGGGGCTAGCCTATGGGCGCCCAATTGTGAAATCTGGCGCTTACTGTGCTTCTGGCAGGGACTGTTAGGACACACCCACCCCTCATTTAAAACACGGACAGGGACCTGAGAGGATCTATAAGGAGCTTCTTTTGATGCAATTCACTGTGGGACCCTGGAGCTACCACTACTGTCAAGGTGGTGATAGCTCCATGATTCCCCTTTTCAATTAACAATTACATACAAATTGCAGCAATAGGTGGTTAGGTGGTACGGAAGGAGCGGCTCCAAGCAGAGTTGCTTTGGACTCAAATTAAAGGCAATGATTTACACAATGCCAGCATGTCATCAGGGAGAAAATTAAAATATTTTTAAAAAGTAGCAACAACCAGTTCAATTACAAAATCCCAACCAAAAACACATTAGTCTTCTCTTTTGTCCTGCCTGAGCACCGCCTCATTAACCAAATTTAGCTTATTTTGTACAAGCTTATACTAAATTATTAAATTATTCTGTCTTTTTCAATGGTAGTGGTGTTGACTCTTTATATTTTATTAGTGACTGCTCTGGGCTTATTTGTATTAACAAAGACATGATCTGGAGCAGATTGTGCAACAAATCATGAACTTCTACTATGCAAACTCTAAATGAAGCTAAAAAAAGGATTACAGGGCTATCAAACTTCTGAGAAATGATCTGAAAAACATACCCCTTGCCTTCAAAGAAAACATCAGAAAAAATACAAATGCTAGCTCTAATTGATAAAGAACCAGATTTGTTGTACACAAAATTCAAAGATGTCATCAGATATCAGAGAAAACATGGGCAAAAGGAGAAAGACAAATTTAAGTGGAAGACACACCGGAAATAGCACAGAGGAACACATTTTTAAGGCACAGGACTACAATATTTATACATGTCCGGAAGATGGAAACAAGCATGGAAAAACAAGGATTATTTTCCCGAAAATCCATGAGATCAGAAAGAACTTCCAGCCTCAAGTGGGCATGCTAAAGAACGTCAGTGAGCAAATATTACTGATGAAACAAAGACTGTATACAAAGAAGGCCTCAATTACCATGATATTTTTGATACATAAAAGAACATTGTAATGCTGAAATATGAATTTAGATTGGTCCTGAGATCACTGCCAAAAGGAATGCCACTGGAGTTGGTGGCATTGCAGTGGAAGTATAACAAGCAAGTCTGGGAAACCACTCAATAACCAACAGATTTGAAGAGGTCAGTTTAAATGTCTGTGCAAAAGAAGTATAATTTTAAAGAATGTAAAATTTCCCTTACATACCAGTACAACTATATTAGAGTTCCTTCAGTGCAGACTACAGCCCTACATTGAACAAGAATTGCCAGACATAACCACCTGAATTTAGGAAGTGATAAAGAACAGGCAATAGTGCACACATGATCTTCAAAAACCCAAGGACTGTGAGTATAAAGTCAGCATGTGCATCCTTAAGTACAATAAAGCTTTTGCTTGTGATGATCATATACAAGTGGAATATATTCAGGAACATGGGTAAAAGCATCCATCCATAGCTTTTTCCTAAGAGGAACCTTTACACTGTAAAAGAAGCCTTAGTCTGGTTCTAGATTGGTTGGGGGATAGAACAGTACTTATGAAAAGTTTGTTAGAAATGTTAGTTTTAGATTGCCCAGTGGGATATAAAAGTACTAATGAAAAGTATGTTAAAAAAGCAGCATACTGTAACCATAACTGTTAACCTGTATGCTGAACATATAACAGGAAAATAAAGAGTGGACCCAGGAAGATGAAGAAAATTGATAGAAGAATCAGCAAGAACCATCAGTATAGTGAGTTTTCCGCACTAGTTGAAAACAAAGAATATGGGTTATAGAGTTTAGAGTTTTACAGCTTTAGAGTTCATAACAAAGGCACAGTAAAAGCAAGCAACTCGGATTAAGTACTAGCAAGAAATATGACATTTTCTTACATGGTAGAACAAGGATGAAATATATGTGTCTATAAACAGAAATATCTGAATTGTCTAGGCTATGGCATTTTCTGTGGTTCTTTATGAATGTGAATATGGAACACAGAAGAAACAGTATAGAAAAGGATTCCTTTGAACTAAAAGCAAGTCTGACCTTCAATTTGAAGCACATATGACCAGAATGAAACTGTTTTAGTTTAAACATATTATGAGAAGACCCGATTTATTGGAATTATGGTTGGAAAGGTTTTAGGGAAAAGAGGAAGAAGGTGGACAGATTCAATCATAACAATCTTGAACATGCCATTTAAGATGCCGGAGGACACACAGAGAAGTCTGGATTTTCTGGAGAAACATTATTCATATAGTCTTCAGGAGTTGAAATCAGCGTCACTAAAAATGTTCTTTGCATTAAAATAGTAAATAGCAGCATCTGATTTTAGAAGTACCCAGCATACACTTCTGTCATGTATGTATTGGTAAGTGTCACTTTTCCTTCAAGATTTTCCTCTTGCCTGACATTTTTATCTGCTGGTATAAATGTTTCCACTTTTAGTTTGAAATAATACCTTTGTGTCAATAATTTTGCTAGTTAATTGCAAAATATATTGTTGCATTTTATAATGTTCCTGTAAAAGTTAACAAAATCATTTTCTGTTTAATTAAAGGAGAAGGAAAGTCTAATAAAGAGTTAATCTCAAGCTGCAGGCATACCTTCAGTTCTCTCAATAGTGCACTTAAGTCTCCCCATATTTCTCCCATTCAAATGATCAAAAAACCGCTGAGCTGTGTAAAGAAAGTTCCCATAATGCCTCACTCCTGCACCAAGACCAAGACCGGTGTACATGCTCAGTTAGTAAGACTATGAAAAAGCTTCCTGTTGATTGGCTCAGATCCACATTCCTTAGGGGGGGTGAGTTCTTAGCATTCTTGAGGGAGGGGGGAGCAGGAGAGGGGAGAGAGCAGAGAGCTGTGTGTCTCTGACACAGGAAAACAAACAGACAAGAAATCCTGTATCTATTGAAAGAGAAGTCAGTGCAGCATTTCTGTGAGTGCTTATTGCTGTATTTACATAGACCTTTCTGATAAAGTTTACTTAGTTTTTACCTTTCCTTCTCCTTTATATATTGTGATTTATTACTTTTTTTTTTATAATGCCCCTGCTGTTAAAATGTATATAGAAAAGATGGTCAGAGGGAGGAAAAGATAAACTTGTCTAATAGTTTGCATGCCTTAGTTGCATTTGATTAGTTCTGTTTGTTAATTGCCATAATTTGTTATTAACCGTATAGAATTATTGTACGTTCAAAATTAGTCATTTGCTGCAATGCTTATGGCTCTCATCTATTATATTTGTCCAGTGAAGGTTTTTCTGGTTTTATTGCTGGTTTTTATAAATTAGGTTTTTAAGTTTCTTAGTAATGTCATCTGCTATACAGGAACTAGTGCTTTATGGTGTTGTTTTTTGTCACATTACTTATAGAAGCTTGTGTGCAATAAGAAATAGATTGACAGAAGTCACCTCAGAGCATATTCATGTGCGGCCCTGAGCTTTTATATGGTCCTGGAAGTCCTCAGTAGCTTTTAGTACATTTTAGGCCATTTTGACACCATTATCCTTTTGTCCAGTGTAATTCATTGTTTTTTTTTTTTTAATTAAATTATATGGTACCACTGTTTGTTTCTAGGGATGATGTTTGTCTTTAAACTTAATACTCACAGATTTGTTATATGGATCTTTAAATAAGCATGGAAAAAAAGTGCCTTACTGAAGTATTCAAGGGAAACCAGTGTCTAGACCTAATGTCAAAAGCCTGCTATCTTCCCCCCCCCCCCAGTAAAAATGTAGAAGGATAAAAGGGAGAGCTGTCCATTCTGCTCCTTCCTACTTATTAGCACTTGAGAAACCCTTTTTTGTAGGGCAAGGAAAGCCCCCCCCCCCCCCCCCCCCCCCGGATCTTGGCATGCTTAGTTTTCCATGTTTAAGTCAATGGCAATGAGACTTTCATTACAGCTTTGACACGCCAGTTATGGAGTTAAGCCCACATTTATTCATTGACCATCTAATGTCCATTTGTGGTATACAACAGTAATTTATTGGGAGGCAATGGATGGGATTTCTGTCCCATCTAAGCACAGCATGGTTGATTTTTATAGTAATGTTTATAATTGTAAATCATGGTTCTGTGGGTCAGCAGGATGGGCTGAGTAATGTTAATTCTCATTACTGGACTTTGAAAAATGGAAACCAATCCCCTTTACTGCCTTTAATTGTAGTGGTAGAAAGGGCATTACAAAAGCACATATGTACTAGGTATTGCTACTGGAACCCCACACACAGTTCAAATCATTTATGAAACTGTGTAATTTCTTCTTACGAAACACAAACTGCACAGATAAGACTAATCCACTTTACATAAATTGAAATATTATGATTCTGGAAGTTTGGCCAGAAATATAGTGCAAATCAATGCATTTTTAGCTTGTCTGTCGATGTATTAGTTTCCGATGATTCATAATAAAAACAATAAAAGTATAGCTCCCATGCCTGGCAGTTTTACTATTTACATTTTGCTGTGATATGTCAACATCCCCTCTCTGCCGTTTCTGAAATCTTGCCATCAATAACTTTGTCAGCCACTGTGGAAGCTTCTCATTTAAATCCACCCACTTCTGTGTTTAATAACTCACTTGTTTTTTACTTCTCCGCCAAAATAGGTAAAATCAGCTATAATAGTCAAGGTCATGAGGATATGTATAACTTCTTTAAATATCATTTGAATTGACAACAATTTTCTATGGCAATAAATCCCTCCTCTCAATTTTAACACACTTAAGTTTACTACTGTGCATTATTTGACATCTGTACACTTACGTAGATTGTGATTAATGGTATTGTATTTTCAATAGGAATAAAGCAGGATATTTTTCTCTTTATATTGACTCATGGGAAACTCTATTTGCCCAATAAAGGAGAAGGAAATGTAAAAGCTAAGTAAGCTTTATCAGAAAGGTCTATGTAAAAACAGCTATAAGCACTCACAGAAAAGATGCACTGTGTCCTTTATCAAAAGAAACACAGGATTTCTTGTCTTCTTTTCCGTAAACATGTTCTTTGGTATCAGACTTCCTCTTTCAGAAAAATCCTTCATTCCCTGCAGGAGTCTGTGCAGCTCTCCCCTCTCCCCCTTCCCATAAGAATTCATAAGATTTCACTCCCCCTCCCATCAGAATGTCGGATCTGAGCTAGGGCTGTAGCACAGAAGCTGCAAAAACCAAGCTAAAATGGCAGCTGCAAATTAAACAAATGGAGGGAGTTCTAGGGCTGTTTACTCAGGTATGGTAAAGCATTCTTCAGAGTAAATATAGCATTCTAGCTTGCACTAATGTGGCGAATCTATTGGCAGTAAAATGCCAAAATTCTTTTCCTTCTCCTTTAATCATAAACATTTTGTTTGATATGACTGGGGTCATGGAGCCCCAACTGACTGCTGAAATCCTTCTATTCTAGAGTTTGGAAACATGGAAGTTATGTTAAAATAGCACAGGGTGGGCTTTAGTTGAACATGGGAGGAAACATTAAAGCCCAGTTCTCTAAGACTATCTCAGACAGCAAATGTTAGTCTGAATATTGACCTTTAATTTGAGACATGAATTTTTATTTGCGTGTGTTGGTATGCCTGTATAGACTGTTCCTCAACTTGGGCCAACCAAAGCTGAATTTTTAGCATTATTATGGGATTGGCATGTTGTACGAGTGTTCTACACACATTATCAAGGTACCCTCATCAATAATTCACTTTGGTTCATTTCACGTTTTTATCCTGTATTTGAAGCCACTCAATACTGATCACCCTTTGGGAGAATATTGAGCGTTATTAGCTTAAAGAGGGTCAGTGGCAGAGTCTGCTTCCAACACAAAGTACTCTCTCTCTTTAATGACGTTGCTATTTATAGATCCCCCATTTCATTAGCTGCAGAGTTTCAGGGAAGAGGATTCCTCCTGGGGAATGGGATACTAGAAGTTCATTTTCTCCCCGATACACATTAAAGCCTAGGAAGGGCCAGCATTCAGCCCTCATCTCTATATTTATCTAGGACACAGGCTGACATCTGGAGGAGGATGTTATTCCTAAATATATGTTTGTCGCAAAGTCTTGCTCAATCTCAGTGTGTTTCATACAGCACATTAAATATAACAACCCAGTTTAACCTGGACTTTGAAGCAAGGCTTTAACAACAAAGGGGTTAATTGTTTGACACTGGATCATCTTCCAAGTGTTTCTATTGCTGAGATCCTTTGAATAATGGAATTAGTAATACTGTTTGTAAGGCAAACCCCCCACACTAAACATGCAAAGCACAAATATAATCTTTGTATTATGTGCATATATTGTTTGACATGTGTGTGTGTATATTTATAATATGGACTTGGTATACATGCAATATTGTGCACATTTTAATTTGTTTTTATATTAACGCAGATATCATTTCTCTCTTTGAAAAGTTTTCTTCAAAAATATTTTAATATTTTAGGAGAATATATACTTAGTTGTGCTTGACTTAATTAGAAGTGACTGCTGAATGCTTCCTGGGAAGGTATTTATAGTATTTTCTTTGCCATATTTGCATTCCAGAAATTAAGTCCCCCACGCCAGTACTCGACATGCCTTTCATACATTAGAATGATAAATTGAGAGTAGAAATGGGGGAAAGACTGCAATGCAATGAAAATTTAATCAGCGTCTTCTGCTGCTTTAATAAGGCAAATAATTCTTATTGGTTGCTGCGTTAAGATTTCTAATATTTAATTCATAACAAACCTTGCATTATTTCACAGCAGCCTGAACAGCTACACTTTGCTGTCTGCCAAAAGGCAACCATAACAACTTAAAAGCAGATGTAAATGCCTATGTACAACTAGAGGGATTTAATCTGGGCAAGAAATAAATATATCTCCTACACTCGCACCAGAGCATTTGGCCAGCCTGACCAGAATATTTCCCAATGACCAATTCACAGTTACAGCACATGAAAAGCAAAAGGATTTTTAGTGTGGCTGGGAAATGCGATGTTCTGCTAAAGGGCAGATTTAACCTATAATGACTCTTCCTCATCCTCTCACTGTCTGTTTTCATTGTTTACCGACACAGTAACAGTGAACTGTATTTGGACTGTATTTTTATATACATATATATATTTGTTTATGTAAATATGCAGGTATGGGACCTAAAAAAATCATTAAAATATTAAATAAAAACAAGTAATATGTCACGTAATGTCAGCATGTTTTTTCTGTATCTGTTTTTAGAATAGTTAATCAAGCAGTGAGTTTATATACTGCATTTAGAACTGCAGTTTTGTGAGGGTTGTGATCCATGTCTGTTTACGCTCTTAATATCTTAGCTCTGTCAGCATTATTCACGTTTCCATATAAATAGGTTAACTAAGGCCAAACAACATGCAGTGTAAATAATCTATTATATAAAGCAGCTTGTTGGAAAGTAATAGAAGTGAATGTGCTTTGAGCACTTGAGATTGATACATAGGCGTTCTAATACTGAACCTAGCAGTCAGAAAAAACTTGGTTCCACCATTGTAAAAAGAGGAAAAAAAATCGAAAACCACCAAACTACTCTAATTAGCATCATTTTCGCCAGAGTAAGAGAGCTGCTGTGAGCCCTTGAGACCGCGCCATCCACCCTCGCTTCACCCTGACAGTCTCGGCCCATGTTTGGCATGACAGGAATTAATACATGCAGGCTGAAAGAAAGCAGTGATTAATGTCAGGTAGTAAGGGATGCTCGCTTGCTCTCTCTCGCTCTCGCTCTCTCTCTCTGTTTCTATGCTTTGATCAGGATTGAGAAGTGGAAAAGGCTGATTTCCTTCCAAGCAAAAAGCAGAGGTCACGTGGAGTACATTAAAGTCAATTTCTCCTCACCTTCACTATTCAGTAATGTTTGTAACCCCTTCCTTGTCAGACAGTGTACTAAATGCCGAGTGCTTAGTAGGAATACAACAGAACTGACCGGCTATGTGTTAAATTAACGTTCCCATATAATGTATGCACATCTTTTTAAACCAGTAGAACGGAAAATCTTTCTTTCGCTCTCTCTTTTTTTATTGCGCCTTTCTATTTAATTGATAGTGGAGAGCTGAAGTAATAAATACATTAGCTGCAGCAGTTACCTGTTGGGAAAGAAAGACCACTGTTGTTTCAAAGGGTGTGTTCAGAGCTGAAGATGTAATTTGTTTCCTTTCAGTTTCTGTTTAAAGCCACGATCTTAATCTTTTATTGCAAGTTCTGTGAATTCTTTTGCCATTTTGCAGATCTTTGTGCACATTCCTTCCTTTATCTCTTGTAATACTTGTGATACTACATTGAGAGTCTCAACAGGCAGATATCAAGGAAATTCATTATTAGTGCCCTATTTCGCTTTGCAGCCATATGTTTTTCGCGACAAAACATGGTGAAAAATTTCACTATTAATTAGTGTAATGACTTTTTTTCTTTGAAGTAAAAAATGCTTTCTAGCCCACTGGTTTACAAATATGATTAGTTAAATATGTATACATGTGTGTTTACTAAATATACATTATTAAATAACATATATTAAATAAACATATTTATATGCATGGCGAAATAATCCCAAACCTTGACATACTGTGCAGTGTTAAAAGGATAGGTTAGAAGAAGCACTGTGAAGTTGAAATAAAAATATTGGTAAAAGTAGTAGAGTATTTTGACTAACCACCTGCAATGCATTCTGTATCATGCTTCCTGTATCTTTTGTAGTCAATCTGCTGAAAATAAATGATAATAAACTCATTTCTTGGTGTTTTCTGCCTTAAGACATATCCTGGGCTTTTATACCCCAGTGAAACATGAGCGAAGAGCCTGTCAGTTGCAGTGCATGACAAAATAGATTATTAATGAAGATCTGATCTCCAGAACTCTATTAATTTATGTCTGCCTGTCGCATCTCACAGATATATCAGCTTCCTTACTCAGGAAAAAAAAAATATCTGCCAACATTTCTACTTTGTTTTAAACTTCTTTCCAAGATAAAGGATTTGTTAGTAAGGACACAGCGTTACAGGCATTTTAACTGAATAAACACTATACCATGTCTTTTTAGGAAAGAATACCTTCAATATATTTTTTTTTTTAAGTTTGCAAACAATATAGATTTGGCATTTAGATATATTTTTGATTTTGTTAGCCAAAAAAAAGGACTGAATTGTAAAATGAAGCTTCTGAGCTGTTTAAATAAAAGGCAAGCCCAGAAAATGCAGTTTTTACCCTACAAACAGTAGCTCCGTTTTGTCATACACTGGAAGCCATTGTGCCAGAAGGCAAGTTAACCTATTCATTGCCTACCAGGCACAGGTTCCTGTGTATTGTTAGCCATTTACAACATGTGCATCAATAAACATAGTATAGGAACATAGGAAGTATATATGTGCAAATATAAATTATTCACACACATATATGTTGCATTTGACGTTACCCACCATCGTCTACAAAAAACACATGATGTATGGTTCAGTTTATTTTCTTTTACATAAAAGTGGTACTGCCCAGAGTATTGCAATGCATCTATAAGCAATCACAGCCCTTGTTACAAGCGTTTATTTTCAAGATACGGGGTTATAGCCACCTTTCAAATGTAAGAATGAAAAATGAATGGCTGTGTCTTTAGGCAGTAGAGTCGGAGTGCTCAGTTCCTTCATATCACCTCCAATAAATGCATTGAACCCACACACTGCCCCCCCAACTCTATCTGTCCCCTCCTCCCAGACACACAGACGCATTTTCGATGCGGACAGCTATATTTTTCACAGTGCTTCGCTCTTAGAGATTTCTACTCCCTGCCAGACACGAGACACCAAGTATATTTCCTGGAGTCGGGGAGTTTTTAAAGAGCAAGAGAGAGGGGCAAAATAAAAACATGCAGTATGATATTAATGATTAGAGTGCATATGGGATTAAACAATGTGGTTTAACCCTTTGGATCTTTAGCACTTAAGGTTTCAAATATTACTAGGATTTTATCTTATCTTTTTTTTTTTAAGCGCTGATATTTGGTATGGAAAGAAGATGGCAGAGGAGAAATGTATATTTTTTAAAACTGACAAATGTGCTTGCTCAAAATAATACTGGGAAAAACATGTAATTAAACATGTTAACCTGAAAAATTAGGGATATATATAAGAAAGCAGCAGGATAATGATCATTAACAAAAACTGCGACTGGGCAGCAGCCGTTAAAAAAACAAATGGGATTGGTGGAGCAAGAGTACAGCTGAGGGCACAGAAAAGAGAACATAGACAAATACTTAGCTGTACAACTCTTCTCTTACCATGCATGTCCGCACATTAATGACAGTTTGCTAAACAGCTTGGCCATTCAGCCCCTGGAAAACACAGCATTTGGCATGAAGCTGGGAGAAGAATTGAGTCCCATTTGGTTGATGGGAGCCGAACTCTCTCCAGCATTGAGAAAAGGCCATTGCATGTAGCAGGTCCCTCTGGCAGCAAAGGTATCATATCTTTGGTTAAAAAGAAGCGGCTGGTATTCTCCAAGAATTTATTTCCCCCGCTGGTCTTGCCAGCCAGATTTTTGCATGCGTGCATGAATATTCTGACGAGAGCTGGGACTGAAAGCATCCCATGGCAGCACAAAGATGCAAGTTTGGCCAGCGCCTTTTCAAGGAAGAAAAATTGATGGCAGCGCAAACAAATCATTTCTATTTGCCAGTGCTTTAACCATCGCATGCACAACGAGAGGAACAAAAGATAAAATAGCCCAATCAATCTGTTTAGCAACATATGCTTTACAGAGGGATTTGGATGTGAAGGTGTTGAGGTGGCAGATAAAGCTCTGTTATGTCAGATTCTAATTTTATGACCCACAGTATGTTACTGTTATAGGAATGTAGATGGGTTATGGAGCAGGGCTTGCAGCCTGCCTAACTGGAGGCTGTTAGCAAAAATAAAAAGGTTCTTTTGCAAAGGGTAATGTAATGAATAAGTGTTTGACTGCTAACAACATTTTTTCAAATTTACAAATGTGTGTAAGTTATTTATTTATTTATTTTTTTGCCATATGTAAAGCAGTATAAAAAGTAGTATTTAATCCTTGCCTGAAAAAAGACCTCCAGTGTTCAGTGTTTTTCCACTCAGTTGGTTATTAAAGATCTCTACTCAAGTTCTATACTCTGACCCCCCTCTAAATAAGTTAAACTTCAGTTTTGCTATCATAGATAAGGCTAAGCTTAACCCATAATACCAAATAAGTGAAATATTTATTAGAAACTGAAAATTCCTCTTGGCAAACTTTAATACCTAAGTTGAACCTAAGTAGATAAGCAGTTACATTACATGTTGGCAGTAAGTACACATCGTCAAAGATGTATTTGGCTGTGGTATTTGCGCACAACGTTGTATTTATGTCCAATGCTGCCCTAGGCACTGGACCTCCCACCCCCACATCAGCCCATTCACAGTACAGTCCATAGGCCTGTTCCAGAAGTGAGGGGAACCCCCGCTTTTTATCCTGCCACTGAATTTAGCAACATGTGGCAGCGGGCCATTCCATAAAAATGGAAATTGAAGGCCCCAAATATATCTCTTTCTATGTATTCTTAGTTGGCGCTGTTAATTGTTGTCATCATGTCTGTTTTGTGTCTTCTTCTTTCTTTTCAACTGTACTGCATGTCCATCTGTCTTTCTGTCATAGGCTGTTTTCCTCTCCCAGTGGCTACATGATCTCTACTCAAAGGTAGAATGTATTTATTACTCTGTTGTGCTGCAGACATTACTTTTCACTTTTTTATTTTTAGCGTTATGTTATGGAGGATGGTAAATTCCCGAATTCACATTCAGGAATATTTTAGTCTAATAATTAATTTCTGGACCTACGGCCAACTGAATGGCTGACTTTCAGGGTCACAGCGATTTATGTGAATTGGTTCATAGTTGTATGGTAGACAGAGAATGACGATGGAATTTCTATGACCTGGCACAGTTCAGTGATTTATGAACACTTCCACCTCTATTGCATACACACTGAACTGCATATGTACAGGGTAGCAGATATTTTATATTTTAGAAGTGCATTTTTAAGTTTATTCAGTGTTGTTAACATTAAGCTATTGAAAAAAAAATGCAAACCTTAAAGGTAAGGTGTTAGCCCCACCTTCTTATTTTATTAAATAGAGAATACATTTTGAGGCCTTTGTTAATTGTGTGCATGTCCATATATTGAAATGCAGTATTAGTATGAGTTTCATCACTGTTTCCCTTATTAAATTTAAAAATAAGAGTACAGTCTGGTTGTGACCACTAGTAGTGATCACAATATTGATGTTTAGGTTTACTTCTACCAAGGCAGCAGTATATGCCATTCTACTCATATACAGGGCCGCCGCTCCCTATAAGCAGAGTACTCAGTCTGCACAGGGCACCAACTCCCAGGGGGGCACCATCCCAGCTGCTCCAAAAAAAAAATCATTTTTATATACCCCCCAACACTGTCCCGCCGGTTTTTATAGCGCATCCCGCTGTCCTGGATAGTTCAATCAATCTATGGGGGCTATTGTGGGCACTTACTATGGGGGCATTGTCTATGGGGGCAATTGGGGGCACTCTGTGTGGGGCCCCTATAGTAGGTGTTTTTTTTTAGTATTTTATTTTTACTTCCGTAATATTTGGGGGAGGAGGCACAAAATTAAATTTCTGCTTATGGCACCCATTTGGCCAGCAGCGGCCCTGCTCATATATGTAACTTGGAATTCTTACCACATACATAACTACACATAAATGGAATATGTGACAGTTGATACAACTAGTGACAAGCAAATTAAACACAATGTGTTGAAATATCTGTATGTCTATATTTTTGGCGGGTACCAGAAGGTCTTAAGCTCTTGACAGTAGCAGAGTTTTCTTCACAAATACCACCATGATGTCCACCTTCTTCAATTTTAATATTATTTTTAGTTTTTTTTTTTAATCAGGGACCGGTTGTGATGACCAGATGTATTTATGAGGATTTCACGTTTAACAACACTTCTCAATATCCTTAAACAGTAACCGTTTGTTGGAGGATGATTGGCATTGTAGTTTAGTAACACAGGCTCACTTTGCCATCCACGCTTTGGGAAACACCAGGGGAATCAGTTTCAAAGCAGATGCCCATTATCTATTATAGAATGGATGTATGCGTCCATGAAGCACGGCACAAGAATGCAGCATCCACACATACATCTTTCTACAGAGTAGCAAAGGACATTTGTCTTTGCGAATTGTGGTGAGATTTTAAAGAGCGGATTTGACAGGAGACATTTTGCTGACATGGAATATTTTGTTCACTTCTGACTCTGGAATAAGTGCTACTTCTGTCAAAGTGATTGATTTATATTTGTTTGAGGCCACACTGCTCTGTACTGTGTTCGCTGCTGTTTTTCCTTCTCTTTGGTGTTGATCACAATGGCTGCGTACCACACTGCAGATCTACAATCTCTTGCTTTGATGGTGCTAGCCATATCTGCCGCTTCTTGTTGGGACTCGTAAATTACATTTTTTTAATCGCACAAACGTTCTTAAAATGCAAATTATAAATTACAACTTGACGAGGAGGTATCTTTGAGCCATAATAAATCATAACCGATATTACTTGTATCAAGGTCAGTAATGGGCCTATTTAAGCATTTTTATATAAGATTAATCATGTATTAGGACATTTACTTGTACATGCTTCTAAGACAATTCATATTATATTGATACATAGTAACATATAGTTACTTAGTATTTTTATTTATTATACTTATTTATTTATATATTGAGTTTACAGTCCCTGTCATATTTACACGGCAAGGTAGCAGCACTAACCATTGTGCCATCATAATTGAGGTCAGTGTTGGATGCCCCGTCCCTTTTGGGCCCTGCCACCTGCCTGCAAACCAGCTGCCCCCAGGCACCACCATTCCCTGCTCCTCTGCTGTACATTGCTCTGTGGAACACACAGGCAGCTTTCATTTTTAACTGTGAAGTAAGTAGTGGTGACTGAGATGTGGGCGGTTTGGTGGCTTAGTGTTGGGCCCTGGAGTCGGCTACCCGGTGGCCAAAAGTCCCCCAGACTGGTTGAAGTTGAAAAAAGAATGCACTGAACCTATCCCTAATGACAAAGGATTTGGTGTGACCAAAGAAACCAGGAATGAGTCCTTTAAGTTTAACTTAAATGAAATAATTTTGCACAAAGAACCCTATTTAGGTACATATATACTTATGAAAAGATGCTTCAGTGCTAATCCTATACAGCATCTTTGTGACCAGAACCATCCAGTAGCCAAATTATCTTGCATATTAAGGACAGAGTAGTCAATTCCCTCTGTTCTGGTTCTCAAGAAAATGAAATGTTTGTGCTTGAAGGTTAGAACATAATTTTTTAGATTTTACAAGGGTTTTTCTGCTGTGTAATATTCCGTAATATGGCCGCAAATTAATGTCTAGCTTGTTATATGCATAATTACATTTATATGAATAACTGGGAGCTTCTTTATTGCTTGTATCACTAGCTGTATATAAAGGAAAATCTCCAAAAACAACCAGCACCACTTGTTTCGTATACAGGGGTGTTGAAAAATATTCTTATTTCTCTTTAGGCAAGCAATAAAAAATGTTTGGGGTCATCACTTAGTGTACAGCGCTGCGGAATATGTTGGCGCTTTATAAATAAATGTTAATAATAATAATCGGTGTGACTGCTAAATAGAGGGAAGGATTATTATTTGAAAGACTGGGTAATCTAAAGTGTTCCTGCTGCATGAGGTTCAATACATGGTAATACCTATGAAGGCTATGGTATATGGTGCAAGTATGGAGGCTAGAACTATAATTATATATAATGCTGATGCTGATGATGCTTCAGGAAATATCTGTTTCCAAGATTTCAGATTTTCAGGTTTCATTTCCATGTAAAACAACATGATAAAGACAGGGACAGGGATGACTTACTCTTCCATGCTTTTGGACCTCTTTCTGTTTGAAGGTAGTTCTTTCAGCATCTTTAGGACTGGATACATATGACAACCAGATAACCATACTCATACAAGAATGCGGATTTGTTCACAAAACCATGTAATATGTTGTCATTGTATTTCAAATATATATTTATGTAGACATACACATAGCTACAATCTGATATTCTGTGGCATATGGGCTGCACAGCTCATATGACCACAGCCAACCACAATGTTGCATAACCATAAAAATTTACGCAACCACATACATCAACACTTGTAAGCAGATTAAATGTTTTACAGCTGCAGATAATCGCACAACCACTATCATGCTGTAGTACTTTGTACTTCATGGTAACTAAGCTGCATGAATCTGTATTGGTGGCAAAACTATCCCGTTGGGTTTATTTAAAGTTTAAATGCTTTTTAGGTGGGGAGATCCAAACCAAGGAACAATCCCTTACCCAAATGTGATCTAGAACCCAAACATTCAAATGGGATCAGGACTCATTGGGTGACAGTCATTATCATCCATCCATTTAGAATTTTGTATAGTATATGGAGTGTCTCAGTGTCCTTGGTGCAAAAGAGCTTGCAATCTAATACAGGTATTTTCAGTAAAAAATACACATGACATGGTTAGATGTATGCTGTAAACATGTAGGCAATTCAGCTAATTCTGCTTATAGGCCAGATATCCAAATGATTAAATGTGAGATCAACTACCTGAGATTAACGTGTAAGCAATTATTTGCATTTGTCCTGTTCCTGAGGACTGAGAGTGAGCCAGTGATGTATTGTCTTGTTGTATAACTGCAATTCATATGGCCGTGTAGGAGTTTGTACAAATATGCTGGTACAAAAAAATAAATTATTATTCAGTCTTGCATTTTAGGAATATACTGTTCGAGATTGTAATAGTTTCCAGCAAGAATAACCCTGAAAGGATCCTTAAGTATTTGTAGCCCTTTAGATAATTGAGGATACAAAAGAAAAATATATTTTACAATTGCTCCAAGGTGGAGGTAATAAGCATAAGAATGATCTGGAGAAGTACTTCCAGAATCCATGGGGAATTCATTTACATTTCACACTGACCCTACTGCCCATTAATGGTTTGGAAGATTGCTCATTAGAGCATTTAATAGCTAACAAGCTTATGCCACAATGTCTCATATCCAGGTTACCTTACAGAAGGAAGTTCAGCTTTTGTTTTATAACCACATCTGATTAAGGGTCATAAATAGCTCAGTCCTTTAAGCTTTGTAATTCTGTGTGAAGTTTGGCTCTGGTGGATATGTGCATTCTGCTATGTAGTAGTGATACACAGAATCTTGGATTTGGTTTGGCCGAATTCGATCCTTTTTTGCAGGATTTGAGTGAATCCAAGAGTGCACATGAGTCAATTCGGGTGTGTGCTTTGCCCATCTAGGTGATGGCAATTTCCAGCAGAGCAGAGAGTTTGGATTCAGTTCGATATTCTGCCTAATCCATTGAGGAGGATCCTGCCAAATACCAAATTGATGGGTTTTTGTGCATTTAACTATGGTGCAATATACACATACATGTATATGCCTCTTGTATAGTATTTGAAAAGGATTCCATAGGACAAAGTTAATATTAAGAAACTAATCTTTGTTTTTTTTGTTTTGTTAATGAAATATGACTTGGTTAGTGTTCCCAATTATTTTCAGTCCTCCGTTTATTGAAGCTGAAATCCTGTGAATGTGTGAAAAGCATATCAAGCTTTGCATCCAACTAATTTTATATTAATGCCATGGCCCAATATGCTGAGCAAGTGCTTATCCGTATAAAGAGGGAGTTTTGCTATACAAAACACTATCCTTTATTTAAGGGCAAATGCTGAGCATTTTTTGGAGGGTTTATGTCCTTTTCATTATAGGTGCAGGTATAATTTCTGCTAATAGAGTCATATATCATGTTTTTTTACTGTATAATAGCCGATGCACTGGCATAACTATAGATGGAGCAAATCCCTCGACTCAGGGCCCAGAGGGTGAAGGGGTTTGTTAATGTCCCCTGATATCCTTGCTTCCCCTACCTGACTGCCAGGGGGGTTGCAGGGTCACAGACACATCATTAAGGGGTGAGGGGAATGCCACATATACCCCTGTAAACATGTGTAGGCTTAAGTCAGTGTTTGTATTTTCTCTGATTGTATTAGTATTTCTTCTCCACAAAGTACTAGAGTTCCTGCAGGGTGCTACTTGTACAGGTATAGGATCCCTTATCCGGAAACCCATTATCCAGAAAGCTCCGAATTACGGAAAGCCTGTCTCCCATAGACTCCATTTTAATCAAATAATTCAGAATTTTAAAACTAATTTCCTTTTTCTCTGTAGTAATAAACCAGTATCTTGTAATTGATCCCAACTAAGATATAAATAATCCTTATTGGATGCAAAACAATCCTATTGGGTTTTATTAATGGTTTATTGATTTTTTGGTAGACTTAAGGTATGGAGATCCAAATTACGGAAAGACCCCTTATCCGGAATACCCTTGGTCCCGAGCATTCTGGATAATGGGTCCTATACCTGTACTACTTTTGGAGTAGGGTTAGTGATCTACAGAGGCTATTAAGAGCACAGTGCCTTTAAATGTGCCTTTACATGTTTTTCTACAGTTTCCAACCTAGCCTAATGGTCAGAAAATATAAGTGCAGTTATATATAACTCATGACTTTGAATTGCCTTTTCGCTTTGAGATTCAGAGACTTGACCTTCATTTTATTAACATACTTCCCTGTTTGACTAGTGATTTTTACGTACCTTAGTAGCCTCATTTTATTGCCATAATTCATGTGATTCTTCCACATATCTAGTTTTAGCTGTTTAAAAAGTCTTTCCTTGCTAGATACTGGTGAGTTATTTCTTTATTTAGTTAAAAATCTAAGACCATGCAGGATGCATAGCGCTGCCCTTGCTTGTTCTCGAGAGATCATAACACAGTATGTGTATTTGTTGGAGCTGCCAGGGTCAACCATTCTAATAACAATGCTCAGATAAAGAGGTTGGATCTTATATAGAGTTTGAGACATTTAGAGAAATCAAAGCACTGAACGGAGCCATTTTATTCCCTTTGTGTATGGAATACATTGACAACAAAACATTTTTTATGCACTACCTTAGATGTTATTTATTGATACAAAAAAAATCTGTTCAGCATTTGGACAGGGAGAGGACCATAAAATCATTAGGAGGGTAATATTCTGCCAAAAATTAGTGTATCAGGATTCATATCAGAAACTGTTGTGACTGTTTTTTTCATCATTTTAGACACATACATAATCTGTCAGTTATTTGTATAGCACCAGTACCTTTTCATAACAAACAAGGGTCTTTTATTTTAACAAATATTTCCAGAACGAAAATAGAATCAGAGGGCCCTCCACAAAAAAATCTTCTAATCTAAAAATACATCCCTGTTTATTCTTTCTAAAAAAAACAACAAAAGCCTCTATGGTTTAATAGCATGGTTAGCATTGTGATTGCCTTCCTTAAATCCACTTAGTTTTAGCAATCAAGTTAGGTGGGTCATTCAAGTACAAGGAGACTGAACACCGTCAGACAAACAAAACTTGAAAATTAAAATGCATTGCTGAGAAGGATAAATATATTGCCAAATTAATTTTTTTTTTTTTGCACCTATGAGGAACCAGTTTAATGAAGATTTTTTTCTGTATTGACCCAGTTCAATATTTTTAAAGGAACAGTGTAAAAATGAAAATGGCCAAAATAGATAGACTGTGCAAAATAAAAAATGTTTTCAATACGGTTAATTAGGCAAAAATGTAAACTATAAGGGCTGGAGTGAGCAGATGTCTAATGTAATAGCCAGAGCACTACTTCCTGACTTGAGGGGGGGGCCATATAGGACATAACTGTTCAGTTAGTTTGAATCTGACCTGCATGCTCACAAACTGAACAGTTATGTCCCATGTGGCCCCCCTCAAGTCGCAGACTAACTTAAGAGGTTAGAGAGCTGAAAGCAAGAGTTCTGGCTATTATGTTAGACATCTGCCCACTCCAGCCTTTACAGATTAGATTTTTGCCTAACTAACTATATTATAAATATTTTTTATTTTGTGCACTCTATCCATATTACCCAGTGTCATTTTTACACTGAACTGTTCCTTTAAGCTTAGATGACAGTCACAAAAGTCACAAAAGATCATTTAATGAAGATCCGGTACCTGATTGTATTTATCTCAGGGATCCTCAACTCAGCCAGGAAACTGTAGGACTGTTAGTTTGACATCTTTGGTAGAAAAGCTTTTGAAAGGGGTAATAAGGGATTCCATATGATCTATATTCCTATATTCAGTAAAGCCACCAAAAATGATGCTTGTTGCAAATGTTATCAATGAGGAGGAAGGATAACAGACAGCAGAACAGATTCTAAATTTTCCCTGTCCCCCTCTTCCCCCTCCAAAAGTGTACTTGAACTAATTAATTAGTATTATAGATGTTAAAGGCATTCCATATATAAGTTCTTTACGTTTATTACAACCACATAAATTGTTGCTAAGGCAGCACCTTTACACACAGAACAAAAGCTAGAGACAGAAGGGATCTGTAAAGGGGGGGAGGGAGGCGAGAAATAATCTTCCAAAACACAGCACATTATGGATATATTTGACAACATTAGCAATGTAAACTACAGATTGAGCATATAAAAAAAAATAACTAGCAGGGAAAGGATTTTACAGTAATGCCAAGAAAAGTAGCTTCTGTGATTTTCATGAGCAATCATCAGTTATGGTGTAGCAAGTTCACAAATCAGAAATGATATCTTCAGGCAGCGCTGTCAAGTACTATTCAAATAACACCAGCCTCGCTTGTGAATAACAGCAGACATTTTGAATTAATTAATCAGCTGAGATAGCTCGATCCCTCTTCTCATTAGTCTGCAGGTTGGGAACAGGGAGATGTATGTGATGACGATGATAGCCCTGTCTTTAATGGTGATTTATGAAGGTTCAGGATTGAGTGAGATTCGTATGAGGTTTCTGGATAAAATGAACCCGTGCATGCAATATCATTTTCCTAAGCTTAAAAACCCATGCCAGAAGAGGCATTTTCATGTCTGCTTACCTCTCCTTTCAAAGATGTACCAGGTGCAAAATGCCATGCTTGCTAGTAGGAAACTTATTCTGGAAGGACTATCAAGCGAGCATGGGAACATTTCAGGCACTTTACCATCTAAGGTTTATTTTGTAGACCCTAGGGTGGCTTTATGTTGGCAAGTTTGTAATACATGTAGCTAATGTGTGTAACAGCCAGTGTGTTGTATTTTATATTTGTCTGCAAAATATGTGATCACCAGTAGCATTGTGTAGGATGCTATAGCGGTATACTGGACAGTTGTGCTGGCTTGCATGTGAGCGTCCTATAAAGGAGACTTAAGGTCCCCATACACGGTAATATCCGCTCGCTTGGCAAGATCGCCAAGTGAGCGGATCTTCCCCCGATATCCCCACCTACGGGTGGGCGATATCGGGGAGCTTGAAGTTAAAAAAAAAAATAATCCGATCGTTTGGCCCTGGGGCCAAACGACCGGATTATGTAGGCGGCAATGGGGCAGTTCAGGGTCCGCATCAACGTGCCGATGCGGCCCCCGATCCGACTGAATCTTTTAACCTGGCCGATCGATATCTGTCCAATTTCAGGCCAGATATCGGTCGGCCAGCCAGCTCGTTTCTGCCCCTACACGGGCAGATAAGCTGCCGAGTCGGTCCAAGGGACCGATATCGGCAGCTTCTATCGGCCTGTGTATGGGGGCCTTTACTGTGTAAAAACACAAAATGTCCCAGTGCATTATTATCCTCTAAATATAGAAGAATTGTGCTAATAAAAATAGTGTTTTGGGCTTATTTATTGAAAATTTCCCACCAATCCCTGCTATTTCTACCCATTTGTTCCACTTCCTGCTGCTTCCTTTCCCGGGATGCGCACTGTAATATAGGAGCCAATCAGCAGCGAGGCTGACCTGGTAGGTAACTAAAGCCTGTCTTTACTTATGTGACTGCAGGACTGTGATTGGATATCCCCTTTCTACTGTGCTTTTTGCAAAGACCATTAGGACACACCCACCTCTCATTTGAAACAGGGTCCATAGCAGATCAATAGGTAGTTCCAATCAAGGGGCCATATATTACCAGCACCATATAGTATTCATTATTGCCTACAGAATTTACTTATCCTATATGAAATAATAGTAGAATAAGAACATTGAGTGCAGAGGATGGAGAAACACAAAAGTAAGGGCACTTGGGTTAGATGTCAAGGAAAGGATTTCTACATTTTTGGTTAAAAACTTTAGATCTCCAGTAATATGGCTCATTTTCTCAATACAATGTATCATATCTTTGGATTAGTAATTGATATTTAAAGTCATTTGAGGTCTCCCTTGCAATAGAGCACTTTTCTTTTACCCAGTTAACGTAAGGATAATAGCACGTTTAGTTGCTCAAGCAGTTTCCAGCTCAGCAGCCGGGCAACAAAGCAGTTGGAAATTCAGAGTGCTTGGATGCCTACCTTCCAGTCAGGAACATTCAGCAGAAACTACAGAATCATCCCATGGTTTTTTAACTTAGGGCTGTGTACCACAACTGTGGGGATGACTCTTTTTGTGAGGGCTGGAGCACTTGGTGGGGGGTTCAGACTAAAGAACAATTAGGGGGAGATTTGGGAAGCATGCATTTTTCCTCCAATGGATACTCCTGGAAGGTTAGTATGATACAAAGAGATACAGAAATGTGGCTCAGGAGTCGGCAAGTGGATGTAGTTTGATGCTGTACTGATAACATCCAGCAACTCCCACTTGCTGGCAGCTACATGAACTTCCCTCTTGATTAAAGCGCCCGTCAGGTTTGTGGAACAGGAAGGAGCTCCATCTGGCCAATATGCTATCATATGAATTACTGTACATCAATTACTATATTATATCTTTCTATACATTGTTTATGCAGCAAATCGAAACCATAAATAAATTGCTCTCTGTGTTGTGCAATAGCAGTATTTAGAAAACTTGGCCTATAGCACTGGAATGTTTCTCGGATGTGTGGGAAGAGCATCTTGACACTGCAGTTTCAGATTTTTTTTTTTTTTACAAGCTTATCTTTGCAACTGTCAACTGCTGCTGTAAACCTTTACTACCAGCCGTTAACTGGCTCTGCTTTAATTATAGGCAAATTCCTCATTCTGTCCTAAGAGGAAGTTCCAGCAGTTCTATATTTACAGCCCATAACAGAGTTACTAACCCGCTGATACAGATGTCAGCTTCATAAAGGAAGCCGGCTTTTGCCAGCAAGAGCACACGGCCAGATCTGTGTATGCGCTCCGAAGGTCAACAGGAGATTACACCAGAAAGAGCTTGCTTGTTCACTTCAGTGCTCAAGGTTACATGGGACTGGTCTGCATCAGTTAGCTCTGGCTTATGCTTTTGTGTGTCTAATGTATAAGTGATAATGTCGATAGTATTTCTGAAAAGCTATAGGTGAAAGCCTAAATATATGCTTGGAGGCACCTTTATTATTTAAGCTAAATGCCTGGGCCACTGTCCACCTGTAGGCAACCAGGAGGAAAGGCAACTGCTGCAGGATATTTATTCATTTTGTTTTACATCAAATAAATAGCTTTTTAGTATCAAACCACATTCTCTTTGAAGTCTGAATAAAGAAAAATGATTTTATCTCTAATGCAATGAGCTGTATTCTAGTAGCTACCCCTTTGTTTGTTAGGAAGTTGTACAGGATTGGGATCCATTATAAAGAGCTTAGATTGTAAGCTCTACAGGGCAGGGACCTCCTTCCTACTGCATCTCATACCACATGGCACTTATTCCCTTTGCCTTTATATATTTATTGTGTTTATTTATTATAACACTTGTCCTTCCTGTGTGTAATTTTGTATTCTGTAAGATTGTACAGTGCTGCGTACCCTTGTGGCGCCCTAGAGATAAAGTTATACATACATACATACATAAAGAAAGATGCTCAGAATTATGGGAAGGCCATCTCCCATAAGATTGTACAGTGCTGTGTACCCTTGTGGCGCCCTATAAATAAAGTTATACATACATACATACATAAAGAAAGATGCTCAGAATTATGGGAAGGCCATCTCCCATAGACTCTATTTCAAGCAAATAATTCTAATTTTTAAAAATAGTTTCTTTTTTCTTTGTAATAATAAAACAGTGCCTTCTACTTGAGCCTAACTAAGATACAGTATAATTAACCCTTATTTGAGCTAAAACTATCCTATTGGTTTTGGTTAATGTTTAAATTATTTTTTAGTAGACTATGGAGATCCACATTAAGAAAAGATCCCATATCCAGCATTCTGGATAATAGGCCCCCGTACCTGTATATATGCTGGGGTTGACTACAAAGTTTCTGAGGGGGGCTACCTCATTTAGATATATTGATCAGGATTTTGTGATTTACTGAAGGCCCTTTTATTCACTGCACCTTTGTTACCAAGAAATTGATTGTTAATGCTTACAGAATATACACAGTTTGGGCCTGCAGAATGTTATGTGCACCTCTGAAACTGTTACTACATATACTTTTCTATGTGTGGCAACAATTGCCAGATCTATCCAACACATTTCCAAGTTACTCACTTCTATATTTGTCCTATTTGTGTATTGCTGCCTCAAATATATTAGCAACATGTACTTTATGAGCTATGGCTTTACACCTCGTTTTATATTAGGTGAAAAGTCTTATTGTTTTATATCGGCATCAGAATATTTTTCTCTCTGTACTGTAAAGGGCCTCTTCAGCACTCCATATGTATTATGAGAAAGCAAATATGTTTTGGAGGGTGATATAAATTGGCAAATCATTCAAATAGTGCAGGTTTTATGGCTGGGAAAAAACATTACATGAATTTGAATGTGCCCATTCATTCCTAAAGAATGATTCTTAAACTGCAGGCAGAAAGGCAGAATGCACAGGTGTTAGTGAGTGAGCCGCTCGTTCCGACGCATCCAACATATGCTCGGTATTATTCCTGTTATTAATTGAGGTAATAACATGTAATAGTCATCCGATGAGATACAAATGGTTGCCATTCAGTAGACTGCTCAGACAGCTTAGCAATTACCCAGACAGCTCACAGTCAGAAAAATCTGTTCAATTCTAAGATTTTCTGGATGCTCTGGTGACAGTAACACCTTTTTCCAGGACTAAAGTCTGCTTACGTGTTCTTTGCTTTAATTTACCTACCTTGCTTAATAACTCCTCTTACAAGACGGTAGATAGCTTTTGTTAGCATGATGTAACCCATTGTTTACTTTGCAAACTTAAACAGTTACCTGTTACTTACAGACAGTTAAGGGAAGAAGGGGAAAAGTTTTGTGTAAGGAGGTAGTAGAAGGCTTTCCACTGGAGAACTTAGAATTATATATTAATATAGTTGTTGTTGATCAGGTTTTATGGAAACAAAAGTGAGTTAAAGAACTTGCTCTTGTTATTTTACATTGAACTACATGTCCCTGACACTCAAACAATAATAAATCGGCCCATACGTGTTTCTTTGTGGTGGTCTGTCACAGTCATGTCTGCTTTAGCGTGTGCATTGGGAAGCTGTGACAGATGGATAGAGGTATTTTGATCCCAGCAGTCTTCAGTCTAAACAAGGTACAAGGCTGGCATTGCCAATATTACTCAGTTATTGCACTGCTATGCAGACAGTCTCCTCATGGGCACTAACTTTTAATCTGTTAAAAAAACCCTTTAACCTGTTTTAAATGTGTGCATGCAAATAATGTTATGCAGAGAGGGCGGCAGCTCACCTGGCAATGTGGAAAGTACATGAAGGGCAAATTGGGTGCATAACTAATGTTTTACTGAAACCTTGCAGCACTGGAGCCATGGTTTTATAACAGACATTTCCCCATGCCTCACTCAGTGACAGACAGTGGGCACCCTGGCATAAATAGTGTGAGAATAACAGCATTTTAAATGTAAACCAATAAAATTCAATGATGAAATCTTTTCCTATTTTTGAGCTGCAGTCCCCCAGTGACCAACTTTGGGGACTCAGGCATAAAAACTGTGGAACTGACAGCATTTTACACTTCACCATTGAAATTAAATAGTGATGTGATTGGCTGTTGGTGGCCCCGCCCACTTTTTCTAACTTTGAACCGCAAATACCCAGCGACTAACTTTGGAAAGTTTAACAACGATGGAATTAATACTGAAATAATGGCATCAGTTTAAATATAAACCAATGAAATTTAATGGGTGGAAATGGATTGACTGTTGGTGGCTCCACCCACTTTTTCTAACTCTGCACCGCAGTTACCTGATGACTAGCTCTGCAACATTTGGGGACCTTAGTATTTATATTTAAAGAATGGCAGCAGTTTAAATTTAAACGTATGAAGTCTATAGGTCAAATTTGATTGGCTGTTGTTGGCCCCGCCCACTTTTCTAAACTTGGAATGTGATAAACTGTGTGACAAAAGTTTGGAGACCCTGACATTAAACATGCGAGAATGGCATCAGTTAAAATTTCCTCACTGAAAACAATGAAAGAAATATGATTGGCTTTTGGTGGCCCCACCCACTTTTTCTAACCTTGGCTGTTCACAGCTCCGCCCACTTCTTGGCATCCAACAATCATCATATTTTCATTCAGGCTGACCCCATGAGTATGTGATTCAAGTTTGAGGAGTGTAGCTTCAAAGCTGTAAGTGTGGCAGCAGTTTGAAAATCTTCCCTGTCAAAGTCAATGGGAAAATTGGGGTGTTCGGAGCGGCGCCATAAAAATACGGGGGGCAGGATTGCTTAGAAAAGCACAAGCAACCTGCTCTGCTATAGTGCGAGGAAGTGTGGGGAGTTTGGGTATTGTACCCCTAAAACTGTAGGAGGTGGAGCGTTTAGAAAATGGGGGGCGCTAAGAAGAAGAAGAAGCGGAAGAATAAGCTGAAGTGGAAGAACAGTCTGTGGGTTTTTCAACCCAACATAATAAAAGGCAGCTGCATATTGTCTGAGAATACCACATCATATTGAATTCTGAACATTTACAAGGTGGATGGCTCCTTTAGTCTGGACGTTTTCTTTAGTTAACACAATGCGTTCTAATCTTTTTTTATTGATGTTTTGGTGTGATATTTTTGAAGACTGAACAGGAGTTCTGACGGGCAGTGTAGTCTTTGTTGGCTCCCAGGGAAAAGAACAAACGTTGCTTACTTTATTGAATAGAACAGCCCCATAAATCCTGTGATTCAGCACTAGTCTGGCCTGCAAGGGAATGAAGTACAGACCCTTTTCCATGCAAGTGACTATGGTGTGAGCCAAACCTGCCTCTTGCTATATAAGAATCTGTGTTACTATTAACAATAACACACAAAACTAAACTGGAACATGCTGACAGATTTATCTACAAAACAGGGCAATATTAATATAACTGATGCAGATTTATGTAAATAGTAGGCCTTTATAGTAATGAATGGTTCATTCCTTTGCAACCCCCTTTACTTAAAGAAGCAGCTGAATTACATTCCATCTCAATCTCCAAAGGCTTCCTATCTTCCAAGATAAATGTATATTAAAAGCTTTGTCATCCAGAATATTCTGTACATTAGGTGGTTTGGGACATTAACGTTAACATGGGATATTAACGTTAACAAAGCGTCACCTGGTTATAGAAACTAGTAAAAGTATAAGATCTATTATCTGGTGTTCTTAACATTAAAAAAAGTATTGCTTTGCCTACAATGTAGATTTATGCTAGATTAGTTAGTATCAAGTACAAGGTACTGTTTATTATTACAGAAAAAAAGAATTAAAAACATAGGAATTATTAGCTTAAAGGAACAGTAACATCAAAAATTGAAAGTGTATAAAAGTAACTAAAATATAATGTGCTGCTGCCCTGCACTGGTAAAAGTTGTGTGTTTACTTCAGAAAGTCTACTATAATTGATATAAATAAGCTGCTATGTAGCCATGGAGGCAGCCATTCAAAGGAAAAAAGGCACAGGCACATAGCAGATAACAGATAAAACACTATTGTATTCTACAGAACTTATCTGTTATCTGCTATGTAACCTGTGCCTTTTCTCCTTTTTTCCAGCTTGAATGGCTGCCCCCGTGGCTACACAGCAGCTTATTATATAAATTATAGTAGTGTTACTGTAGTAAACACACCAGTTTTACCAGCGCAGGGCAACAGTGCATTATATTTTTATTACTTTAAAGGGGAAGGAAAGGCAAAGTCACTTGGGGGTGCACCCCCAAGTGACTTAGATCGCTTACCTTGTACCCCGGGCTGGTGCCCCTGTTAGGAGAAAAAAGCACCAGCCCGGGGTACCTGTAGTGAGCGCTTCCTCCTTCCTCCCTCTTCTGCCGGCGAAATCCGTCGGCCGTCGCATGCGCAGTAGAGTGAAAAGCCGACTTTCTTGTTTAAGTTCGGCTCTTCACTCTACTGTGCATGCTCGCGCAAGCGAAAAGGAAGGAGGAAGCGCTCGCTGCTACCCTGGGTTGGTACTGTTCTTTCCATACAGGGGCACCAGCCCGGGGTAGAAGGTATGCGATCTAAGTCACTTGGGGGTGCCTAACATTTTGGCACCCCCAAGTGACTTAGCCTTTCCTTCTCCTTTAAAGCTCATTTTTTAGTATTACTGTTCCTTTAAGTATAACCCTCTGAAAACACACTTTCCTTATTTTACAGCTTTTTGAATAATGTGTGTCCAGATAATAAATCCCACACTTGTAGGAGGTTTTACAGGTAGCAGGTCTGGTCTGGATTTCTAAAATAGCATCTTACAGCAGTCCATCTGGCCAGAATACAGAGATCCACAGTCTGGGTGACTAGGGTTGCCACCTTTATTTCCAACACAGCGTTAGAGGGAGTGGGGCATTGTTATGGAAAGTTGACAGTTTTCCTGGTAGAAAGCTGCTCGTCATGAGGAGCAGGTCAGAAAACTTTGGGAAGAGAGGCAGTAAATTTGTCATACCCACCCTGTCTCTAGCAGGTCATTTACTGTCTAGGCTGGTAAAGTACGGCCGGGTGGCAACCCTATCAGTGGCTAATGTTACCGTTATTTGTTAAAGAATCTGTTTGATAAATACTGTGACAGAGGGATTCCTAAACCTCACGCATCACTAAAATTCAATTTACTAAACATTGATATTGCAATCTACTTATGGTCCTAAAAGTAGTTAATGACTTGAACCCTATCTTAAAACTAAACAAGAACAGTCCACTGGCCTTAAGTAAATGTCCCCTGGGATTTAAGTGTTATTACAGAATGATTAAATAGTTGAAACTAAGCATGTTTCACTGGGCATGGAGATCAAAGTGAAATGAGGGACTTTTCAGTTAGAATCCTGTCCCGCGAAAATCGGGACAGTTAGGAGGTATGACACAGCGGTACCCATTTTTGAATAAGCCTATTAAGTCTTTTTGGAACGTGGGAGGAAACTGGAGAACCTAGCAGAAACCTGCACAAGCACAGGTAAAACATACAAAGTTGTAAATGGCTGGAATAGAACCTAGGATGCCGGTAATGGCAGGCAGCAGTGTTCATCATTACACAGTGTTAATCATTACACTGCTGGGCTCCCTTCAAATAATACCGTTTTCATTGATGCCCCACTGCAGCTCAGCAGCCATATTTTGTCCAGAGCACATACCCTTCCTGAATGGGCAAAATGCTTCATTTAGTAAACAAGGAGTCTCCAGAGATTTTGGGTCCACAGATCAGCTTTGGGCAACAGGTAATTGCAGGCAGCACAGGCAGCTGCTTTAAATGAGATCCCAGTACGACTTAATGTTCAGTAACAGCAACCTTCACTTATTAGCTACCAATTCAAACTGCTCTCGTGTACTACGTCCAAGTCACACAAATTGCTTTGTTCCTTCATGCCTCACCTTTAGGGGTTTAGAGGAAGATGCAGCATTATTAAAGCTGCTAGGAAGCTGGGCAAAGATTTTCAGGCTAAATTATGGAGTTGTTTGTTTTAGTTTGCCATGGAAAAAAAAGTAATATTATCCTTAGGGTAAGAAATCCTATAGGATTTACATTTTATAGCAAGAAAAAAAGGGATTTCTTTATTTTGGCTGTGAATTTGGCATATACACAGGAAAACAGATGTATATTAGGAAGCATTCAAAGCCCACAGCCTGTACTTAATGAACGTTTGCCGCAGGTGAAAAAGGGATGAAACTGTAATAACTTTAATAAAGATTTGAGAACTGCTGGTAGCCTGGAGCACTTCCTTAGCACTGATTCTGTCCGATTTGTAATGTTTCATTTCAAGTCATCAGTAGCACTAAGTCTACTCATGGTCCAAGCTTGAAGGCAGCCTCTGGCAAGCTGTTTTATCTCCTTGTGTTTCTATTTACTGAAATCTAAGGGGGTCGTCATAAAAAGACCATTTCTCAGCATCTTTCCTACTGACCACTGTGTGCTGTTTTCTCTTGCCAAGAACTGCCTGCCAAGGAATCTACTGAAGATTGCAATACAGTTTAGCTTGGAAAATATGAAGTGTTTGTGTTTTGCTTATGAATATTATATAGATGATGCAGTGATTGACAAAGTAAACAGACTTAATGGCTTTTTTTTACCTCTGTGCTTTTGAATTGATAGGAAGTATTCAAAAGCTTTTTATTAGGGGTTTATGGATGTTTTTTTTTTCTTGTGATACAAAAAAAAAAAAAATATTTCTCTATATAGGCATCAAAAGGCTTGTTCTGTTCCTTGGGTTTTGGGCCAACCCATGCACCACTATCTGGTGCCTATATAAAAGAAATAGTCTCCACCAGGCCAGTAGTGGAGCTGAGGGAGAGTGGGCTAATCCTCTCTTCAGCTATCAGCACTTGTGCGGGGATGAAGTGTTAGGAGGTCCAGTGCCTAGGGCAGCACTAGACGCAGATACAGTTCTTAATTCTTGGAACCACAACTGCATGATTTTTGATAAATGTGACTGTCAGAGTATATATGTAGTAAAGTTACTGTCTCCAATACAGTTTAATAAAACAACAGTAGGCTGAGCTGTCAGACGCCATCAACAAAAATTTGGTCTAACTTAGGTAACATCAAATAGCAGGTACCGTCTCATTAATACAGATAAAAAGTAAGTAAGTGAAACATTATTGTTTAGATACGACACTATGGGGACTGGGATTTCTGTATATAGAAATTTCTTGATAAAGGTTTTCTGGATTTTATATAGAAAATACCTATTATTCTGAAACCTATTACCCAGAAAGCTAAGAAATGCAACATTACAATTTCCCATAGGGTCTTAATTAAACAAGCAAGTTTTTTTTTTTTACAGGTTTCTTTTTTTCTCTGTAATAATTAGACAGTATTTTGTGCTTAATGGTAATTGAGCTGCATAAATTGATGGCAAAAAATATACATAGAATAGTAAAATGTTTTTAATAGCTTTACGGTAGACTTTACTGTTTATATTTTCCCTTTAGCTATTACAACATTTAATTTGGGTGTTGCTGCTGCCTTAAGTCAGTGCAAAATATCTCCTCCCCCATAGCTGCACCAAAGTGTGTTAATTTATTATGACTATACCTATTGTTGATATATTACGTTTAACTACATATCAATACTTTGAGAGGGGTTATGAATTTGCTGCACAGATAAATTCTGTTACCAGAGCTCATTAAACCCACGTACATAGAGTCCGGCTTGTATATCAATTTATCAACATTCATTTAAAAATGTTCCCTAGGTACAGATCTGCTTTGAACATAAAATTGTACAGACAGAGCTAACTTAATTCCTAGGATGGATTATTTTAACACAAAATGACTAGTTGAAACATTTAGCTGCAAAAGGTTAGTAAGCTAAGAACTAGCTGTCCTCTTTTAGATGGGCAAGATAATTTGCTTAGTGATATACAGTTTTCAAGAATTTATTGCCTTTTTTGCCTCGATACAGGACTTTGTGTAAAAAAACATTCTAATAGACAAAAGTATAGACAAGTTCTAATAGTAGTATAAAATAAAGTTCTAATAATGGACATCCTTATAATAATACCAACTTTACACACAGTAAAGTATTTTTGTGTATTTAGTTTGACTGAAGCTGGATAAAGAGTAAAATTGGTATCATATATTTACAACTTGATCTGGGAATTATCTGTAATTAGTTAATTATAGTAAATGCATTTAAATTTTCAATGCTGTGGGGCAACATATGGGCAAACAGGGCCCTGTGCCAGAGGGGGCCCAGTAGTAAAAGTGCAATTTATGGTTGTCATGGAGTGGTGGGGCTTGCAGGGGTGTCAATGGGGGTTGGGTTGAGGGCAGGCTTTGGCATAACTAGTGTCCTTTAGTTTTAGGAAATTATGTCCCTTAAATTTTTCCTTATATTACCCATGATAATTGATTATCTATGTAGATATCCAGATCTGTCTGGCAGTAATGTATCCGTGTTTAATACTTCATGCCATTAAACATTAGCTGGATTGGCCTGTGGTAGACTTTATCCACCCCCTTGGCAGTTATATCACTGGGCATTCAGATAGGGTTCAGAAACTGAGTTTGCTTCAGATAACATGGGAAAGACCATCCAACATAAGTTCTGGACAACTTCAGAGGAATGGCTCTTCACCATCAATGGACTCCTTAGGTATTTGATGTTTGTTTTCAACTTTATGGAATGATGCTCCACACTACAGAAAGACCCAATATCTGGAGCACTGCAAACCCCAAGCATTCTGGATAAAAGATCACATATTTATATTTAGAGCGATCCATACCTCAATCTGCTGCCACTCACTACCCGCCCCCTGCTCACATCTCACGCCTGCCTACATCCCCTCGCCCGGGTAGGTAGGAGAGCTTGGGAGAATTCTCAGTTATAGAGGAAGCAGCAACTGTGGGGTCTGCTTCCTCTGTAGTTAGTTATGCCACTGCTTATATCACTTTTTAAGGCTTCAGGCAAAATTAGATCTATTAAAATATGCAGGAGAAATCTGGAAACTGAAGGTCCCAACAGCTGCAGAACAAATAATTTAACGCTCTTAATTAGGGTAGTAATCACTGGCCATATACATACAGACATACTGACATTTCCTTAGAGTTGGTTATTTTCGGAAAGGGTATCATAGATGCCTCACAAACAAACTGGGAGAATACTTTTTTTTATTAATGTAATTTTATATAAACTGTAATCAAATCATCAACTTAAACAGATTTAAAAATGTTCTCAACAAAAGTTAGCAAAGCTAACATTCACCATCAAAGTCATACTGGACCAAGCAATAGTTTAATAAAAGTAATGAAAATTATTTGCTTGGAAGAAATTAATTTTGTGGAACAGAAAAGCACAATAGCGATTTTTATTAACAGAGACAATAGGAGAAGCAGCCTGGAAAGTGGAAAATAAATGACTTGGAACTTGCTGCAAGTTTGAGAAGCTTCCTGCCAGGGAGCAGAATTTGGGAAGTGGTAGAACAGACATGGAGAGAAAAGAAAGTGTTGTCTTTGTTTTCACTTCTACACATGACATGTCAGCAGCTTGAAGGACACAACTTATTCTAGCACAGTGGATTGGCACTGCTTGTCAACACTTTGTAATGATGTTAAGTCAGCAGTATGTAGGATTTGGGATGCCACAATGTTTCAATGTCTCCTGGGATGCATGTTTTAACTGTGCCACTTCACCAACTCCTCACTGAATCATTAAAAACGAAAGTCTGTGTTTCTTCACTAAACCTGTAGCATCTGGCAGCTGAAAAAGTGCAGCAGAAACGAGCAACATGGTGCAGAGCATGGGAGAAATTTCATATTGTGACAACACATCAAAATAAATTGCTGTCAACAGACCCAAACACAGAGTGCTGTGATTTTATCTGACGTGTGAAGGGCTGAGACAGGCTGTCTTGACAAGTATTCCTGGAGCACCTGATATATACACAAGACAGTGATGTAAATCTGATTTGCCTGATACGAGTGTGCAGATATAGTTACAGCTGTAGGATATATCCCTATCCTCTTATTATTCTCACACACAATGGCCTTTGATTCCACCTCTCGTTTACTTCAGTTACCACAGTTGGCCAAAAGTATCCCTATAGCCACTAAACATCTCAACTTTGTTAGAGTGTTGAAGTCCAAGCTTAAGAACTTTTATTTAAGAATGTTTCAAAGTTTTGTCCGAATATGCTTGAACCATGTTAACTAGCTTTTTATAGCGTTATAGTTTGTGCCAAGTAAAACGGTTCCGTTTAGGAGTTTGCAATTAGAATTTGTTGTTGTTTATTTACTGCATGTTAGTGGAATATTATTTAATGGCCCATAAATGCTGAGATCCCCAAATGTTTACTTGAAGCTGTTTGGAGCATGAAATGTACTGAATCCTGACTCTTGTAGGTAATGTTCAAGTATCAAAAGTGGTGTGAAGGTGATCCCTTTACTGGCTAACTAAGATAACCCTAGCAAGCTTTTAGAACATTTTTTTTTCTTTTTCAAGCTGATTATCTGGTACTGAAATGACTGCTATTAATACCTGGTAATAAACTTGAAAAAAAGAAACTAATGTTCTGAAACCTTGCTATGGTTATCTTAGCTAGCCAATAAAGCCTCCATACCACTTTTGTTATTGTTTACTTCAAATGGGTTGCCCTGTAGTGTAGTTCGAGTTGACAAATAGTGGACCTGCACTTGACACTAACCTGCCCCTCCTAAACCTGCACCTGAACCGGCCCGTGGCCTAAGGTCGTCCCACTTATGATGTCACGGAGGGGGTGGGGCCATCAAATAGACTCCGCCAAAGCCGAAAGCTGGGCTCATTTAAGTTGCAGGTGGGGAGGAAGGCAGAAGGTCTGGATCCACCCACAACCCACTTTTGATGTGCAGATATCGGCCTGAACCTGCCCTACGCGCGGGTTGCGGGAAGGCCCACGCATCAATATTGCCTTGTAACATTTGGACTGGCTAACATCTTTTCCTAAAACCATTGTGTAAATCGAGATAATAAATATGAATTTTTTTATGGGAACTGCTCTTATTACAGGGAAGGTGCGTGAACAAAATATTACTTCTATATTATGCAGAATTGTGATTTCTCACACAACCCCCCGTGAAATAATATTTTGCTTTGCCTATCTTCGGTCCCCAGAGATGTAACATAGGAACAGACTTTTCGTTGCGGAATTAGCATGCATAGCATCTTACTGGATCTTAATATGGCACAAAAATGCAGGAGTGGAATTTCTCGGATTACTAGCTTTGCATATGTAAGCATAAATGCTTCCCTGTTACTATTGTTAATTTGAGGATATTAATGAGTAATAATGCACAATGACAAAAAAGAATATTTTTTTTTTTTACTTGCAATTGTGCTTTTCAACTAGATTTTCTATCTTCGGAATTCAGTTCTGCTAGAAATTCTGTTAATAAGATGAATGAATATGCCAACTGAGAAGTACAGTTATATGCAAGACGCATGGCAGTGCATTCTTTATCATATAAGCCAAATGAACTGTATTCACCTTCAGCATAAAAAGTGTTTTAGGTGAATGAGAGTTGTGCTGAATGTATATACATCTCTGGAAAAACAACCATGTATATATGTGTGTATGTAAAATCAGCAAAAAAGAAAAGTGTAATCTGTTAACAGAAATATACTTTGAAGTCACGTGACTGAATACTTATTTGGCATTTGAGGGGAACTTTTGACTGCCATCCTATTACAGCAGTCCTTTTTTGTCCGATCCTTGGCCAGTCACTGTTTTAATCAAGTGTTTTATATTCTTTTAATGTAACAAAGTTTGTGCTTTTCACTTCTAATAACACTGTATATGCCACATATACTTTTATAAACCATTTATAATTGTATTTAACTATTTTTAATATATATGTATATATATATATATACATTTATTTCCATATATTCTGTAAAGTATTAGAATACAGGTATGGGACCTCTTATCTGGAATGCTTGGGACATTTTCTGGATATGGGGTCTTTCTGTAATTTGGATCTTTATACTTTGTCTACAAAATATAATTTAAACATAAAATAAATGTTTTCCCACCAATACGGATTTGGGCAGCTTAGTTAAGATCAAGATACAGATACTGTTTTTTTATTACAGGGGAAAAAGGAAATCATTTCTAAACATTAGAATTATTTGTTTAAAATGGAGTCCGTGGGAGATGGTCTTCCTATAATTTGGAGATTTCTGGAAAATGGGTTTCCGGATAACAGATCCTATTATTATTTACAAAGCATGTTCATTTATTTTCATATTTGCAGAGCTGGCATATTGCTGAATATCTGCTGAACAACCTGACCCTGTGGTCCTACAAAAATAACCAAGTCTATCAACATGATATTTTCTGTTAATAAGTTTAAATGCAATTATGTAGCTAAAACATTATCTTTAAATGCTGACGTGTCGAAAGTGGCCGACAGTGTCGTATTACATATTAAGCTATCATCGTTGGAAATATCATTTTTGGGAACAAAAGCTTACAGTATTCTACTTATTATTTCAAACAAAGCATTTTTTTTGCAATTTATTTTTAGGAAATAGGAGCAATTTCTGTTTCAAAAAAAACAGTCGCCTTTTTTCCAGTATTGTTATTTTATCCCTTAAAGGCTGCTAATGAGAAATAGAGGCTCATTATGATTTTAAGGATGAGAGAGGAATGCTTTTAATTAATGATATGTAAATGCTCTTGAATTGATTATGTTAGAATATCAAGAGAGATGGGTAGAAGCTGTGGTGTAATATATTTTAATTAAGAATTAATTAAAAATGATGGCAATTTCATAAAGCCTTGCAGAAAATAGTGGGAATTTACTTTCTGTCAGGAGTAAATTAGCTTGTGATTAAATAAAAGGACCCGGCATTAATAGCAGAGTTATTTTTACATTGCGCTATGAAGAATTACATAGTTTCTTTTAAATATGTATACTAACAACGAACAGTGAATTTTCTTTTTGCATACAATGACTTTTTTTTGCATTTCAACCTGAAATCTTGTTTTAACTTCCCAGCACTGAGAGAGCATTTCTAATCTCATTGTAGTTGTAAAGTTAGCTTTCTCAATACAATATCATTAGACTTCTGCTCTTTTTATATAGGTTTTGGTGCCGTCATGCCCCCACACAGATGTGTACATTTTGGGGTGAACCCATACAAACATTCCAAAACACCCCAAAAGCTTATAGTCGAGAAGAATTAATAAAAGGGTTCACATTCCTCCTAGTAAGAGAAAGCAAACAAAAATTATATTTATTGATTCATAAATGTTTCTTAATACTAAAAATTTAAAATCATCGGATATCAGAACTCTTTATTCCACAATTAACTTAAACCTTAATTATAAAATACATTTTTTAGAGGAAATAGTATGTATAGGTAGGAACTAGACTGTGCTATTAGAAGTAGAGCAGCATTATATTTAGTGTATTTATTAATTGGTGCACTCTGACTTCACACTTTGAATAAATACACTTCTAAAAATCCAATAGGAATGAAGGGAAAGTGGGTGCATTTTTCTGTGGTAAACTCTAATCTCACATTTTGATAAATCTGCCCCTTAGTATAGAGCAGGGGTCCTCAATTTTTTTAAGCAGGGGGCCAGTTCATTGTCCCTCAGACTATTGGGGGGCCGGACTAAAGTCCTCCCCCCGTGTCTGCCCCGCTGCTTCCTCCGGCTCTCCCCTGTGTCCTGCTGCTTCCTCCATCAGATCATAGTGGGGGCCCGGTAAATTATCTTGGGGAGCCATATCCAGCCCATAGGCCATAGTTTGAGGATGCCTGGTATAGATAGAGCTTATCATACTTAAAGAGTGGCCTTGATAAATAATATTAGATATTAAAATGTTATAAAAGCCTTCAGGGGCCTATTTACAGTGGAAACACACCCTGTGGTTGCAGGTGAACCCTGGAGTGTAGAGGGCACCCTAAACAAAGAGCAATTTCAGTATATCTTGGTAGAACAGGTCAACTTAACCTGGCTTAAACTTGGCTTGTAAATGCCAATCAAAACAATATATTCAAAACCAGGAGTCCAGTTTCCAAAAATAATGTTACTGCGGTAGCAAATTGATAAAATGCTCTATAACCTGCCTTGGGTTTGCAGTTAGTGAAACATCCAGAGCTTCTTGGATGATGTTTTTATTATTTAGAACAGTGACAGGCGGGCTTTTTTGCTTTTAGACTAATGTAAAACATGTATTATAATTACGCAGCTGGCTGCTGCTGTAGGTGGTGAAGATTCAGCATTAACGTTAGAATGTTTGCAATCAAAGTCTCCAGTCCTGCCCAGTCAACAACGGATATCCAAGGCTTTTATTGATATTAGTCACCTTGTCTCCCACCATACATGCACCAATTATGGTACAAAACTTTCACATGATAATATAGGTGCGTGTATTGCCCCCTTTAGTGGGTTATCTCGGTGTTACAGGTGAAGTTGCCAGAATTAAACTGTCCAGCAAACTCTTATGGTTTGTTTACAGGCAGAAGTTTACTGTTTTTGTTTTTCTACAGTTTTCGGATCAATAAATAAAAAGTGTGGCATTAATTTTGTAAACAAATTTTTATTTTAGGCATATTTTACCTAGGGTGTCAGCACCTATTTTTGTCTCTGACCATCAGCAGCTTTACTGGCCCATGTATGGCTGCCTTTCTGTCAATTACAAGAGTGGATAGGGCGCAGGTATGTGGCTGAAGAGGCCATGGGTGAGGAGGGTACCTTATTAATCCTGCGGTTATATAAGTTGCTATATTTTTATTTTCCTTCTTTTCTAATTGTATTTAGTTAGAATTTTGCTTCATGCAATGTCTCTCCTCAAACTCTAATGTAGATCGTCTTAAAAGGCCCCCTTCCCTTTCATTCACCCTCAGCCCCCTGTGGCCCTACCCTCCCAGTGGTGGAATTTTCTACGGAAACATTTCTCGCTCTCCATACGCAACATGAATTCAGCATGAATTCAGCAGCACTTAATGCAGAATGGGGGGCAAAAACTATACTCAAAATGGCTCTAAATTAATTTCATACTCATCAGGGTTCATTCTCTGTAAGTATTCTCTTCCTCACCATGATGCCACCTAATTGCTTCCTGAATAATTTCAGTCTTTCTGCTTGGACAGTTGCGAACACTCGCCCAACCACAGTTTTGGTGAGTGCAGGGGGGGTTGATTGGAATCTGTATTCCTTTAAAGCCTTTTCTTCAATTTGCAGTTCTGTATCTGTTTTCTTCTGAGTAATATTAGACCGTTTACTTTCCAGAAAAGTTTCAACTCCCATGACCTGCTGGTAATAATATCTATTTGTGTAAACATAACGCTGAGTACAGTTTATAGCCATTCATTATCTGCTTAGTGAATCATTTGTCTGCCATTATATAACATTTAAAATGCGTTAGCTATGGGTTATTGCTTTTTTGCATCATTTAGGAGCTACGCTCTTAGTAAGTTTGTAATCGCAAAGTGATTAGCGCTTCGACATAACAGTGATATTCCAACATGTATGCCTTCTTCTTAACTGGCAGTTTAAGGGAAATAATATCTGTATTTGTGATATTAAAGTATATGAGCTACATCCCAGGTAATAAAGGAAAGTATATTTATATTACCCATGAATACGAAACCGATCTAATGCACTCCAATGTTTTTGTGGTGCAGGGCTGAACCTATTTGCAAGTTAAGTACAAGCTTTTCCTCATGCTTTTCTGCATTATATGCACTTTACTTTGCCCTTTCAGGGACCCACATACTTAATTAGCCATCAGATGCTCGTGCAAAGGGTTAAACCAAAGGCAAATTATATATGCTACCTGTCAGCTAGCACTTGTCATACACCCATCAGCCAGAAAACATTAAATGAGTCGGAAAACATTAGCTAGATATGACAGCAGCAGCTTTTAAACCATTTAATGCGTCTGCTACCACTCAAACCACAATGGCCATCCTGGGACTGAAGGTCTCACAGACTGCTGGGCAGCTATTTGCTGCATTTTTTTTTTTAGAAGTCAAATGTTCTTTTTGGGATCAAATTGAAGGCTTTGCCCACTTAACAGTCAAATGAGGTGTGGCTCTTGTGTTATGAAATTACAGTGGGTGACCATGTACAAGTATTTCAGTACATGCTGGGGGTCTTATAAGGTCATTTGGAGCATAAAATATGATTTTAATGTAGCCTATACAAATGCTAAAACTGGACTGGCTTTCTTGATACTTTACAGCTTAGTATCTGATTCCATTTTCTGTTAATAAATGCCATATCAGAAGCTCGGAAATGATTTGTCCTCTCTTTTGTGCTACTTGACATTAAAGAACCCGCAGAAAAGATTCAGTAACAAAGAGGAACATTTCTTGCTTGGCGAAGTGTACATTGTAATTATACAGTTTTTAAACCGTCAGACCCCCTGGCTGCCTTCCCCCCCAGCTGTGCGCCAGTCACTTCACACCCCTGCCGACTCCCCGTGCCTTCCCAGGAATTCTTTCTCACACCACCCTCTGTGTTACAATCTGCCAGCGCAGATATAATTGCTGGGTAGCTCCTTTTTCTCCCTGTCTCTTATTCTAAGCCAGTTAAACTTAGAGCTGACACTGCCCTATGAATCTTCTGTCACAGAAAAGCCTCCACTTTTAACCCATTCTTGTCAGGGCAGCCCTCTCTTTCAATGCGAGGTGTTAGGGCAACCGGAGAACCTAATGAATTTGTTGCTATTCACATAGCACCTCCCAAATACAAGAAAACGAACAGGTACATTTTGTTCATAAGAAAGCATCTAGAAAATCCTTGCTATATGCAGGTATGTATTGCAGGCGTGCAAATATACATTGCCAACAGGGTCAAGCAAAGTGATAAATAATATGCAAAGCTGCATTAAAAAGTGGCAGGCATACAAAGAGACAAATAAAAGAGGACTTAACCCTAAAAAGCTTATAATGTATTTGAAGGGGGGGGACACGTATAGCCACATTTAGGCGGACATTATGTGCATCATTATACCCTTCCTGTACCCTGGATCTCAGGTGCTGTCACAGAAGTTTAGGAGGTGGGATTTTTAAGATGTTGGTGGGTAATTTTTTGTTGGAGTCAATAGTTCCCGCTGTGCTACTAGAAAATAATTATAGAATAACACTGCTTAATAAATTTGTAACTGGTTGTAGTTTATGTTAATTTCATAATGGTCATGAAAATAAATCTAGTAGTATCCTTTATCCAGCATCCCATTATCAGAAAGCTCTGAATTATGGGAGGACCCATAGACTCCATTTTAGCCACACAATTTCCTTTTTCTCTGTAATAATAAAACAGTACCTGTACTTGATCCCAACTAAGCTATAATTACCCCTTATTGGGGGCAGAACAGCCCTATTGGGTTTATTTAATGGTTAAATGATTCCCTTTTCTCTGTAATAATAAAATAGTACCTGTACTTGATCCCAACTTAGATATAATTACCCCTTATTGGGGGCAGAACAGCCCTATTGGGTTTATTTCATGGTTAAATGATTCCCTTTTCTCTGTAATAATAAAACAGTACCTGTACTTGATCCCAACTTAGATATAATTACCCCTTATTGGGGGCAGAACAGCCCTATTGGGTTTATTTCATGGTTAAATGATTCCCTTTTCTCTGTAATAATAAAACAGTACCTGTACTTGATCCCAACTAAGATATAATTACCCCTTATTGGGGGCAGAACAGCCCTATTGGGTTTATTTAATGGTTAAATGATTCCCTTTTCTCTGTAATAATAAAACAGTACCTGTACTTGATCCCAACTAAGATATAATTAATCCTTATTGGAGGAAAAACAATCCTATCGGGTTAAGTTAATGTTTAAATGATATTTTAGTAGACTTAAGGTATGGAAATCCAAATTACAGAAAGACCCCTTATCTAAGCATTCTGGATAACAGATGGAATGGACAAGTTGGTCCGCTTGCCTTTAATAATATATATTTTTACATATCATGTCATTTTATGTTTTATGTGTTTTCTTCTACATGATATATTGTTGTAAACAACAGAATACTCTTTTGTTTGTAGAATAATTTTTCCACTCCAGACTATTGTTTTTCTGGCGATTGTCATAAAACACGATTAGCAGCTTTTAGGAAGGGAGGGACAGGATACAAGGTACATAATTGCTATTTTAGTATGTAAGTGTCTCAGTTAAAGTAATACGAGTGGTTGTATATCTCTGGGGAAAAAAATCATATATAGCATTACACAAAACTGTTATTTAATTCCTATCTGCTGTTTAGAGGTACATAAGTGAATGCAAGTCACGCGATTACTGCATCAGGGAATAAGCTTCTCCAGAGCCAGGTCACTAGTAAAACAATAAAAAAAAAACTACATTTTTAAACTTTTCAGTGTAATTGTTGTATTAGATCATTATAGGGTTTGATACCTTCAAATTCACTTTTATATGACAGTGATCTCCTGGGACAATTTGCAGTTGGTCTTTATTTTTGTGTGTGTTTTTTTTTTATTATTATTTAGCTTTTTTAGGGTTGTTAGGGTCCAAATCACTCCAAATTAGCAACCAAAGCAGTGTATGAGAGAGAATAGACTATAAATAGGAGAGGCCCGACTAGAAAGGTACGTCAAAAAAATAACAATAATTAAATAATGAACACCAATAATAAAATTATAGCCTCACAGATCAATAGTTTAGTGAACCCCATTTGAAAGCTAAAGAGAGCCAGAAGATGAAGGCAAAAAATATGTGAAAGTATTGTGCTTTATAAACAGATCTCCAGAATGGTTATTAATGTTTTTGATTGTCAAAAAGATCCCTTATCCTGAAAACCCCAGGTCCCGAGCATTCTGGATAACAGGTCCCATACCTGTACTACTAATCAGCAATAACACAAATATCTAATTCAGTTCATAAGTGTATGTATCAGGTAGTGAGCTATACAACCCAATCCTCCAGTAGAATACATAAGGCAAACTCTGTTCAGCAGCTAATTTACTAACCGCCAAACTTTACTTCACTACACACGAGCAGGCCTAAAGAATAGAATCAAAGATTAGAGGGTTTTACCCAGACAGTCTGTGGAATGCATCTAGAGCTGTCCCTGCACTCATCTGTCTGACTCATAATTCCCCAAGTAAGGGATTAAAAGAAAAGTGTAACTTTTTATGCTGCTCACTCATTTTTATTGGCTTATTTGCAAAGACAGTGGCAACGTGCAACATTTTTTTTTTTTTAAAAAGTGTACTTCTGAAGGCTGTTCACCCTGGTGCTGGTATCATTAGTCCTCTAGACTTGCAAAAAAATGCCAGTTGCTTTCACTTTGCCCAGTTGCAAGTATAGGGGGCGCTACCATGAGGAGGTGTTATTTTTAGAGCTCCATTTGTGTGTTGCACCTATAACATACATGCAGTTTTTGTCACCATGCACACCCACTGGCACAAGCGAAAGCAACAATGCTTTTACCAATGCTGATGTTAGGGTGAAGACACACAGAGCTACTAGTAGCAGCTACTTGTTGTGGCTACTAAAATAGACAATAGATCGTTTACTGATAATCGTCTCTACGTGTGTTTTAGCAGAGGCTATTCTCAGTATTGTCTATGGCAGAGTATTTTCTGGAGTCTAGTAGCCTTGAAAAAGTAGCTGCTACTAGTAGCCCAGTGTATCTTCACCCTTAATATGTGGCCAGCTTGTCATGAAGAATGGCAGAATGCTTGCTTACCTTATCCAAATATCTTCTGAACTCACCAAAACTCCAGCAAGAATGGTTTAATTGTTTTCAAATTTTCGGATCATGCCCCTTTAATACAGACTGATTCCACATAAGTACATATAATATCTGCTTTTGGGGTCAGAATATGTGTTCTTTGTTGCCCAGTTTTGTTTGTAAGGGATACCTTTTGGGAATGTTAAAGTATTTGCTATTGTTCTTTTGGGGCCTTATTTATTAAAATTCGAGTTTGCAGAAAAAAAAACAACAGACAATGTGAGTGACTTTTGTTTTTTTCTTTGAGCAGTACCTTATATTAAAAAGAAAAAACTTGCAAACAAGTAAGAATGACATTTTTCAATTCATTTTCAATGAGGCTGCAAAACGTGAATGTTTTAATAAAGTGAGAAAATAAATATATTAAAGTTGTTAAGAGAGATTTCCAATTGACTTCTATACAACCTCACCAGCTTTTACTTGCCTACTGGCTACTTTTGGCAGTTTTTTTACCTTAATAAAGCACTACTATTTAATGTTTCATAAATACTCTCAGATTTTTCCATATCCGTGTTTTTCTCAAGTTGATAAATCAGCCACTTGGTGTTGCTCATTGTGTAGAAACTTCTGGTCTCAGATCCCACTATTCTGTTATATTTACATTTTTACTTTCAAAGCTCTACCTTACTGGACTCAATTCCACAGAAATGGTAAATTACAAATACAGTCTTCTTTGGTGTGTTTACTGTTTCTTAGATTCCGTAAATGTTTTATGCTTTATTTTCTGTGTAATTTTCTGTGCGGGCACCTTACCAATTAAAGTTGGTAAAATGTGTTCACTTGAGACACGGAATGAGTTAAGTATAACGGGCACAGCAAGTGGCACAGCATTCTCCAGGTGCCCACCTCCAGGAATCAGCTGCAATATATCACTGTCAGACCAGAACCCCCCGCACCTCACCATCTCCTCATCAGGTGCTTGGGCGGCACTCGCTACAGCAGCTGAACAGTTCTGACACACTGTCCCTGGTGGAGGACTGAGGTGAGGCACGGTTGGAAGGCAAAGAGATTGGCGTCACTGTCTGCTGCCTCCTTACATGGGAAAGCCTGATTAAAACTGAAAGGAGGAATTTATGGATAGCTGCCGACATGGGTAAAAATAATCCTAGATAGCTGAGTCTGTATACTATGCAAGCAAACCAAACCTTACATATTATCAATCACTCAGTTTAGGCTTTTATTACTTCATTACTTTTTTTGGTTAAAGGGTCTTTATTCCTCCGTCCACCTGAAAGCTGCAATCCATTTTCATAGGCCATAATATCCATTATAGCTTTATAATGTTGTTGTGTTTGGGACACTTCTAGAAATATGTGTGTGTCTAGAAAGATTTGGGGGTGAATGAGAGCTTTTATTGCAGACTCTCTCCTCTCTGAAGTCTATTACCTTTTGCCATTTAAACAGCCTTTAAGCAGGGGTGGGATCAGACTGCAGTTAGTTTCTAAGTTAACCTGCCACAGATATTGGAATATTCATATAGGCTTTGTTTCAGTTACTATAGAACCTGTAACGTAACTTGTCCTCTGTAGGCACCACACATGCCCCCGCACCACCCCAATTGTCATTACTTCTATTGGGGGAAACATTATGGCACATCATCCCTGTGGTCCTCCCAGCAGGTATGGAAGCTTTGTCACTGTGTACAACACCTTCCTCTCATATTCTTAACACTTAAAGTGGTTGTTTTTTTAACTATTTGTTTGAATTATAATATTAGAACTGGTTATAACCCCTATTTAATTCCTCTTATTGTATATACAGAATGCGTGCTCAAGTCTCATCACAGAGTATTGTAATTCACAGCATAAGTAAATAGCTAAAACAATTAAGTCACTTAAAATGATGAGCCCTAGTTTGTTTTTATTTTATGTTTTTCAAGCATATATTTCCATTTAGTAACCAAATATGAGTGAGCTCAGGAGTGCACATGTATGTGTATGTTGCTGTTTTTTTTCCCACCATTTCCCACAGGGTGGGTTCTAATGTACGCTTGTGTGTGCTATTACAGTGGTATACTAGGGTTGTGCCTTGCTCAGTGTGCAGCACTGCCTTTAGAGGAGACCAGCTCCTAGGTGGCACTTTATTTAGACATGCAGGCTCAGGAGTTTCACAAACTATATATTTGTATAATTGAAACATATTGTGTATGTATAATAATAATTGCAATTATATATACATATGTTACCCTCTGGCTACCTTCAGGTACCCGCAGAATACCCACAAAGCTGTCAGGTTGCCCATATAACCTAACTGTGCACTAACATTATTAGTTTGGCAGTCAGCAGTTTTTACTAAAGGCTGAGTTGACTAAATTACATACAAATCTGTTTTATTGCCCTTTTTACCTATACAGTAAATGTGTGACATTTAGGCTAATCTTGTTCATGTCATGTTTAAATAGTGCAGTGAAGGCATGTTTTTTTTCTGTTGGGCACATACCCAATGCCCAGATAAACTCAGGTAATTAAGTGTGCATTTTATTTGGCAACATGTGTGTGCATTTTATTTGGCAACATGTTTACCTGTGCTTCCTGCTGCATTCCCTAAGTGCATAGAGCACATTATTGGGCCTGAATGGATTGTCTGTAGGGATGCACAGAGTCAATAATATTTGGATCCCGCAAACTACTGAATCCTCCACAAAGGATTTGGCCGAATAAATAAACCATAACCAGATTTGGTCACCTGTGATCTATAGTTATGTCTTGAGGTTTAAATTCACATGACTTTTTTTTTGGGGGGGGGTATTTACTAACGTTTGTATTTCTTTTTTCTTCATGATTCTTTTTTTCTTTTTGTGCTAAACTTTTTAAGCGTAAGGCCCCATCTAGTATATGCCGGGCAGTTTTGGTCAAATGGGATATAATTGAGTTACAGAGGGTCAAGAGAAGGGCAACTAAGCTGGTAAGAGGTATGAAAAGTCTCAGTTATGAAGAAAGACTGGCCAAGTTGGGTCTGTTTACACTGGAGAAGAGGCGCTTAAGGGGTGATATAATAACTATGTATAAATATATAAGGGGATCATATAATAACCTCTCTAATGCTTTATTTACCAGTAGGTCCTTCTAGTCCTTCTACCAGACAAGTGGGTACCCATTCTCATTAGAATAAAAAAGTTCAATTAAAACATTCGGAAAGGATTTTTTACTGTGAGAGCTGTGAAGTTGTGGAATTCCCTCCCTGAATTAATCGTACTGGCTGATACATTATATAGCTTTAAGAAGGGGCTGGATGGATTCTTAGCAAGTGAGGGAATACAGGGGTATGGGAGATAGCTCTCAGTACAAGTGAGGGAATACAGGGGTATGGGAGATAGCTCTCAGTACAAGTGAGGGAATACAGGGGTATGGGGGATAGCTCTCAGTACAAGTGAGGGAATACAGGGGTATGGGAGATAGCTCTCAGTACAAGTGAGGGAATACAGGGTTATGGGAGATAGCTCTCAGTACAAGTGAGGGAATACAGGGGTATGGGAGATAGCTCTCAGTACAAGTGAGGGAATACAGGGGTATGGGAGATAGCTCTCAGTACAAGTGAGGGAATACAGGGGTATGGGAGATAGCTCTCAGTACAAGTGAGGGAATACAGGGTTATGGGAGATAGCTCTCAGTACAAGTGAGGGAATACAGGGGTAGGGGAGATAGCTCTCAGTACAAGTGAGGGAATACAGGGGTAGGGGAGATAGCTCTTAGTACAAGTGAGGGAATACAGGGGTATGGGAGATAGCTCTCAGTACAAGTGAGGGGATACAGGGGTATGGGAGATAGCTCTCAGTACAAGTGAGGGAATACAGGGGTATGGGAGATAGCTCTCAGTACAAGTGAGGGAATACAGGGGTATGGGGGATAGCTCTCAGTACAAGTGAGGGAATACAGGGGTATGGGAGATAGCTCTCAGTACAAGTTGATCAAGGGACTGGTCCGATTGCCATCTTGGAGTCAGGAAGGAATTTTTTCTCCAAATTGAACAGGCTTCAGAAGGCGTTTTTTTGATGGATGTGTCTTTTTTCAACTTAACTTACTATGTTACTACGTATAAACCATTGGACATTCAAGGTTTTCATGCAAATTTGTTTATTCATTCCTTTAAAGCACCTTAGGGTTGCTAGTTAGTTTAGTTAGCAATTCTCTAATAAACATTAAACTGTGATATATAGAGGTGGGGTCCTACCACAAAGGGGTGGAGTCATCACACCAAGGGTCAGGTGTCTGTGTGATAGAGGGGGAGCTGGGAGAAGGGATTGGGGAAACTGGAGGCATGTTGGAGGAGGAAGGACTAGTTATTACAAATTTGCCTTGGCTAGGCCGATAAAATAACAGTTTTTATTTATTTTGTAACTGATCCTCAGATTTCTACATCTGATGCTTTGCTTTGTATTATTCTATTGTAGCACTGCTGCATGTATATCATAACACACATATGTGCTGCACACATACTACACTCAATACCTTCTTTCATTATAATACAGGTATTGTAGTGATTATAGTATAAATACAAGTATATGAATTTTGATACAATCTGGCACTGTATCAAGTACAGGTATTTTCCACTTTATGAAATGTACTCCCCTTTCTCTGTGCATTACAAATGTAACATTTTTTTTCTATCTGCTCTTGTGTTGAAAAATATTGTTGGGTTTAAAGTCAACATTTTGCACTCATCTCCTGGATTTTCTTCTGCTCTGTTGAATGAACAATGGAATTCCCCTGAGCTGGCAGTGCTCATTATTCTATTTGTACATACAGATGCAGCGCGTTGTGATGTATGTCCACTTACTGTACTTGGCTAATAAGGTTGGAAAGAGGGAAAATCTTAAATTCGGCCTCTCTTAGGAAACCTCTAAAGAGTAAGACAACAAACAAAAGGGGGGGGGGGGGCACACAAAGAAGAACTGAATAGGCACATATAATTTATATATGTTGAAGATGAGCAGTAGGTGGTGTACACAAATAATGTAAGATTAACTACCCAAAGCCACCATTGAATTACAATATATATAGAAAAGCAAAACCTCTCATTATGCTGATTTTTCCATGTCTGTGTATGCGCAGCTTAGTTCAGGAACTGGAGACTAATTCATTTTTGTGAGCAGACTTGCTCAGATGTGCTGTACTCAGCAACGTGTTCCATTTACCTTTTATACACATAGGTAAGCATGCTGATTTGAGAATGAAACCATAAAGCCTTTGTTGGGAGGGATGCTATTTAGCCGAGGTTGTTTTGTGCATATAAAAAGAAGATCACAAAGTGATCTAAAATGAGGACATGGACCTGTGCATGGGAGCCTAGGGTGGGAGCTTTGGGAGGGCAATGCCCTTTGACGGTTTTTTTGCAGAATATCTTTGCTACTGGCTCAGTGCATACACAGTACAGTTTCTGTAATTCACATACACAATCCAGTAGGAAATAAAAAGGCTTGTCATTAGTCAACTGGGCCCAGAGTGCTAGCAAACTTATTTTCAACAGAGGATTCAAATGCAACATACAAGTATGATAGAACACTCTACCATATCCTTACTCAATATTTAGTGGGGTACAGGTGCAAGATTTTCATCTGACATACACTCTTCATACATAAGTTCACTATTCTGTGTAGTGTTTATTGTATAGTATACATAGTTACATTATTCCATGTTGTGTGCAGTTCTGTTTTATAATCATGTCATATTAATAGAAGGCATTCATATCGTCATATTAAACCAACATGATAGCAACTACATGCTATAGATCTCATTATGGGCTATTGAAGGCAAAGATATGCATTTATTGCACCTTTGCTCTCTTGTCCCTTTTATTCTTCCTCTGTATATCCCTCTTGTTTCATCATGTTTTTTTATTTATTAATAAATGACAGAGCAGCTCAGTGAAGAACAAGATAAAAAAAAAAAACATTTTTTTAATAGCCAGCGCTGTGTCTCCATGACAACACATCCCCCCCCCCCCCCCACCATCTTCTTCCTAAGGAATATCACATTAGGACCCAGAGAAGTTTTGAAATCTAAGTAATGGAACGCGTTAGCCACCGTGCCATGTACTGCTCTTTTTCGGCCACAGTGCATAGAGGTCATGCGCTGAGTTCAGTGAAGGGAGCTAGGATGCCAAATGATGCTGAGCGTGCGTCTGGGATATGAGAGGAACAGAATTACAAGAAGAGTGCAGACCTGCTGAGGCAATTACAGCTTAATGGGGTCATTTGGAAGGCAATTGCTAGGGGTTAATGTAGTATGGAGAGATGAGGTGAGATTGAAGTGAAATTTGGGGGCTGCAAATATCTTAAGATAAGAGATCAGAGAATTTCCTTGCAGCCAGGACACAGATAAAAATATTCAAAGGGAAAGCAGGCAGAAGTAGGGGCAGGAAAGGGTGGGCCAAGCCAAGCAAGGTTGGTGGGGGGAGAGATAAGACAGTCAAGTGTGTTGAGCAAATCAGGGAAAAATAGAACATGCAAGGAGAGCTTGAAAGCAAAGCTAGGTTAGGGGCTTCAGCTGTATGGTTTGCTCACTGTTAATGTTGGGTACACTGTAAAGGCCAGATAATAATAATTCTCCTATAAGTAAGATAAAAAAACACATTTTAATGAACCTTTGCACCAATGTAAAATGTTGGGGCTGTTATTTGGAACTGCCACCTTTGTTTGCTGAACCCCATAAATGCACATTCATTTGCAGGATTCAATACTATTGTATATTTAGATGGCAATATATCCTGCATCTATTTATATAAAAGAATCTTTCTTGCCTATGCGTAAGGTAGCAGCAATGGCAAATTTTACTTTTGGAGGAGGATTTGAGGATGCACAAAGGGAATATGTTGGGTTTCCTCTGAAACTCTGCTTTTTTTCTTCAAACAACAACAACGAATAGCATTGTTTGATTATAGATTCTGAGGCTTTTGATCGCATCACGAAAAGCAAAGAAGCTGTCAAAATATTATATGAATATTAGCTAGCGTTCCCTGAATGGGTATTTGGATTGAGCAGAGAAATTACAGGTGTTTCAATTAAAAACGTCAAAATTGTGATGGCATAATGAAAGTCATCAGGTTTGAGTTAACCTAGATTTTAGGCACATGTCTACGATCCAGGCTTGGGAGATCACAACCATTTATAAGTCAAAACGATGTTAAAGTCTGATTAATTGTTCATCATTTTAGTCTTTCAACAACCAGCAATAGTACTCCAGCTACCCATAAATGTATCAGACTGGTGTGTATCATATCAGGCAGGACTGTACACTATAGGTATAGGTACTCTATTGTAAGTGTAAATATGTAATAAAATGAGCTGTGTGCCTTTGTACTAGGCAGTGCATGGAGTTCATGTATATATTTGCAAAGCTGTTGGCTTACCCTTATTGTACGTCTGTTTGTTTTTCTTGTAGGTCACAAAACAAAAACTGCTATACCGTGTTAGCCAGTGGCAAAAATAATACATAAAAAGCACAGATATAAAATATTTTAGAGTATGATATCTATATTGGCTAAATTTGCAAGCTTTTGGAGCTCTAAGGCCCTTTCATCAGGTAAAATACATGTATTTTACCTGACGAAGCGTTCTTAGCGCTCCGAAAGCTTGCAATGTATTTTTGTTAGCCAATATAGATATAATTTATACAATACTTTTGTATTTGTGTTTTTTATTAATTATTTTTCTTGTAGTAAAACTTGTATGTGTAAGTGTATACCCTGTCCACAATGGCAATTTGTATTTTTGGACATACAAATAATATAGCATAATTTATGCCAGTAATCCCCACCATTGGGCGTGAGTATTATGTTACTCACCAACCCCGTGGATGTTGCTCCTAGTTGCCTCAAAGCAGGTGCTTATTTTTGTGTTCCTGGCTTGAAGGCAAATTTTGGCTGCATGAAAACTAGATGTATTGCTAAACAGAGCCTCATGTAGGCTGCCAGTCCATATAGGGACTACCAAATAGCCAAGAATAGCCCATATTGGCACCCAAAGGAACATTTTTCATGCTTGCATTTCCCCCCCTAACTTTTTTTCCATTTAAATGTGTCTCACGGTTATAAAAGGTTGGGGGTCCCTGCTTTTTGCAAATGTAGACTTTCTCTTTTTTTTTAATACTTTAGTTTTTTTCTAACATAGTGGCTAAATGGTTCCAGTTTGCTAACCCATAGCACCCCCCTCAATTAGCTTAGATCTCTGTTATATTCTAGATAATAAAAGCACTTTTTCATTGGTTGATGTTGGATACTTTGGTAGGACACTCTGGCTAGTAAGCCCATATAGCCTTATAGATTAAGTCACTTAACCACTTTATATAACTTAACCACTTTATATAACTTAACCACTTTTTATAATTTATATTCCTACATTTTTACCACATCCACTGAGATGTGTGCTTTTAAATAGGTGACCAGTAAGAACTAGCTATAGCTGATAAGAAAAATAGCAACTTTGTGCCTTATATTACATAACCCTAGGTAGGATGTCTTTCGTCTTAGCCTTTTTTGGGAACTTCTGCTGGTATAATTACTCTGTAACTATCTCACCATTATATTTGAATTAATATTTAAAATTAGCATTATTTACAGATCATTTTTATTTATGGTGTCCACAAGTTACCGTGCTTGTTTAATAAAGATTGTTATGCATACTGTTAATAAACTCAATTCAAAACTTTTTGAAAATATTGACCAAGTGCAGGTACAGCACTTCTGTAAAAGGTTAGCAAGAGAAAGGGAGGGAATAGTGGAATACATTGCCCTTAATGTAATAGTAAAAAAATCCAAAGAAAAACAAAAAGAAAGCTGTTTATTATTTGATTGTTATGCATTCACAGAGTTGCCCTTTAAATTCAGGTGAAGCTCAGTATCTAAGCCAGCCAACAGTATCTTTGTGCAGTACACACTTGGCCTTCCGTGCTCTGTTTTTATCATGCATTTTACCCCCTGATGTCCTAATGGTTCTATTTATAAATGCTAATAAATGCAGTAGCAGCCTGTGTGTTGGGTTTAATATCAGTTTAACTCTTTAACTGATGGCCCTTTGGATACATTTATCACACAGAAGGCAAGCAAGGCCATTTAGATGCAGCATGCCCACAAGTCAACCAGAGCCAGTGGGTAGGATATCTTACATTAGGAATGTGTTGCCCAGCTTTATATGGATATAAAAATATTAATAGGAAATCATTCAAAAGCTTCATTGGTAATCTATTTTGCTATTTTAGACCTAGGTCATACTAGATTAACAAATACAGCAACTCATTTATTTCCATAAAAGAAAGGTAACTGTGTTGCCTGTTTCTCATCCTAATAAAAAGAAACATGTGAAGGAGCAGAATGTTTCCTTTTGGTAAAACAGAATCAAATGCATGTCAGTAAAAAGCCATGAGACACCAGAGGAAGCCTAGAAATTATGACTTAAAACGTCTGAAGGGTTGGAATTCATTGCTGCCCACGTCCGTTCTGTTGTAAGGTAGAAAAATCAATGATGCAATCTTTTCCCTCTCTCCTTGTCCGAGCCCTAATTGAAATGGAAAATCAGATGAACGGCCAGCAGATAATTGTTTTATCAATACTGCCTGCCTGCCTTGGAAGGGTCAGCCTGGAATGATCGTGAGCCAGAGGTATGACGGGGACAAAATGTGAAATTGAATGGGGAGGAGGTCATAAATCAACCGTGACAAGGAAGAGTGACCGGTGTGTGTGCAGCTGCTGGGATGGACGTGGTCTGCTGCGTGGGATGCCTTAACCCTCAAGGCAATACAGGTGTTCAGAATCTTATTTCAGGCTTACTAATTACAGGGGTGCTTAGAAAGTGCCTAGTATGACATTAAGTTGGCACACAGACATTTCATTCACATTGCATCAGTGCCCAAAGATTCAGCTTTGCATGGTTGTTGAGGAAGGAATAACCTGATCCAGTTGTGGGAGATTTTATACAGTCAGTAATGCAATAAATTAATGTAGGAGGTACAGGGAACGCTTTATGATGTTTGTTAAAGGAGCAGTCAGGTTTGCAGATCTGAGGAATTATAGGGTGCTGTGTTCTGAGTTGTTAAGGGAAAAGGATATATGGAGTCATAGTGGAGTAATTAAACGAGTGATTATAGGTAGTGTTTATACAATATTTAGTATGTAGCAATTATAGGGGACGTGTAGCTACAGCTGTGAGGAGCAGTTTAACGATCAATTAGATGAGTTACTGCGAGTAGTTAAAATATTTGGTTGTAAAAAAGAGTGGAGCTGTTTTGAAAGAAGTAGGAATATGAGTGATAGCAAATAGTTATCGCACTCGATCATCTGCAAATACCGTGCAACAGTGCCGCATCCACTCTTCGTGGCAATTAAATCCTCCATTTCTGAGGGGCAGTTGTATATAACCTCTTGTGTCTGGGAGCGGATGGGGATGCTAAGATAACATGTCTGCTACAAGTGACTGTGATGTAACTCGTTGTGAGCAGCAAATGGCATGCTGTTGATCTATATCCCCTTCTGACATTATCTAGCAGCTGGAGCATCAAAGTGAATCTGCGGTCACATGGGGATGCAGGTTTAGTGCCGCTGGACCATCCAACTGACATTGACTTGATGCTGAGAAGGTTGGAGCATCCCTTAGTGCTTTAAGCCCATAAACTTTCTTTCCCCACATCTCCATCTTGACTGCACCAGGCAGTAAGTGCTGCAATCAGCAAGAAGGGGAAGGATTTTTAAGCCCCAAATTGGGTTTTTAGATAGATTTGTAAAGCAGGCATTCAGCCCTTCTGTGGTTGAAATGAGAAAGCTATAAAATCTGGCGTTCATTATATAAAGCATCTGCCATTCTTTAAATGCCACCTTCGCTCTGCAATATTATTAGAGTAAAACTTTTTCTGTTCTCAGAACCATGCATCAACTAGATTGTAAGCTCTTGTGAACAGTGCCCTGTCTTCATGATGCACCAGTGTATGTATACAGTACTCTTTTGCAACATGCAATATTCTTACAAATGATTTAATACAGGCAAGTTACAAAGGCCCTGAATTACTGTTCATAAAATCAAATCCAGTTATGACTGCCCCACAATCGACTGCTTTCTAAACTAAAGTTTGTTGGTTTTAGTGAAGTTGTTTCTTTACTTTGAACTTTTCAAGTTTTTTTCGTATTTTCAATGCTGGTTTTTGTGCGACAGTTTGAAAAAGTTGTGCTTTTTGTGACTTTTCTGCGACTTTTTCCTGCACATGCTTTTTTAATTTGGATTTTTTGATAAATGTCTGACATTCCTTGAAACAATTTTATTTGTGGTTTCAAAGAAATTAAACCAAGAAAAATTCAAGTTTTAGTAAATCTGCCCCTTAATGTGAATAAATGTAAGGTCATGCACCTGGGACGTAAAAATATGCAGCCACTTATACCCTTAATGGGACTGCACTAGGCAAATCCATAATGGAGAAGGGCCTTGGAGTCCTTGTAGATAATAAACTTGGCTGTAGCAAGCAATGCCAGGCAGCAGCTGCAAGGGCAAACAAGGTTTTGAGCTGTATTAAAAGGAGCATAGATTTGTGGTTGGAGGGTTATGCTTCTGCTTTACAGAATGCTGGTAAGGCCCCATCTACAATATGCCATGCAGTTCTGGTCTCCAGTGCTCAAACAGGACATTATTGAGTTAGAGAGGGTCCAGAGAAGGTCAACTAAGCTGGTAAAGGGTATGGAAAGTCTCAGTTATGAAGAAAGACTGGCCAAGTTGGGTCTGTTTACATGCGAAAAGAATCACATAAGGGGTGACATGATAACTATGTATAAATATATAAAGGGGTCATATAATAATCATAATAATGCTTTATTTACTAGTAGGTCCTTCCAGGGGACACAAGGCCACCCATTCCAGTTACATGAAAGGAGTTTCCTTCTAAATATTCGGAAAGGATTTTTTACAGTGAGAGCTGTGAAGTTGTGGAATTCCCTCCCCAAATCAGTCGTACTGGCTGATACATTATATAGCATCAAGAAGGGGCTGGATGGCTTTTTAGCAAGTTGATCCAGGGACTGGTCCGATTGCCATCTTGGAGTCAGGAAGGAATTTTTTCCCCTCTGTGGCAAATTAGAGAGGCTTCAGATGGGGTTTTTTGCCTTCCTCTGGATCAACTAGCAGTTAGGCAGGTTATATATAGGCATTATGGTTGAACGTGATGGATGGATGTGTGTCTTTTTTTCAACCTAACTTACTATGTTGCTATGTTATTGACACTTCTAACAAATTCCAAGATAGTGACCCCTGTGAAGACCTGAATCATTAGCACTACAGAGATGCTGAGCATTTAGACTGGCACAGTAATTTCAATATTTAAAATATGGGATTTCTAGCAATATTTATTTTTATGGTTTAGTTCTCCTTTAATCATACATAGATAATTAGGGTAATCTAGGTGCTTCTTTTCTAAAAAAAAAAAAAAAAGACAAAATAGTAAATATGTTCATTGAGCAAAGTAGGAGATGGAAGAATGTCTGGTTTTTCAAGACATCTTCATAGTGACGGAAAATAAGCACTGGTATCTAAAGCTGTAAAGTATAAAGCTATATACTGAGCCAAACACTCTAGGCAGCTGCATAGCAACAGGGGATGCAGGGGTTGTGTACCCATCCCAGCCTTGGGACCTAAAGGTGTCCCATGGGCACACATATTTTAATCACTTCTAACATTTATGGGCTTGTTTATCAGTTTTCAAATTTGTGAATTCAAGTTTGTTGTTCTAAATCAAACTCACATACTGAATGGTCACTTATATATTATGAAAAAAATGAATGAAATTAAAAAATGAATGATTATCTGGGACATATGTATATGAGGATTGAAGAAAAAGGTCCTGTTAGCAAATTAGTAGTAGTCATGACTTTAGCTGGGATTCACATGGATCAGATTCTAATCTGAGCCTGTTGTATCCAAGCTGTATCAACTTTTTAAAAAGAGATGTAATGGTACTCAAGTATGAATTAATGAGTGGCCAACGCCGGATTCATAATCACATCGCCCCCATTCCCCCCCACGCATGCACATGTGCGTCCATTTAGCTCACATAAGGAGCGCTGGGGACAGGAGTCGAAGTTCTTCGGCTTCATGCCGCCCTAAATTTGTTCCACCCTAGGCCCGGGCCTTGGTGGCCTCGCCACAAATCCATACCTGTTACTGGGGGTGGCATATTGCTGTGAATCGGTAGGGACATCCTAATTTATTAGTGACAATGAGAAGTTCTTATTAAAAGAATACATTGGCAGGAGCATATACGCAACTAAGGAATGAGACTTTCTGCTGCTTTTCAAACTAATATTTGAAGCTGTATTTGTCTCTTGGTTTTTAGCACTGAAAGTTTTAAACAGCTAAGATGTTAATGATTATAGACCCTGGCATGTTCTATCCCCCACTGGATTCATGTTTACATATACCCTGTATAGGAAAATGTAAATGTTTTACACCATTATGGTATATGGATAGCAGTAACAGCCTTCTTTTTTTATATAGCCTTACTTATTTGTGTTTTCTAATTGCTTTAGTGTAATAACACACACAATGAGCTCCAAAAAGCGCATTTTGCAACATACAGCTAAAAACACTTAGAGAAAATCGTCATATTAAATCCTGCTGAAGTCTTTACCCATCCTGCTCCCTGCCTGGCGCAGGGAATTGACAAAAATATGAAATTGATTTGGTTGAAGAGTGTTAAAGAGCCGAGAGCCAAATGTCATAGCAATGAATGGCCACCGAGCTAGGAAAATCGATGTGGAGGTTACGTTGGGGCTGGGCAGAATGCTGTGTTCCTGGAAGAGATCAGTCTGCCGCGGCCTTGGAGAGTCATCAGCAGGAAAGCCTGAGAGGTTTAATGAAGGTGGATACAGGAGAGCTGACAGCCGGGATATATACAGCTTGCTAGGGTTATGAGCAAACTGCAGGGCAGAATGCTGGGAAATATTAAGAAATTTTAAAAAATATATGCGCCTGTGTATTTACTGATTTTATGCTATAACGTGTATACCGGGACTCACCATTTTGCATCACCTTATTGATGATAAATAATATGTATCAAATTTATAGATGCAGCTGTCTGATAGATTTAAAGCCATGACCTGTAAAACAAAAAGTAGAATTGCACTCACCTTTCTGAAGTCTTCTGTGAAGAAATATATACATATTACACACATATTAATTAGATATAAATTTCACGTCTGCGGGGGATTTTCATAGCTTTAATCACCCTTTTATTATCGAAATATTGCCTTTATTTTTTCTACATTTACTTTTTTTTTTTTATTAATTTATTTGCCAATCTGTCCAATGATAAACACCTTGTAATTTTCTCTTTCTATTTGTACACTACATTGTCTCTGATTTTTTAAAATTCTTTTTACGAAGAAAAATTGCCTCATTAGCAGTAAATTCCCCAGTGCTGCATCATATCATTCCATGAAAAATATGACATGACCTGAATGGAAGATAATAAAAGAATGGAAAAACTACAGCAGAACCTCTGTTAGTGGACGGTATTGTAAAATGCCCCCTATGTTGCCGAGAGTGTGTTTGGAGAGCTGCCGCCATATGTTCCTTGGGTTTTTTCACTGGGATTATGCCATCATTATTGCTGATAAAAGCTGTTTACTGCCTTGGCAAAGAATTCCTGCTCGGAGCCATTCTGGAAATTGGCATACAGTTTATAGAAAAGTTCATTTATTGCCAGATGCCGCGATCCAGGGCCTTTGTTCTATGTGCAATTCCTGGCATCATATGGGCAAAGCCTCACATTTTATTTTATTAATAATTATCCATCTATGTGCTAGATTTTATATTTCATATAATATGTCATAATACATTATTAGAAATTCCAATGGTTATTTATATATTTTTTTTATCTTGTGTAACCTAATACCTATAATCCTCTATATGCTGTTTTTTAGCAGGGTAAAAGGAATATAAATTGTCTGTGCTTTCCACTTGCTGGAAAGTACTATTGCATATGTGTGTAAGATTAAGTCTAGATAACAGATTTATTTCAAAGTAGGTTTTCTTTGGACTGTCCTCATAAAATGATTTGATTTGTGTCTCACTTGTTGAGTTGACTCTCAACAGGTGAACAGGTGTCGGGCACTTGGGCATATGCCTGACTAGAGGCATAGTTGTGTAGTTTTGTCCAGGTAGTTTCCTCACTTCTGGTTAGCATTAATTGAATGTAGGGCTGATATTTTTACAAAGTTTTCTACAGAAACTGTCCTCATTCACATAGGTCCCTTTAGAATTTACAGTCCCTATCATCTTCACAACACACTATGGGCAAGATGACAGCTGACTCAGGGCTGATTTAAGATGCCATTGGGCCCAGGTCAAAGATTTCATTGGTGGGCCCTCTGCGGCTGGCCCCATTAATTTGTGTTATTGGAGTGTTGGAGGAAACTCATGCAAAATACAACTAAAAAATGTAAACTGCCTGTCGGAGGGCCCCATACATGAGCAGATAAGCTGTCCAGTTGGTCTGAAATCTGCCCTTGTATGGCCACCTTTCAGCCTCTAGTTTCAAAGTTGAAACTATAAGTTTCACAGTTTAAAGGAAGAGACTAAGCCAAACAGTATTGAAAGGCAAGGACATTGTTGATTTTATTTTCTTCCAAATTTTATCTTACGTATGTTTGTAGATTGCTGGGACTGCTATTGTGATAGACTGTGTTTTCTCTTAAAGAGAACAGTAAAATGGTGTTTTGTGCCTTTACTTTGTTTCCTCTAGGGAGGATGTTAAGAGGTTTCTATACAACCTGTGCTGACCAGATTTCATGCCACTCATTAAACTGAAAAAAGTGACAAAATTTTCTGTTTCCTAATGCACAAAGGATTTACAAGTTGCCATGTTGCAATTGCCAAGTATTTTAGTTAAGTGCAAAATAGTTTTGTGGGTAACCAATTTTTTTATTTTATTTTCATAAAGATATATGTGTCAATTTATAAACAGGATTGGGAGGGCCATGTGTCATGTATCTTTTGTCATTGTTGAATGTGTGTGGGGGAGCTTATTGACTTATAGAGGTAAGGATTCAATTCCTGTATTAATTCCATTATCCTTTCAATGTGGCTGTAAGCGAGACACATAAGAAACCTGTTTTTCACTCCCAAGTTTATATTTTAAGCCTATACATAAGAATTTCTAACCAAAATCTCTTAAGTATATTTAGTACAACTTTAAGTATATAATTAGTTTTAGTGAAAGTCACAGCACAATGGCAAAGGTTTGATTCCAAACTGGAGCACTTACTGCAAGAAATTAGTATGATCACCCTGTGCTTGCATGGGTTCCTCTAGGTGCTCCAGTTTCCACTCACACTCCAAAAACATACAGGAAAACGAATAGGCTTCTGGTTAATTGGACCGCTATATGTACATGTAATAGGGACCTTTACTTCACATAATGTTAATGATGTATAAACTCTGTAAAGTGCTGCAGAATATGTAGTTAATAAGTAATAATAAAGTAAGCACTCTGCAATTTTTTTGCCCAGTCATACATTTGATTTGTTCCAAGCACCAACCTCCTTGATTCTGAAAAGCCACTGGAAAATAATAAACTTGGGAATTGGGTAATTGCCATACAGCTGACTGACTCTATATAGCAGTAATACTAAATACAAAGAAAGTGTTGCCCCTGCTTATTTCATTTAGAAACTATTTTCACCAAAGTAAGTACAGTGTTTGTTGCTGGGTCAGTCAGGGATGAAGAGAACATGGAAGGTTATTGCTGAGGACTCCTATCAGTTGACCTCACTGCTAAGTATCACAGTAATCCATCCCTCATATGACTGAATTCAGCTCTGGCCATAGGTCAGCAATGGACATCAATACGCTACCATCCCTGCAGACTTAAACAGACACCGGTTCAAGTCAGTTCTAGAAATTTAATGGCAAAAGCCCCCATGGTTATCTGCATACACACAAAGCACATAGTTGCAGCTTCAAATGAGCAAACATTTCCTTCTGCACATTACTTATATCATGATTATTGTTGCAGTTAATTCTATATATAAAGTGGCAACATATAACTAGAGAAAAGGAGATCGAAATCCTTATATATATAATTTATAAATAGCCATTTAAATGGGTATTATGGAAAATCTGCATTGGTAGGCTAATTATGCTCACGACCTGGGATTTTACAGAGAAGGGATCTTTTCATAATTTGGATCTCCGTACTTTGTAGGGATGCACCAAATTCAGGATTCGGTTTAGGCCAAGATTCAGCCTTTTTCAGCAGGATTCGGGCAAATCTATACTCCTGGCCAAACCAAATCTTTAAAATCACGTGACTTTTTGTCATATAAACACGAAAGTTGAAAATTTTTCGCTGTGTGCACAGTGCTTTTAACCCTTCTGTATCCTAATTTACATTTGTAAATTCGGTTTGGTATTCAGCCGAATCCTTTACGAAGGATTTGGGGTTTGGCCGAATCCGAAAATAGTTGATTCAGTGCATCCCTAATACTTTGCCGGCCCGATACACGCGGGAAAAATTTAGCCCAACATTCCAGGCCTTTAGATTATGTGATAAACCTCATGTTCCTGGGCAGCTTTATATCAAATTGTTGATGTCATACAAATTATTCTATGAAGACATTAAGCAGGGGGGAGTGTTACAAATGGCCATATCTGTCCTCCAGTTGGACAACTCCAATATAGTTGTTACCTAGAGGATTTTGTTCCTTGTAAATGGAAAAAAAATCTGCTTGTTCCCCCTTAAAAATGGATTTCATATTGTGGACTTGCTCCTTATTGAGGCATTCGAATTCCAACTATCCCAAGGCTATTTTCCATTTAAAATAGACCCCCCCCCCCATGATTATTAATGCATGATCTATGGTACAGTCAACTTCAGCTACAAAACAGATACAGATATGGGATCCATTGTTTGAAAACCCGTTATCAAGAAAGCTCCAAATTACAGGAAGGCCATCTCCCATAGACTCCATTTTATTCAAACAAAACAATTTTAGAATTGATTTCCTTTTTCTCTGCAGTAATAAAAGTACAGTACCTTGTATCCCAACTAAGATATAATAAATATTTGGAGGCAAAACAATCCTATTGGGTTCATTTAATGTTTAAATGATTTTTTTGAAGACTTGAAGGTATAGTGATCCAAATTATGGAAATACTCCTTTTCCGGAAAACCCCAGGTCCCGAGCATTCTACTTTTTGGATTATGATAGTCCCTTGAGTAAAAGTCCCTTCAAAGGAAAGAATAAAATGTAACTAGAGTTGCAGATTTCCTCCATCTCCTTCTGTGCCTAGTGGTCTTGCAAAGCGCTTTGGGCTTTTTCTGAAGCAATTATTTTAGTCCCCAGACCCACTGTGGACATTTGGAATACCAGTTCCATTAATAATTTGCATAATTAACAAACATTGTAAATTGCAGTTGGCATTGCATGTGCCTTCAGTGATGAAGTAATGAAGGCATGGGGATGCCTCTGCAGGCCCCCATCAGCGAAGGCAGGGAAGCAGTAATTTGCGCTGGGAGTGACAGGCCAGTCCGGGCAAACCCTGTTTGGCAGCTTTAATCGGTGACAAACAGCTCTTAAAGCCGTAACAGTGTTTCTGTCACTTACCAGGTTTGATGTCACCGTTAGACACAATAAATCAATAGTGTCAGAATTCTCTGATGTTTACAGCTAGCACGCTTTATTATTTCATACGCTTCGGGCCGCGGACATCTGCAAATTGTCACAGACAGGGCCAAGCAGAGTGGGTTTGTAAAATTTGCTGAGCAATCTGCAGTTTAGTGTGGCCTGACCGTTTCTGGGAGACTCTTTTGTTTTTAATCTACAGTACAGTCAATAGAGTGTGGAGTTTACAGAAGCATTTTTGACACTCCCTGGCGCGCACACAAATGAACACCTTGTTCGACGTTGCTGGCAAGTAGCATATCTCTTTATGTGAATTGCTAATGGATTTCCCAGGTACCTGAAAAGGAAATTTTTTTGCCCGCCAACAGCATGTTAGGAAGCAGAATAAACACAGTGCCTTCAGATAGGAAGCTACACATTTCTATCACTACACCCCACCAGAGTTGATCCTTATTTGCTAGAGACCCCATGTTAACCTGCCACCACCCATTACCTCTTCTTCTCTGTTCTATCAACAATATGGGGGGATGTTGCTCCTCCTGGTGAGTTCTGTCCCTCTTTAAAACCTAGCCTCCTGTTATAAATCCATTGGTAACATTACCATGTTTACTTACGGAAGCTTTCTGATTCCTGAGTCAAGCTTATAATAATTGCCTGCATGCTGATTTGACTGAGCATAACAGTTTAAAAATGGAACCCACCTAACCATATTTGGATGCAGCTTGCACTTCCATCATGGCATTATTTGCAGTTTTTATATGATCAGTTGGACACATTTTTGGAGCCATTTTTATCACTTTTTGGTTACATTCTACCAGTTTCTAAATATTCAATTCTGCTGAATAATTTAATATGACTTATCTGTCCTACTGATCCAGTAGAAGCACAGATGCAGCAAGTGGGCTACTAGATTTGCAAATCAATTCAATTTTAAAACTTTTGATCTGTAATTAAAGGGGTTATTTACCTTCAAGATCACTTTTAGTACTATAATGACCAATTCTTAGAAACTTTTCAATTAGGTTTCTTTTTCATTTTTGTTATAGTTTTTGAATGATTTGCCTTTTTTTGTCACTTTTTTAAGCCCATATACAATGGTTCTGAGAGGCTACAATTTTATTGTTTTTTTTTATGCTTATCTTTTTATTCAAATCCTCTTTGTATTCATATTCTAGTCTCAATTCAAACCACTGCCTAGTTGCTGGGGTAATTTGGACCCTTGCAACCCGATAGCTGCTGAAATTCCAAACTGGAGAGGCGTTAAACAAAAAGCTATATAATTCATTACAAAACCCACAAATAATTAAATATAAAGACCAGTTGCAAACTATCTTGAAATATTACTCTCTACAGGTTTCCTCCCCTTTATTTGCCTCTAGTTACACTGGATTGGGTTGAACAATATCTTTATCATTCATGGAGGAGCTTTATATGGCTATACCTGCACAGCTATAACTGTCTGTTAACACATCATCCTTTAGTTCTTGCCGTCGCCTCTAAATAATCTGTTCTAACCCACTGCATATTAGCTTCTACATCAATGGCCAGACGTCATTAGGTGACAAATATCAGCCATCTATAGTATAATATCAGCACATTACTTAGAATACTAATTCAGCATTGCTTTTGCAACAATAGAGTCTTGGGAGGGAGCAGATTGGGGGACTCCAGAAGGGGGGGGGCACAGTTCTACTCCTCTTTATCATCTTTTAATAATGTAAAGGTACGATGACATCTGAAGCTCAGAATCAAACATGCTGTGTCCACACAAGGGGTCAACTTGCATAACCTTGCTTGATGATGCCCCAAGCTGCCCTCGCTACCCCATCTACATTCGGAAGACAAAGAAGAAAAGCCTAGATAATTAGGCCAAGCTGATCGGCAGGAGGTAGCCAGTCTCTCTCTGGCTGCCTCTTGTATATTCATGACCCAGGGTGATTGATGGAAGGACAGCGATTGTTGACACTGTCATTTGCAAGTGGAGAGGTAGGGACGAGAGGCTGAGATGCATCTAAAAAGGGCCTTGCCGCCTCCTCATTTGAATTCTGCAGAGTGTGTCACACATTTACGAAAAGGACATCTGCTAATATGAGAGAAATTGGGGGTTAACCCCTTCAACGCAGAAGACTGAACCACAGTGAAATCAAACCCAACTTCTCTGCAACCACTGTTGTGTTATAGGATTGGCAGAATTACATTTAAATCTGATCTTCTACATCGAATATAGACTGGTGGAGGCAGATAAACAGCGGTCCGTTCCCCCAGATTGTTAAATCATGCACCTTTACTAACATTATAAAGTTTCACTTTATTTAACTGGCATGCACATAGCCTTTCTTTTGTATGCTATGTAATGCTGTATAGAACTCTTTGCCAAATCACTTCATTTTTGTTTTCTAGTATTTTATTCTAGACACGTGAATTTCTATAGTGGCACTGAAAATCTCATATAAGATCAAACCTCTGACATACTAGTCAATTTTTTATAGAAGTGTGTCAGAGTGGACTATTTATTATATTATGCTGTACTGACACTGTATAAGGAAGCTGATATCAAACACATGGTACCAGTGACCCATTCTTTGCTGGTAGAGGTTCCACTGATTCTTCTTGACCCTAGGATAGAATTATCTTTGAAGCCTAAGGGTCTGCCGCCGGAACTTGTAAATAAATATGCTGTAAGGTGCTGTATTTCAATTCCCAGCACTTTTTACCCTGTTTGGGCCTTGTAAAAGAAAATGCACACCCGTATACAGTAAATACAATAATCTGTTTTTAATAGATGATTTCCTTAGTTGTGATGGATGGCATAAAATCATTTGTAAGGAAAAATTCAGAGCTCTATATAGATGACATTTATTTTACACCAGTTATTTAGTTTTAGTAATTTTATATGACTTAAGAAATAGTTCCCCAACAGTGCTAATGACAGGTACGCTTTGCATTGCTCTTATGTGCCCATGATTGTTTCATTGGTTTAACTACAAGGGGGCAGAAGTTGTGGCCTCTGCTGGATAATAGAAGGAATATCTATATAAGATTATAATGTACATATATGGCAGGCCTTTCTAATGCTACTGGGGTCAGATAATGGAATTGGAAGTTAACTTTTGAGGTGCTTTGCAGGTGGTGTTTAATATATAAATTGTTAGATGGTGTAACCCTGTAGTACAGGGGTCCGACTGGAGGCCCACAGGCTACATATGGCCCTCCAAAGTAATTTAATGGCCAACTGTGTGCTCAAAGGCTTCATAGACTTCACTGTATGATATCATACTTAAACCGACCCTGGAACATGTAGTGTATTGTATGGCTGGGTTACATTTATTATTACCAATATCATTGAAATCAGCAGTGGCAGGGGTGAATTTGAATAATGTGTTGAGAAACATCACTGTATTGGGGCAAATATTAAGAAATATACCAGTTTAGAATATTTGCACAACTCCATTTATATGTAGAAGCTTGAGTTTAAACTTTTTCAAGATAAAAAGGTAACGACAATATCACTTTCAACCTCCTGTTTCTTTCCGCTTCCTTATCCTCTTTTTTTATTTTTCCACTTCAGCCTTGCAATTTACGGCCACACTCCAAAACTAACGCCCCTGGCTGCCATTTTTGTATTTACACCAATTAACACATAAACTCTTAATTACCAAGATCAAGGGAGTTCCCCGTCCATAAATGGGAAGTGACACAGCAGCTGCCAGCTCTGAGTCAAGGTGACAGTGAATGGAAACGTATCAATTAGATGACAGTCCCAGGGATACACAAGCATGAACAAAGCGGAGGGTGCGAGGCGATGGGCCATGCTTAGCCAGAGCTGTAGGCAGTTAGAAAGAGACAACCTCGTGTTCAGACAAAGATGAAATGCTGCTTCACATTTTATGTCACTGGATATTTTTCATACGCACAGATGTAATTTGTTTTATTACGGAAATCATATTTTTTACGAGAATCTCTCTCTGCATTCCCCAGCATTTTGCTCTCAGATGAGATTATATAGTGCCCATTTTTTTTCTAAACTGTTTTATTAAGAGAAACCAAGTTGCGGAGTCACTTTGCAGTTTCTAAAAAACACATTATATTGGGGGCGTTATTTAGTTTTTTAACTTTCTATACTGTTATTCAGAATGGAGTTACTGTGAGTAATAAATACTTTGGTTGTTTTCGTGGTCTTCCGTTTCTAACACACTCACATTTTAATAGCTGGCATTTCCATTACGGTTTAGAATATCTTGATTTTTGTCTACTTCCAAGGATTTCCAAGGTTGTAACAAGATCACTTCATTGTGAACTTGTGCCCTGAATCTCCCATATTTAGTTAGATGGACACTTATGAGCTTATTTATCAGTTTTCGTGTTTGTGAATTGTAGAGTTTTTTTGTACTTTGAATAAGCTCACATTTAAAAAAAAAAAACCCCAATACCGCAAATTTAAAAAGTATTTAAAAAACTTGAAAAGCTCTAATTCAAAATATGGTTTAATATTACCTAGGACTCCCATTGACTTCTACTTAACTTTTTAGATACAGGTATGGGACCTGTTATCCAGAATGTTGAGAACTTGGGGTATTCCAGATAAGGGATCTTTCTGTAATTTAGATCTCCATAACTTAAGTCTGCTAAAAAACATTTAAATATTGAATAAACCCAATAGGCTTGTTTTACCTCCAATACGGATTAATTATATCTCCGTTGGGATCAAGCACAAGGTACTGTTTTATAATTACAGAGAAAAGGGAATCATTTTTAAACATTAGAATTATTTTCTTATAATGGAGTCTATGGGAGATGGCCTTTCCGTAATTCCGAACTTTCTGGATAACAGGTTTCTTGATAAGGGATCCCATACCTGTACCACAGTTTTACATTCAAGTTGTTGGATTTTTTGGACTTAATTAATATCAGCATTTAAGTTTTTGAACCTTAAATCAAATATTGGGAGTTTTTGTGCAATAAAATTAGAATTGTGGAAACAATTTAATTCAAATGTTGATAAATCACTCCCTTGGACTTTTTTTGGTGAAAATGATATGTCTTTAACCTAATCCAATATGTACTTAAACTGGGGGTTTAATTTCTCAGCCCATGCATGCAGCATGCAGTTCTGTTGATAGCATTTGGCAGTTGACACAGTACTCAAGTCTAGTACACTTCTGAAGGCTTTCAGAAATAATTTTCATATAAAGCTATTGGTTATTTTTAGGAACTAATAAGTGACCGCCATTACACCTTTGGGTTAGTGACCCTTACCTTGTATGGTGTTCTAAAACAAGCCAATTACGTGCTTTCAGTATTTAGGTCTTCACAATCATTTGCTGCATTCTATTAGACAGGTGGACATTTAAGCATGGCGTGGTATAGTTGGGGAGTAGTCACTGCTGGGAATAGTATATAGGAATATTTAGCAAAGCACAAGGGGAACCAAATCTAGCAAGCTATGGGCCTCATTAAAAATTGGGGCTCTGATAGTCGGTCTGCTTTTCAGTTCAATATACTATTCTACTGTCTAAATATTCTGAATCACTGTGACAGGTCCTATGTAAGTACCACCAGGGCACACCAATAGACTTGGGAACATCAGAATTCCTACTAAAGGAGAAAAGAAGCCTTGCTGTCCATGTCCCCTGGCAAACATTCACTAGGCGCCCTACAGCAGTCCTGGCTAGCCCCACAGATGCAATTTTTTCAGATTTTAGTAGAAACAGGACATACATATTCAATATAGGTATGGGCTTATTATCCAGAATGGGGAACTTGGGAACTGGGGTTTTCCAGTTAAGAGGGTCTTTTCGCAATTTGAATCTTCATAATGAAAGTCTGCTAAAAAATAATTGAAACATTGATTAAACCCAGTAGAATTGTTTTGCCTCCAATAAAGATTAATTATACCTTAGTTGGGATCAAGTGCAAGGCACTGTTTTATTATTATAGATTATTTTTCATTATTTATATTATTATATATAAAGGTATTAATTTCTAAAAATTTTAATTATTTGATTAAGACGGACTCTATGGGAGATGGCCTTCCCATAATTTGGAGCTTTCTGGATATTGGGTTTCCGGGTTAACAGACCTACAGAGATACCTGTATGAGCTTATTAGTTGAAGGCTGTTAAAAGCTATGAACATTTAATTTGTAAATCAAAAATTGCATAGAGTTAAACACATATAGGATAAAAAAAAACATAAAGCATTGTATGCGAGGAACTGCAGTTCTACCTGAGGAGCTATTGCATTTTGGGTGAGAATTATGGCTGTTTTCGTTAGAGGAATGACTGGAAATTAGCTCCAGTCCTCCAGCAATCCGTCCTCCCGCCCGGAGCATCTCAGTGTGTTTATACATGGCTTGTATGGCAGCCTTCATAAGACATTTACCCCATGATTTGCGATGAGCTTATGTGTGAATAATTAATGGCAATTAATCCTTAATTACAGTAATTAGGCAAGTCACAGGAAATTAAGCTGCAGCTGGAGAAGACCATGCCTGCATAGCAAGGGCTGAGGGGCTGTGTGAATTTGCCTTTCACTGACAAGCAATGCCAAGGATGAGGGTTTAGCGGTCCCTCCCGGCAGGCTGATATAGGAGAAAAAAGTGTAACCCGTTGATACGGGAGAGGATAGAGGGTTAAATAAGATGCCCAGCCATAAGCACTTAAAGTTCCGAAGTTTGGTTAAAGAGCACAGAGGGTTGCCATTAAGTTGCAAGTCCTCATGTGTTACTATACCTGACGTTCAGACAACAGTACCCAAGCCATCCAAAAAATGAATGCTTTTTAGAAATTCCACCCAGCGCCAAAAGTTGATTATTTAGGATTAGATGCAGCCTAATATGACGCACAGGCAGAGAACTTGTTCTCTGTAAATACTAGAGATGAGTATTTTTCTTCTGGGCAAAAGTATAAATTGCAAGAACAGCACACACGCATATGGTTAAGGGTATGTACATACAAGCATTGAAGGGCTAAATTCCATGGGAGATTTTGATCAGATTGTATTGTATTTTGCCATGCAACAGCACTCAGAAGCCAAGATTTTGTAAGTTTGGATCAGATAATAAAAATCCGAATGGTGGGTTTTGTTCATGCATCTACACCTGACAGTTAGTATATTTCAATGAGAAAAAAAGAAGTTGTAGCATGCAACATTCCCTTCTGACAGGCATGTCGTTGTGTCAGATGGCAAATATTTAATTGCATTTACACATCAGATTTTTGTATCAGTCCCATTGGATTTTAACCCATGCGACTACATTTGACTTCTACAATGCGTTTTGTCGATCCGACACCATCAGACAAAAGCTTTATCCCTAAGGTGCAATTAAGGGCAGCATAGTCGCTCACTATATATTTAACCAATAATAATTGCTGTCTTGCAGCACTAGGGTCCAGAGTTGAATTCCAGTTTAGGGCACTATTTTCAAGGAGTGCGTATGTGTTTTCTGAGTCGGCATGGGTTTCCTATGGGTACTTTGGTTTCTTCTCATACTTTAAAAACCTACAGGCAGGTTAATTTGCTCCTGATAAAACTGACCCTTCTTTATGTGAATGTGATAGGGACCTTAAATTGTAAGTTTTACTGGGGCAGGGACTGACGTGAATGATGTATAATCTCTGTAAGGGCACTGGCAATGTGTCAGGCTGTATATAAATAACATAATAAATAGTAAGCAAAGTATGTTCACATTCCTAGGTATGGTGTATGAACCTTGAACAAACACAAAGGAGTTTCTATTCATAAAAAGGGATCTTTAGCTTGGTATCTGAGTTTGTGGTTAGACACTTCCTATAGCCGTCCAGCCACATTCCCTTCCCATACACTCACTCAAAGTGATTCCGCCACATCTGGGAACATGCATTGTACCTTTGAAAGTGAACATTCGTTAAAGTATCAGGGAAACCACATACCAATTTTAGCGCAAGTCACATGATTTATACAATAAAGGCATAGTATGTGCCCCCATCTACATTGGGAGTTTGTTGACCCCTGTTCAGTAGAGCTGGGTGTAATCGCTACTAACTACGTGCCTTCAGTGAACACTACTGCGAGGCATGCAGAGTGGTTCCAGCTAACACTCAGCCAAGTATTTATTATAGTATAAGTATTTATATTACAGAATATTAGCAGTATTTTGTTATGTTGTTGCCTTTTTTGTCAAAATAAAAAATTGCCACAAAAACAAAGAAAAATTGTGAAAGTGTCCCACTCAGTGGCCCATCTTTATTAATCAGTCACAAAGGCAATTTTCAAATACAGTTATTTTACCCAAGCATCAGTGCATGATGGTCTGACTTTAAGGTCTGGCACCAATGTGCAGGGCGCATCAACTCTGCAATATGCCCTATCTATGTCGTTATTGATACATAAGGCACATGCTGCATACATTCCTTTGGCCACTTAAAGGGATACTGTCATGATGGTGTACTTTTTATTTCTAAATTGCACTGTTTACGTAGCAAATAATTCACTCTACCATTTAAAATTTTATTCTTGAACCAACAAATGCATTTCTTTAGATGTAATATTGGTGTGTAGGCGCCATCTCAGTGCATTGTGCCTGAGCCTGAGCTTTCAGAAAGAGCCAGCGCTACAAATTAGAACTGCTTTCAGGTAACCTATTGTTTCGCCTACTCCCATGTAACTGGAGGAGTCCCAAGCCGGACTTGGATTTCTTACTATTGAGTGCTATTCTGATATCTACTGGGAGCTGCTATCTTTCTGCCTTCCCATTGTTCTGCTGATTGGCTACTGGGAGGATTGACTTGCAGCTTAGCAGTAAAGTGTGACTGAAGTTTATCAGAGCACAGGTCACATGGCTGTGGCACCCAGGGAAATGAAGAATATGGCTAGCCTCATGTGAAATTTTAAAACTAAATATTACAAAATCTGTTTGCGTTTTTGAAAAACAGATTTCAATGCAGAATTCTGCATTCTACTCTATTAACTATTTTGAGGGGAAAAAAATTGTTTTGTCCATGACAGTATTCCTTCAAGGGAAGCAGCCTTCAATCACATGACTTGGCCATAATAAAAAGGATATTTTGTTACTTAAGATAGCATTTAACCTCAGTTAGGGACACTGGAAATTGTAGCTTTGCAATGTCAAGAGTGCAGAAAGTAGCCCTACATACAGTGATACAGATCCAGCTTTCTCTTAAAGACTCAGATATTACTGTTGTCTATATGTAAGTAGTAATAAAATACATGCACCCCCCTCACCCAAGAAAAAGTCTATTTCTTGCCAGCTGCTAATCTTTTGGTTAGCCAAAATGTGCAGGTCAGGCACGCATATTGTTAAATGAACTCAGAAGTGTAATTCGGGGGGCAATTTCACTCCTTTAATTTTTAAACAACACTAATTGCAAGCTCTTCAGCACTCCATCACATTGATTCTCACAATTGCTCGCAATAGAGCATCATTATTAGGATTAAATAAGGGGAAATTCTATGGGGACCAAAATGCAATGACATCTGGGGCCGAATGTAGATAGAAAACATTTCAAAACCCAGCCTGCCAGATTGAAGGGCATGGATCAATTTTTAATTTACTTGTACGTACAGATGACTCATTTAAAAGAGAGATGTTCCAGAGAGAAAAAAAAGTAGAGAAGGAAGAAAGCAAGCAAGGGGGAGAGAAGAGATAAGGATCAAGAACCAGAAATGGAACAAGAAATTGGAAACAAGAAACTGAAGCAAGAAGAGGATAGATGGGAGCGGGACTAGGGAGGGTTAATTGCTTCCTTACCTACCTATTAAAATCCCACAATTCTCCTAACAGTGTCTTATTTTATAAGTGATTTTTCAACTCCATCCTCTGTGCCCTAGCAAACAAGCTACACATTCATTTTAATATGTTGAATTGGTTTGCTAACAGGGTGACAATTGCAAATGGACACCCCACTGTGCCACAAACACTGCAAAGATTGTTGCCTATTTACCCCGCCAAGGCAGTTGTTTAGAAGCGAGACTGGTCCTCCCTGGAAACACTTTAAAGTGGTGTAATTTTATTTAGGATAATGAGGATTTATAACCATTTACCATACAAGAACCTGCCTTTAAACGGCCGGCCAAATAAGCTGTTTAGCTTTGCTGAACTGAGCGCGGGATTAGACAGGCACTAAGGAGACGCAGCGTTAATAACTGCATAGTCTGCACATTACCAAAAGGCAAATAATTCAGCTTTCGTCCTTCTCACTCGCTCTCTTTTAATCAGCATGGCTCTGCTACCTGTTCTCTGAAGAGCAATGGGCTTGTTTTCCTCAAGGAAGAAACTGGGCTAATTCTGAATGTAAACCACCTCAGGAACAATCTCTTAGACAGTGCCCTCTATGAAACAGCACTCTAAACATTTTGTATACCCACCAAAATGGGCATAAACAACTGTACGGCTTATGTCTGTCTGCTGAGACTTCTGCTCATAGATATGCTTCTTACTACCACTAATATATATATTATTAGTAGTATTAGTATTCTAACATGTTTTGCAGTGCTTTACAAAGATGGCAGCCACTAATGCAGATTTGTTTATAAACATAATTCCCATCAGTCCCTGCCCCAGTGGAGCTTAGAATTTAGGGTGAAGAAACATGGAGCTACTAGTAGCAGCTACTTGTCTTGGCTACTAAAATAGACAATGCTGATCATTTACTGATAACTGTCTCTGTGTGTGTTTTAGCAGAGGCAATTCTCAGTATTGTCTATAGAAAGGTATTTTCCTGAGTTTAGTAAAGAAAGAAAGTAGTAGCCTTGTGTGTCTTCACCCTTAAGGTCCCTATCACACTATGGTCAGTTTAATCAGGCACTAGTTAACCTGTCAGTATGTTTTTGGCCTGTGGGAGGAAACCAACACAAACAAGGGAGCAACATAAAAACACCTTGCAGATGGGGCACAGACTAGAATTGAACCTAGGCCCCAGTGCTGCTAGGTAGCAGCTCTAGCCACCATACTTCCCCTGCTTTTCTATAGAGCAAGTCTCTGCTTGCAATATAGTCAGAAACGATGGACAGGTCCATAAGGATGGAAAGGTCCATAAGGATGGAAAGGTCCATAAGGGCATGGTAAGATAAAGAGAGCATAAATACAAAGCATAAATGATCTGAGATATACTGCGAGTGTTGTTCTACAAATTGCCATACATCTTCTTTTAATTAGTGGACACAAGGGTTGCCATGTAGCAGCCTGTGCCAATATTGGAAATTACCTGGCTATATTTTTGCTGGTAAATTTGTAAGGGCAGCAACCCTGCCTATGACCCTTTCCATGGTGATCAGCCCCTTTTAATTTGAGGCCTGCCTCTGCCCCGCCCATTCCCCCAACCCATTTCCTTGGTTTTTCCATGCATTCTCCTGCCTTGCCTGCCCATTCCCCCGCCCTGTTAAGTCATCAACCCACCCTCAAGTGACCTCTCTTCCAGACCCCAACCTGAAGGCTGGTATTAATGGCAAAGAAGGTGGCACCCCTTATGCCCACTGGCTAACATGAAAAGCAGATTCTTCATTCAGAATGCATGTTGTAAGCCTGTACAGTTCATTCTGCTCAGTGTTTACTATTTTACTTAACTGCTAAGTACTTTGTAATGATCATAGGTCACAAAGGACTGTATAAATTCAGGTTTTGTAGGGAGATGTGTAACACCTTCCTTGTCTAGCAGGGAGACAGTATGAATTCTCCTAGAAACCAGATTCTAATTGGAGGATGTTTCATATAAGCATATAAGCAAATCGCAAATTTAACCATGGTTATATTATATTGAACGGTAAGCACCCCAGGTCACCAGGCACATGCTACTAGAATTCCAGGAACCTTGATGCTTTTTGGTCATTGTACCTTCTAAAGCTCCACAAGCATTCAACAGCCATTTGAAGAATGAAGAACGAATGAAGAACTGGGAGGGAAGAAATACTTTTATGATATTGGAGTTTTTATTGTTTTTTCGTTCATTTATTTCTGCTGTGATGATGCAGACAGATGGAGGCGTCTCTGTTAACTTCAAAAATGCTGGCCTAATGGAACTACCTAGTTAGTGCTTCAGCTCTTTGTGGTTCCAAGCCTTCTTATTATGGACTGCAGAGAGGTAATATTAAAGCTTTATGTGACTCTTGCAGCCTCCTGCCTCTGCTCACAAGGTCAGTGTGTTTGCTGGTTTAATAGCCACCCATCAAGAATAAAATCAATGAGCTGCCTCACGTAGCATCTCCAGGGATTCTATTCTATTCCACCACCAGCACACCAGTCTCACTTCTGTAAGGAATTTTATATGTACAGTTTTTATATCTCAAATATCGAGAGCCGGGGAGGCGCTCTTCTGGAGGTCTCTGGTTTATAAAAAATCATGTACAACATAGCTGAAGGTGGTTTTCCTCCCTTGGCCTTTCTTTTAGTGTGTCATAAAGACAGAACTGCTAGAAAATGCAAACATCCCAATGCAGAGATGGCTAACCTGCAGCGCCCCAGTTTCCGGGGAACTTAGCCGTTATTGCGCTATTCCTTAAGGTCTGGGGAAGTTTATTTGTTTCATTGGTTACTATGGTTCAGTGGTTGTTCAAAATATTTCAAAATTTGTAATGTTACTTGCCTTTGCATTCACCATCTCTTTGGTTGAGACGTATCCTTCATTGTATTATGGAAATAGGTTAGGATTATAAATCCTATTTTTGCAGTTCCTCTGTGAGTTACATGATTTATTTAACCAATAATAATGATAGGAAAAAAAGAATAGCATAGTGGCTCTGCACTTAGAATTGCTGCCTTGCAGCTCTGGGGTCTCAGGTTCGATATCAGCTAGGGCACCTTATTCAAGGAATTGTTATGGTCTTATTGAGTTACCTTCGGGTGCTCTGCTTCCCTCCCACACTCCAAAAACATTACAGGAAGATTAATTGTTTCCTGATAAAATTCCCTATAGTGTTGTATGAATGCTATAGGTTCACTAGTGTAGGATTTTTTGGGTCACATTTATCAAAGGGTGAACTTTAGAATTGTAAAGCAAATATTGGTTTTGATCTAGGAAATAGTCCTAGGTAGTGCCTTAAGGACTATTTCCTATAGTAGGAGTAAATTTGACTTTGTTACAGTGGGTCATGGGGACCAACCTTATACAGCATTTTGGACCCAACCTATAGATTAAGGATCCCTGATATAGATGGTTGATTTCTTTCTTTGCTGTATCCTTTTTGTTGCTTAGATTGAACCCACCAAAATGAACACCCCATTTAGGAATTTCCAGAGGTATCAAAAGTGAGGTAACAGTAATAAAGTGGATGTAGAGGTCAGGTTATAACCCTTTCATTGCTAGAGGGGGGCATTAAAGAATATATCCATAGTGTCCTATTTAACAAACATAATTAGGAAATCACCATTATAACTAAAATAAAAACTACAGATAATGAAGTTAAACTGACAAAACAAAATGGATGCACAAAGGAACACAGGAAATTGAAGTAATAATTGGCACTGTGATTGCTAGAAACTAAATGTTATCTCTGCCCTCACGATCCATCTGACAGACTCATATGGCTTTTATTAAACTAATCCTATTAAATGGGACCATGCTGAAAGAATAGTTTGTGATAGCAGCCATATAACCCTTTCACTTACAGCTGATACACCAAAGGGCTTGTATACCAATAATGGGCCCAAGGACAATGCATGCCAAAAGGTGCAAATTTGGGTCCAATCAGCATGTATTATACATTGAGGTCTCACATAGCACTGATTTATAGTACTTGTTACCTGCTTCCCTGTGCTGTTTGAACCTAGAGTGCGGTATTCATAGGTGCAACAAAGCTTTGTATATAATGCATAGGGGTAGCTTTGTCAGTGTGTAAACATGAGACATACAAATTCATTGCCACACTGTGATGTTTGGAACCCACTGGGTGGCCATCACACATAAAGTGTCAACAACTCAGCCATGGGGTCCCCACTGCCATGGAAACCCACCTCTTCACTGTGAACCCACTACCCCCAGACAGCTAGTGGTCTTGGGGCTGGGGTTTCTACTTGCAACATGAAAATGCTAGTCTATAGAGAATGTAAAAGAGAAGGCGTATAAAACCAATATGTGGGGTGGGCAATATCAGGAATATTATTACCTATGGCATGTAATTGCAACATGGGCAAAAAACCCCATCTTAAGCCTCTCTAATTTGCCACAGAGGGGGGAAATCCCCTCCTGACTCCAAGATGGCAATCGGACCAGTCCCTGGATCAACTTGTACTAAGGCTGATGCCACACGTGGCATTTTTACGCTGTGTATTTTCTAATTCTCTCAGCGGCTGAAAAACGCCAGATATCATCATCCATAGAAATAACTTGACAAATAACCACACAATGCGGAAATACGCTAGAAAACGCCTTAACACGGATTTTTCAAGCGTTGGCTGAAATACGCCAGTATTTGTACAGCAACCTATTCCTATGTATACACAAAGGCAGATGCCAGACCTAGATGAAATACGCAGCGTTTTTTACTATTTTGCACTGTTAGCACCATGGAAACAGGATTTGCTACGTCACCAGTACTAGGCTGAAAAACGTGTGGCTGTGTGGCTTGTGCGGCGTTTTTAGGCTGAGAAAAAACGCAGCGTAAAAACGCTACGTGTGGCATCAGCCTAAGAGCTGTCTCCCATAACCCTGTATTCCCTCACTTGCTAAAAAGCCATCCAGCCAGTACGACCGAAAATTCCATATATGAGAGCCATGTGGAAAAATTCAGCATGAACTCTACACTGTTTATTGCTGACACATGTATTTTTGGGACTATGCTGAATGTCCAGTTTTCATTGCTGGTAATTTGTTAGACAAATACTGGTCCAACAGCTAGGCAGGACACTTGGGATCATGTTCCCTGTCTACCCAAGGGCTGTGTGAATATTGTCTTGCCTTGCTTCTTACCAAAGTATGCTAAGGAGCGGTGGCTCTGAATAAAATGGTTTACTCTCAAAATACTTTTCAAGTAAGCCTTTATTTGCTGTAGTTTTCCAACCTATATCCAGTTTGCCCATACCAAATGCATTGTTAACCCTTCATAAAGACCTGTGTGTGTTAATTATTTTTGTAAAAAGCAGCATATTGTCTACTGAACCCCAACATGCAGTGATTACATTGACTCGCACACTGTTCACAGTAGCTCTATTTCCTCCACCGCTCACCTTCTAAATCTCCAGGCTATATTAGTTCTGACACCAAAGCCATGTAACAGTTTGCAGTGATAGCATCTGTATAATGCTATATAATAAAATCCTAGTCACAGCCTCCCAAGATAAACTTACACTGGGTTTTATTACAAAGTAGGTGGCCTGAAGGAAAATTTTCTGTATTCTTTGCTTTCGGTATAAAATATGCACTGGGGTTTCTTATTTCATCTCCAATCTGTGTTATTCGGTAAGAATGCAGCAGTGCCCAGGGTCCTCTTTAATATTTAATTCAACAAGTTTTTAATCTGTCATTATGCTGTGATGAAGTAAGCATCAAGTGTCGCCGAGAAAGATTAAATTATACTTGGAAATAGGAATTGAAATGATTTAAAGCTGGGGCTGGAGAATTTTCTTTACACAAGTAACAACAGATAGATGTGTGTTTATTTATATATACATTTACAAATGGATTTCTGCTTGTGAGTGTGTGTGTCTGTGTGTTTATATATATATATATATATATATATATATAAGCAATAGTTAAAAGCTGAAAAAGAGGCAGAAAAGGAATGCAAATAATTGAAAAACTAGAAAAAAAATTAAAATGAAAATAAACCAGTTTAAAAGTTGACAAGAACAGGCCATTTATATGACATTCTAAAAGTTAACTTGACAGTTTGACCTGTACAAGGAATCCTCCTTATCTGTTATCCTGAGACACAGGCAGTAACTGTGGGTGGGGCATATATATATATATATACCCCAACCTCCCAATGGGTTTGTAACATTTAAATTATTTTTTAAATGCTTGAATGATTTATTAGTACACAAAGTATGGAGATACAAATTACAGGTATGGGACCTGTTATCCAGAATGCTCGGGACCTTGAGGTTTCCGGATAAGGGATCTTTCTGTAATTTAGATCTCCATAACTTAAGTCTGCTAAAAATCATTCAAATATTGAATAAACCCAATAGGCTTGTTTTGCCTCCAATAAGAATTAATTATATCTCAGTTGGGATCAAGTAGAGGTACTGTTTTATTATTACAGAGAAAAGGGAATCATTTAACCATTAAATAAACCCAATAGGACTGTTCTGCCCTAAATAAGGGGTAATTATATCTTAGTTGGGATCAAGTACAGTTACTGTTTTATTATTACAGAGAAAAGGGAATAATTTAACCATTAAATAAACCCAATAGGGCTGTTCTGCCCCAATAAGGGGTAATTATATCTTAGTTGGGATCAAGTACAGGAACTGTTTTATTATTACAGAGAAAAGGGAATCATTTAACCATTAAATAAACCCAATAGGACTGTTCTGCCCCCAATAAGGGGTAATTATATCTTAGTTGGGATCAAGTACAAGTTACTGTTTTATTATTACAGAGAAAAAGGAAATCATTTTTAAAAATTTTAATTATTTGCTTATAACAGAGTCTATGGGAGATGGCCTTTGCGTAATTCGGAACTTTCTGGATAATGGGTTTCCGGATAAGGGATCCCATACCTGTACAGAAAGACCACTTAAAAGAAAAAACCCAAAGTCCAGAGCATTCTGTATAACAGATCACATACCTGAATAGAGAGAGATAGCCTTCATGATCTTTGTTTAAGCAAACTTTACAGATTACAAGGGAAAGATGGTGGGTTATATGTTGTATAATTACAAAAAAAAAAAAATTTAAACTGAAAGAACAGAAAATGAACTGAACACAGATGTATTGTTCTCCTTTAAGATCTAATGCATACAATATAGTATTAAAAAAAAAAAACTTGCCATTCAAATCAATACCTTGTCATTGGTCTGTGTCCATAATAATGGAAGAAAATTAGCCATAAACCACCATAAGTGCATTTTACACATTACCTTATCCCAGGCTTTGCACTGGGCATTGGCACTGGCAGAGATGCAAATAAGCGCTCCCATTTCTTGCCCGTTTAATGACATCCATCCTTATATATCCACCTCGCAGTGTGCCGTGTAGCAGGCAGGTTTCCTGCTGCCAACGCACTCTGCTGATCGGGCAAAGTAAATGCACGGCTGTGTACAGATATAAATAAACCCGAGCGGCTGAGTCAATAAGCAGGCTGAGTTCTGCGCCTACAGCAATGGCGGACAGCTCATTTTGTAGATGTGCGAGTTTTGTTTACATTTATAATGCAGCTTTATTTAATGCTGACAGATATAGCTTGTGGCAAATGATAGTCAGAATGTATGAGCAGTCATAATGCTTCTGTCTTCTTATAGTGCAGCGATGAAAATAAGCACTTCACCTCTGTTTTTATTGAGCAAAAGATAGCAGACAGCTATGCTACGCAAGGCTATTTATTGAGTTGTTTTACTGGCTCTGAACATGCCGCTTTATAGCCGTTGTGAAAATGGACTTTTGCTGGTGTGTGGGAAAGGAAATAGCTCGGCAGTGTGGAAGAGCTGTAAAAAATATCTCTATAAATTATTATTATTTATTTTAGTTTTAGGTTTTTTTCACTTGAGCTGGAAAATGTCATTTGAGCGGCGGTGCTGCAGAGAAGGGAAAATTCGTTATATACTGGCGATATTAAAAAAAAAAAAACATACTGTCTCTAATGTATACAAATGTTGGTGTGTATGTGCATATCCACACATATTTTATGTATTATTTGTATTATTAAATACACATTCACAGATGTCAGGATTAAATGTGTTGATTTAGGAGATTTCCATTAGAATATTTCTACAATACTACAGGGATCTGACCCCTTATCCAGAAACCCATTGTGCAGAAAGTTCCAAATTACGAAAAGGCCATCTCCCATAGACCCCATTATAAGCAAATAATTTCAATTTTTAAAAATGATTCCCTTTCCTCTGTAATAATAAAACAGTACCTTGTACTTGATACCAACTAAGATATAATTAATTCTTATTGGAGCCAAAACGATCCTATTGGGTTTAATTACAGTTTAAATCATTTTGTTTAGAAGACTTAAGGTAGGAGATCCAAATTATGGAAAGACCCCTTATCTGGAAAACCCCAGGTCCCAAGCATTGTGGATAACGGGTCCCATACCTATATTTTTTTTTTGTATACTGTAGAAATACAATGTAGAACTATTCAATGGAAAAATGCCTTACTGATACATGATTGATTTTATGTGTTGTGGAATTCTCTCTCTGCTGTGGTATATACTGGCAGAATCATTTGATAGCTTCAAAAAATGGGTAGATGCCTTTAAAGCACGTAAGCAAGTACAGGGCTACCGAAATGAACTCTTAGTACAAAGTTGATCCAGGGACTAGTTTGATTGCCCCCTTCTTTGATCAACTAACAGAGGGCTATATATCAAAATGCAGATTAGTGTAATTTTATAGTTCTTTTTCTAGCACAAATTAAAAAAAAGCACAAATGTTGACTTATTTATTAAAAAATATGATTAAAAAACATGGATGAAAAAATGCATGAAAAAACACTTTGTATCACTTTAATATGTCAAATATATCCCCCCAAAGTTAAAGGACCACACAAAATAATGCCTAGGACAGCTCCCATTGACTTCTACATGACCTTGCGAGCTTTTAGGTGGCATCATTTTGCATTCATGTGTTTTGCGGTTTTGACACATAATGCAAAATAATCGTATTTAAAAAAAAAACGGAATAAGTGCAAATTAAATGATTTTTTAGCAGACTTAAGGTATGGAGATCCAAATTTCAGAAAGATCTCTTATCTGGAAAACCCCAGGTCCTGAGCATTTTGGATAATAGGTCCCATACCTGTACTAGTAAATAAATAACCACTTTGGTTTCTTTGCTACTATAGTTAGATATGTAAGAGGTGGAGCTAGTTGAGTGTTAGCCTTAAATGAAAACCAAAAAATATGGGGTATGCTTTCGGTCTGACTTAGGCCTTGCTTCAAGCCTTATTTCTGCAACACGGTCCCAAACGCTTGTGTTTATCTACTGCATTAGCCAATAAAAGGTATCACCTACCCCAAATTTTCTGACATACTGAAATATGTCACAGTCACCTTATAATCTATGGTCTAAATTGTTTCAGTTCACTTTAGGAACCCAATCTGATATTAATTTTATATACATAAATACATAATACATAATATATTATTACTTTATACACAAAATTTGCTTTACCCTATCAGACTCACAAATGACCCCAGTGTCTTCATACAGCAGCGAATACTCAGGCCTGATGGTACATTACCATGGAGTCTGTCTAACAAGGTGGGGAATATATATTTATATGTATATGTCACACTTCTCCACTGGAACATTACAAGCCAGATTCATTGTATGTGTCTTCAAAGTAGATCAATATTTTTTATTTTTGTAAAATGACAAAATGTCAGCAAAATTATTATCAGTGAAAACATGTTGCCATTTTGAAAATGTCAAAGAAATGTTCAGCAGGAAGAGGGGGAAATGGGAAAAATAAGGGGATATTAACATTCTAAAAATGGTGAATGCATTTTGTCAAAAAGTCCAGAGGAAACATTGAAGTGAATTATTTACTACCTTAGTAACCAATACTAAATATGTTTTCATTATTTTACATACAGTAGATCAGTGCTGTCCAACTTCTGTTGTACTGAGGGCCGGAATTTTTCCGACCTACGTGGTGGAGGGCCGATAATGGAAGCCAGTTTTGACCACTCCCCTTTTTGAAACCGCACCCACTTGAAACCACACCCATGTTATCACATGACCATACCCATATTAATGGTTGTAGTACAGCAAAAACCTGCCATACTCTGCCTGCCCTACCCTGCCTGTGTGTGCCATACTCTGCCTGCCCTACCCTGCCTGTGTGTGCCATACTCTGCCTTCCCTACCCTGCCTGTGTGTGCCATACTCTGCCTTCCCTATCCTGCCTGCGTGTGCCATACTTTCATTGTGTTTGCCATTCTTGGCTGGTTTGTGCCATACTTGGCCTGTGTGTGCCATACTCTGCCTTCCCTAACCTGCCTGTGTGTGGCATACTCTGCTTTCCCTATGATGCCTGTGTGTATGGCACACACAGGCAGCCTACAGTGACACAATGCTGGCACTGCTCCTACAGTCTGCACAATAACTATATATTAAAAAACTTTTTAATTTAAGTACCACCTCAGTATATGTTCTTTTTGTAGTGTGCAGGGATTATTTGTGGGTTTCTACTCTTCCTGAGGTGTGAACAGGGGAACAATATGGGTGATTACAGCCTGAGCCTGAGGTGTGAACACTGCAGGGGGGAACTATGCAGAGATTAAAAGGTGTGAACAACACAGGGGATTACATATTTAAACAATACAGGGGGATTACAGCCTGAATCTGAGGTGAGAACCATGCAGGGGGGGCAGTTAATCACAGTACTGATACCATTTAAAGCTTACACAAGAGTAAGCCATCAAAGCAGCCAGACAGGTGGGGGGCCACACAGAGGGGGGTCGCGGGCCAGTTGTACAACACTGCAGTAGATTATTGCTGATTGGCTTTGCCCCTGTGCAGGTTCCAGTTCTGCCTTACAGTAAAGGTACAGCATCACTGCCAAATCCTTAGATGTATTCTACCTATTTACCAGGCTGCAAGATATTGATTTTTTCAACAGTTCATCTGGAATATTTTTTATAAGCACTACAGGAACCAGTGTCTTATTTTTAAAATTAAAAAAGAATCATAGGGTTAAAGGCCCATGTGTTTTGCACCTAAGTAAATGAAGCGGGTGTGATAGTAAAAATAAAACACCCAAAAAATGGATATTTTGCACCTTGTTAAATAAGTACCTTCATTATTAAAATTATTTATGCTTCCAGTTTTGTGTTGCTTGCAGTTCTTGCCAAACCATTGGATCTTAATATGTATATTACAAAAAAGCTTTTACTTAAGTGCATGAAATGCTAGTGCAAATTACTTTTTATTTAATGTGGAAGCACACACTGACCTATAACATTTGGGGACCAAGAATATATAGGGGTCAGTGGCACAACACATATGCAGGTATAGCATCCATTATCTGGAAACCCATTATCTCCCATAGAGCCCATTATATATAAATCTAATTTTTAAAAGTGATTTCTGTTTTCTCTGTAATAATAAAACAGTAACTTGTAGTTGATCCCAACTAAAGCTGGCCACACATGTTCAGATTTTAGTCTTCTTCCGACGAACACTCGGCTATCGATTGTTGTTTAAATGCTACGATCTAAAACTAACATTCAGACTGAAACTGTAGGATAAAGTACTAAAAATACAAATTGGATGATGTTCTGAACAGGAAATCGTTTGCAGACACTGGTCGTACAAAAGTGACTTCCATTGTAGGTCCCCCAAGGATATTGTCAGATACACATTACAGGTATGGGACCCATTATCCAGAATGCTCGGGACCTGGGATTTTCCAGATAAGGAAAAGTCCTACCTTAAGTCTACAAAAAATTTATTTAAACAGTAATTAAACCCAATAGGATTATTTTTTCTCCAATAAGGATTAATTATCCAATCTTTGTTGGGACCAAGTAGAAGGCACTGTTTTATTATTACAGAGAAAAAGGAAACCATTTTTAAAAATGTATATTATTTGATTAAAATGGAGTCGACAGGAGCTTTCTGGATAATGGGTTTCCGGATAAGGGGTCCGATACCTGTACAATATTGGTGTGTGTACGGCCAGCATAAGTTGCTGGTGGCATAATAATACTATTAGGTTTATTTAATGTTTGATTACATTTTTAGTAGTCTTAAAGTATAGTGATCCAAATTGCACAAAGATCCTTTATCAAAAAAAAAAACCCCAGGTCCCAAGCATTTTGAATAAGAGATCCTATACCTTAATGTCTTTTTCTTTGATTCATTCATTTTTGCATTCATTCATTCTCTCACTCGTGTTTGTCATGGACACTTCCGCTTAGTTCTCTATTTTCTTATGTTAAATGCCCCATCCTTGTTCTCTGAGCTAACAATCTGATGACTGACAGCTATGCTACTTCAGGCCCGTGACATACAAAGAAGCCACAACATACACAGATCTCCAAAAAAAGACTTGTTATGATAATTCCATCTCAACTGCACTTAAGCAATCATTTATTGTTTAAATACAGTGCAAGTTGTAACAAAACGCTGTCAAGAGCCATCACACTCATTAACCTAGCAGCTAATTAGCTTCCTCCTGCTTGAAGCCTGACAAGTTTTGCAGTGTGAACCTATCACTGTAATGTCAGTTTAGGAGTGCAGGAGGAGGAGGGAGGGGTGTAGGAGGCACCCATTAGAAATCTGTGAGAGGAGGACTTACGTGAAAAGGTTCCCATCCTAAACAAATGTTAACCGTTGTTAATACACTCAGCTGTAATTAAACTGGCAACGCTTAATTACTGCAATTAGCACATTAACCATTTTATTTCAGGTTGGTATGGAAGATGGGGAATCATATGCTTCTAGTTGGTTTGATGACAGAAGACATTGGTTTGCCCCATAATAGCTGCATTATGCTTGTCATGAAGACAGCCTCCAATATGGAATTGATGGCCAGTGATTCCTTGTTGGATCATGTATGACTTCTTGCAAGTGGCCCCTCTATGAGCTATAGTATATACCCTAAATAATATTTACAGCTTTCGTTACTTGCAAAACTTTTTCGTGTCAGTCCTGTAAGAAAACAGACACATTTTGCATATTTCTGCTGTGTTTACATTAAAATGAGAGCCTAAATAACATGGAAAAAAATTAGCAAGAACACACTTTGTTACAGTGCCAAGCCGGCCAGGCACCCTAGGCAAGCTGGCCTGCTTCAATGTCCACCTCGCCTTGCCGTGCTGAAGACCAGTGGGAGGCGAAAAAGGTGGCCACATGTGGACTGATAAAAGATGCCAACAGAAAGGAGTTTGGGCCCTCAGAGGGGCCTACCCAACCAATATCTGACTGAAAATTGGGCAGATATTGATTGGCCAGGTTTAAAAATCCCTTCAGGGCCAGGAGTGCATGATTTCGTTGATGTGGCCCTCACCCCGTCAGCCTGCATCCTGTCAATGTGATTTGATCGTTTGGCCTAAGGACTTAATCGCCCTTCTCACAATGGGCATATTGGGGAAAGGCCACCTGTAGAGTCCATTTTAAGTATATCATTTTTATATTTTATAATGATTTTCCTTGTTAATGGTACCTTGCACTTAATGGTAACTAAGCCGCATAAATCCATTTTTAGTTGACAAAGTATGACATTGTTATCCAGAAAACCCCAAGCAGTCCAGATAATATCTACAATATATTTTATAAGCATTGAAAGGTGCTCCCTATACAGCTGATCTAGCATACTTTCATAGGTTGGGCATACATTAAACTGGAAGCAATCATTGGCCTTCTAAGTTGGGCAAAGTAGAATGTGTTTTACTGCCAAAACACTGCACATGTCTGCATATATTTGTCCATCTAGTAACAATCTACTTGTTGTGCTTAGTTGCCAGCAAAATGGAAATCTTATACCTTGGGTCTTAAACAAGAGTTTTGCCCTTGAGGATTAGCCTGAACTGCGTTTACAGCACTACCTGGACCTTTTCCATGCAGTAATAGCTCATTGTCTAAATAACACCTATTTCTTTGTGTTACAGTATATTGTATATAAAGCCATTCTTTATTCACATAACTGTTTACTATAGCCCACTGACACCAACAGATACTGCCTTTTTAGCAGCAGATTAATACCGGGATGATGATGATGTTTTTAATATATTCTTTCCTGTTACAGAGGTAGGATTCAGAATCCAAGCTATTTTATTAGCTTCTAAATATGTTTCCTTTCCTCCACCGATAGATTAAAAAAAATACCAGGGAAACATCTGATAAAAAGATTTAGCTGCACAGGGCAAACAGTAGCACAGATATAAACTCCTACACTCAATCCTCAGAGTGCAGAATATTAGCTCTAATTTACAAAACATCCTCATCTTCAATGCAGATAGTAAAGACAGATATAACCCAGGGCAAGTTTAATTTCAGATTGGGATTTCACATAATGTTTTATTCATGGTATTATATCAAAAGTCCACTGCAATCAAGTTAAGCTCTAAACTTAAACCATTATGTCAATTTCAGTTCCGCAGGACACAGATAATTTATTCTGTCCTGATTTTTCTTAAAGGGGGTTGAATCCATATCCCTCCTGAAGAATTTATGCTGCTTGACCTGGTTTGAAAATTCCAGCATCTCTGGACGTCTAATTAGCATGTTAACCAAAGACTAGGGCGGCTCTTCATGCACAACTGGGGCCTGGGGGGTAAATAAGTAGTTGTTCAGTGGTAGATTTGCATGTTTCTCTCAGGCTCTGAATAACGAATTACCTTGAAGATTGTTAGAAGCCTTTTCCCATCTGCATCTTTAACCAAACCAGGCCACAACATTGTATCCCAATTTGTAGAAGGTATCTGACAATAATTTGTTTGCTGTGTTGTCTTTTTTTGCACAGCCGAAAGCTTTTCTACAAAATTCCTATCTGCTAAAATATACTAAAAGTTAAATTTGTGTAAATATAGTGTAGACATAACAAAAACTCTATGTTGACTCTTGCTGGCCATACACCTAAAGATCTGTTCCTTTGGCAAGGTCTCAAAGTGAGCCTGGCAGGAGTCTGAAGGGGACAAGTCGGCAATGTATGGCCAGCTTTATAGTATGGATGATCGCCCTTGTTCTCTCTCCAATCCACTCAACACCAAAATAGACAGCATTTATTGCATTGTTTAAATATATGTACTTTTCCCTTTACATATTATGTCAGACATGCTGGGACATCACGTGCAGTATTGGAAAACTGGAAAATGTATTATAATGTGCAGAGTAGTGAAAGGGAATACTGTGAAAATGTAACAAGATGAAAGATCAGAAGGAACATGCCCCAGACTTATGAGTATTTTTGCAGCCTGGGGTTAGAAGTAAAGGTGGCCATACACGGGCTGATTTCAGCTGCCGATATCGGTACTTTAAACCAATGATGCGCTACCAACGGCGCCAATCCAACCATAGGTGGGAAATCATCATATATTGCCAAATGAGCGGATCTTATAGTGTATGGCCACCCTAAGCTATTTTGTTCTGTGGGGTTAGGTACCACCCACGTAATGCAATTAACTGCTCCAACCCAGTATACTTCTGGAAGAGCACCATGTTGTGTGCCCCAGCTGTATGGACATGAACAATAGAAGGTGTCCTTTTCCTTCAAAGTTCAGTTTTTGTCACATGAAGAAAAATATGGAGGTTAGAACCTGGGCTGGTGCACTTTTTAGTTAACAGGAGCACCCAGGGTATCACATAATTTTAATCACTGGGGGGGGGGGGGTACCAAATTATAATATCCTTTTTTAACCTCTTTATAAAGTAGTGTGTCTACTTCTGCTGAAGCAGGCACATTCTGAGAATGGGAGCACACAGGGATATTTATATGCCCCATGTGACCCCCCTTCTTTTGTAGAAGTTGACTTCTAAGTTCTAAGCTAAGGAACACTGTGGAGCCTGATTAGCTTTAAACTCATATTATGCTATGGGCAAGAACATTTATGGTGAAATTCCTTATATAATTACAGGTGATGGTGTTTTCCCACCACTGAATGCTTCTTCATACTAATTTGTGCCCAATAAGACTTTCTTTTGATTTATACTTAAAACTCAGGGCCTCCGTATTTGTTCTGGCCCAGTCCTAGTTACTAAGACCTTCAGCATGATATTGTCTAATCCGTCCCCAAAAAAGGTCACTGCCATCCATCTGCTCAAGTTCCATCTGACCAGAGCTGCATCTTAACTGTACTCATTTCCAAGGTGAGCACCATTCTCTAAGACTTCCTTCATTGATCCGTGATGTAAAGTGAAGAACTTTAAAGGCCAAAGAGAGAGACACATACACATATACAGTACATATAATGTTTTATATGGTTTTCTTATTGATGGATTTTTAATCTTTTTCATAGAACATAATAGTAAAAGTATCGCTCCAGTGCAGGCAATGGGTGTAACTTCTGGTTGTCTATAAATCCAACCATCTATCTAAAATCAGCATATATCTGTCTGTCTGTATATTTACTTATCTGTCCAGCCATCTATATGTACTGTACATTATGTAGCTGTGGCATCCTGCACAGGGGCAAGCATCCTATATGGTTGAATTAACTTAGGGATGTGGTATTCATGGTTACATGCTAATCATTTGTTTTGCCAATTAGTCAATGTTTTTCCAATAGAATAGCTTCTGGTTAGTTTGCCATTTTACGATATCAGTCAAAAATATAAAGACCATATGTCTTGTCATTAAACATACCTGGGAAATGATTGGAAAATTTACAGAACCTTTAGACATTTAGTCATGCACTATTAATTAATTAATTGGTTATTTCAGCCTGTTGATTTAAATATATGTGATTAAACTCTTGTGGTTGGTTACCAAAGTAAAAAGATTAATTGTCTTCTTTGTGCTCAATGTACATACTGTACCCCCTTTACATGCTTAAAATCTATAACTTAGTGAGATGTATTTTCATATCGAAGCAGTAAATGCCTTCATGTCATTCCTGGTTGTATCACAGGTGACAGCCTTGTCAAATTGTGCTGAAATCTTAATATGCATGCTTGGGTGTAGTTACCAAACTAGCAAATATCTTTTGTGATGAGTTAGTCTTAATCCTAAATACAGGTATGGGATCCTTTATCCAGAAAGCTCTGAATTACGTAAAGCCCGTCTCCCATAGACTCCATTTTAATCAAATAATTCAGAATTTTAAAACTGATTTCCTTTTTCTCTGTAATAATAAAACAGTACCTGTACTTGATCCCAACTAAGATATAATTACCCCTTATTGGGGGCAGAACAGCCCTATTGGGTTTATTTAATGGTTAAATGATTCCCTTTTCTCTGTAATAATAAAACAGTACCTGTACTTGATCCCAACTAAGATATAATTACCCCTTATTGGGGGCAGAACAGCCCTATTGGGTTTATTTCATGGTTAAATGATTCCCTTTTCTCTGTAATAATAAAACAGTACCTGTACTTGATCCCAACTAAGATATAATTACCCCTTATTGGAGGCAGAACAGCCCTATTGGGTTTATTTAATGGTTAAATGATTCCCTTTTCTCTGTAATAATAAAACAGTACCTGTACTTGATCCCAACTAAGATATAATTAATCCTTATTGGGGGCAGAACAGCCCTATTGGGTTTATTTAATGGTTAAATGATTCCCTTTTCTCTGTAATAATAAAACAGTACCTGTACTTGATCCCAACTAAGATATAATTACCCCTTATTGGATGCAAAACAATCCTATTGGGTTTAATTAATGTTTTATTGATTTTTTGGAAAACTTAAACTTGGTAAGATTTTATAAAAAAAAATATATACCTAAACTTAACTGTGTATGCAGTCCCTCAAAATATAAGGGCCAATTTGACAATGTGATATTTTTGGTGAGGTGTTAGAGCTCAACACTGCCTCTAAGGGGCGGATTCATTAAAACACGAGTTTGAATCCCGAATGGGAAAAATTCGGATTGGATACGATAATTTCTGAAGATCGCAAATATCACGTAAATGCTTACGATAAAATCGTATTAGTCACGATAATATCGTATTGGCGATCCGAAAGTCATGGAATTTTTGTACCGAACAATTGTACACAGCGGCAGAACCTTTCCGAATTTTTCACGCAAACATACGAAAAAGTCGCGTGGGCGTACGGAAAAGTCGGGCAAGCGCGAAAAAATCGTCGAAAATACGCTCAGAGCGTTTAAATGAATGGTCCAAGCATTCGTGTCTTAATAAATCTCGCCCTAAGTGTTACCACCCAGTAGAACAATACAGTGTTTGATTGCTCAGAGTTAAACACATTGTGATGAACTGAAACACTGATCTGCTTTGATAAATGTCATTTCTTGACTGTCAGGGAAATGTTTCCATATATGTTTTTTAGAGCAATAAAGGAAAGTGTTGCTGCTTTTGCGGAGATGCTCTCTGCATTTTTAGATAAACTTTGCTTTTTTAAAATTTGTTGTTTTGGCTTATAAGCAAATGACAATATGTAGTGGGTAAAAAATGAGGATAGGAAAAAAAAAATAACCATCTCCGTTGGGATTACAACTATTTTCATCTCTTTTTTTGTCCCTATTTCTGTCTTTCCCCCCATTATTGACATCTCCATCAACTGTTACATTTTTACGCTTAAAGATGTTTGCACTCTGTCACAGTCACTGTTAAAAATGGTCTTGTCATTTTTCATTATGAATAACGTTTGTCTATATGCTTTGTATTGCTCTTGAAGTGAAAGCCTTGTGTATAAAATGCTAAACGCATGTAAAAATGGGCAATATGAACTGAACATAGCTAAACAGCTTCTCTGCTGATGGAAACAAATCCATTGGTAAGCTGCACTCCTCAGGAATTACTCCTGGAATATTTAAAAGAAATTTTATTTGAGGGAATTGGGAAAGGCCGCTCTTATGTCATGTGGCCACCAGTACCATCAGCAACATCATTGGCAGTAAGTCTGCATGCAGTATAGGTATAGGACCTGTTATCCAGAATGCTTGGGACCTGGGGCTTTCCGGATAAGGGATCTTTCTGTAATTTGGATCTCCATACCTTAAGTCTAAGGTATTCCCATGTTGGTACTATTTTAATACCCTACAGCATCTTAATGGATAATATTGTTGCAAATTCCATAGTGACATGGAATTCCCTTTCTGCTACAGACTCACAAGTAACTTGTCTAAACGCCATAGGAAGAAGGTCATTGTGCTATCACTATTAAACATAGCCTTTTATAAGGAACTAAGAACTAAGCAGATGTTATGGATTAAATGTCGATACAGGTATGGGATCCCATATCTGGAAACATTTTTCAGAAAACTCTAAATTATGGAAAGGCCATCTCCCATAGACTCCATTTTTAGCAAATCTAATATTTATTAGTACTTTGTACTTGATAATAACTTAAATGCATAGATCCATATTGGTGGTAAAACAATACTATTGGGTTTATTTAAGGTTATTTTTAGCAGACTTAAGAATCACGTATCGGGGAAAACACTTTAACAGTGCTTTGTTACTTTCTGTCATTTTAAAGACTCAAATTCTCCTATTAAGGTATTTCAAATGGAATGGTACTGATAGATGCCCCCCTAAAGTCTAGCTCTTGACTGTCAGATAAAAGCTAATGAATCCTGTTTTGTGAGATATTTGTATGCATTCCCATGCATTCCGGACTATAGATCCTATACCTGTATACGAAAGCCATTGCCCTGTACCTCCCTTGATTGTAGGGAAGCACCAGAAGTAAAACTTGGCACCTATAGATGTCAATTGCCTTAAAGGCACATGACCTTAAGGGTGAAGACACACGGAGCTACTAGTAGCGGCTACTTTTCGTGGCTACTAAAATAGACAATGCTGATCTTTTATTGATAACTGTCTCTACTTGTTTTAGCAAAGACAATTCTCAGTATTGTCTATGGCAGGGTATTTTCTGGGGTTTGGTAGCCATGAAAAATTAGCGGCTACTAGTAGCTCAGTGTGTCTTCACCCTAAGGCTTCAGTTTAGGATTGACCGAATACTTAGTGGCTGGTTTGTCTTGAGCAGGTAAATCGCAAAAAGAAAACGCAAGTGTTCATGTTTTCTCTGGGTTTTTTTTGTGCGGTATTTATTTTCCACAAGCAAGTTATAGGTAACAAACTTTATTTTTTCAAAAAAATATGGAAAGTAAAAATAAAAGCAATCATGCAAGAAAATGTGGACCGTATTACATTTATTTACCTGCATACGACCATTGATTAATAAATCAGACCCAAGTTTTGGGATGTATTCAAATACAGGTATAGGACCCGTTATCCAGAATGCTCTGGACCAAGGGTATTCTGGATAAGGGATCTTTCCGTAATTTAGATCTCCATACCTTAAGTCTACTAAAAAAATCAATAAACCATTAAGTAAACCCAAAAGTGGGTTTAATAATAATTGTTTTGCATCCAATAAGGATTATTTATATCTTAGTTGGGATCAATTACAAGGTACTGTTTTATTACTACAGAGAAAAAGCAAATTAGTTTTAAAATTCCGAATTATTTGTTTGAAATGGAAGGAGACAGGCTTTCCGTAATTCGGAGCTTTCTGAATAATGGGTTTCCAGATAAGGGATCCCATACCTGTACTGCAAAAAACTAATTGGATTTGGTGAAACCTTGGATTTAGAGCACCCCTACAACATGTCAACTTTTGAGCAATTAGATTGTCCCTAGCGGCCCTAGCAAGGTGAGACATTTTATGTATTGTAAGCTCTTTTGGGCAGGGCCCTCTTCACCTCTTGTATCGGTTACTGATTGCTTTATATGTTACTCTGTATGTCCAATGTATGTAACCCACATATTGTACAGCGCTGCGGAATATGTTGGCGCTTTATAAATAAATGTTAATGTAATGTATCCATGTATACGTTGTACCAAAAACTCATATTAGTTATATACAGTCTTGGGCAGAAATGTCTTCTCTATCACACTGTGCCAGAGGTGATGTAAACATCTTCTTAAAGACATTAAGATATATGATGTGCAGCTATACCTCCGGTCTCTAAAATGCATCGATTTAACAAGTTGTCTAAAATGAATTCTATTGGGATTTTATTGGGATAAGTTCAAATGATCCTCCCAGAAAAGAGCAGGTGGCATGCTATAATATGGTAATTATTACTGCACTGACTTAGCTTATGCCGGACGCATATCAGTTAATGTGTTAACGACCCGTTAATTACTTTACATGTGAAAAAAAGCGAAATTCCCCGGGGCACATTTGCCGGTGTGTGTCAGCATTAACAAAACAAGTGTATATAACAGACTGCAAGTCTGAACAGAAAATAAACACAATGAATATTGTAAACATAAATTAAAAATGAAATTAGACTTGCAAGTGGGTATATTTCTCTCTGGCAGAGTTGATAAGCAGTTTTCTGCACTATCAGTGCCAGTGTGAAGTGTGTCTGCTTTCCTCTTTATTTCCACAGGGAGGAAATATACATTAAGGGATTAGCTTTATGTTGGAGACAAATGAATGGCTTTAGTGAATATCTTCCTGTAAGTTATGGGCTATTAAACTCTTTGTTTTACCATAGAGAAATATGGGACTCTTTTTATCATGGGATTTTATACAGTGTCCCCCTTTTTTGCACAAACTTTTATTAACTTTCAGTATGCTGGATGAAATCAGCCTCTCTTATTACACCGAGGGAGGAAGTCACAGACTCGGCGAAGCTGGAAAGGTGAATTAGGATCCAGACCAGGTCTGGTTGCTAGGTTTGCATTTTATATAGAAACATATAATTTAGTACAGGTATGGGATCTTGATAGTTGTAGCTGAATCATTTAACTTGCACTGTCAAACTTGAGGTCCCGCTAATATTAAAAAGTAGTTGGCAGTGGCTGGGGTACCCAAGACTGATATCATATAATGATGTTGGCTTGGAAGGCAGCTCGGAAAATGAGATTTACAGTGGCGTCTGTCCTGTGCATTCCTTTACACAGTCCCCAAGCTGTGATGCTTGAGATATCCATTGTGGATAGTTGATTTATAGCAGGAGGTATACAACAGGTGTTCTCAGTTTGCCCTCATATAGGGTTGCCTCCTTCTCTGGAAAAAATACCAGCCTCCTATATTTTTTCTTTCTTCCCTATTATTAATATTGGCATTTAGCATCATTTTTACTGGCCAAACTGGTGAAATACCAGCCAGGTGGCAACATTACCCTCGTAGAATGAAGAGCTGCAATGATTGAGAATACAAGGGTGAACCTGCATGGTTCAAAGAAAAAAATTATTAGCATTATTACACAAAGTACTGTATCTTAGCTGTTTTTTCCATTCAGTATGTATGTAGCTTATTGCTTTAACATGCTGGTGTGTCCTGGCAGCAAAGGGGTTACACATAGTTTGTTTTAGTTGCCTCCCTGTATTGCACGAGGCCATTACAAAAGGTTAGCCGCACCATTACAACTGCTCCAAAATGAGGGAGGAAGCGGTTTTATGGGTCTCCAACTCCCACTTCAGCCATGAGAGCAAACTAGCATCAGTTTAAAGGTCAGGCAGCTGCGGTATGACAGAGAGAGGGGGGATATTAGAGGCAGGGGGTAGGTGGTGAAGCAGCTCAGCACTGGGGTGATTCCGCAGCATAAGCTTGTAGAATTATGGCTGCCCAGAGACTCAGTATCACTTTAATGAGTCCGTCTGAAGAGGTAGAGTCTGGATTTATGTAGCTGCTCATAATTTTCTGTTGAGACTGTTTATGGCAGACTCTTAAAATCCACACTGCTCATTTTTTTGTGTGTATAAAATTTCCAGAACCTTATCGTTTTCAACATATCCATATTTCCCCCCCAAACCCCACTACTTTAACCCATCTGAGTTTTTTTTTTTTTAGATCTTAGTAAAACCCAGTAGACAAGATAGTCTCTCATTTAAAATGTACAGCATACCTTGTGAACATGGGTTCGACAGCACAGTGGCCATTATTGCCATATCAGTCCAGAAGGAAGCCATGTTGGCTGCACCTGAAAAAGTCAGAGTTGGTTTCAAATTCTAATTATCAATTATCACCAATATTACCAATTATAATTATCCTGTGTTCAGTCTTTCTAAGGAAGAGTCTAGCTACACAATTTGATATCATGTTAAATAGTTTCACAGGGGTCAGGAGTAGGTTAGTCCTACCAGTTATTTCACTACCCTTCTTTGTTCTGAAAGACTTCTATTCACTTTCTCTCACTCTTACTACATTTTGAATGGCATGTTTGCCTATCTTTGTTCAGCAAAAAAATGTTATATGAAACCTCTTGCATCGAAAATGTTTGTCCCTGGTTACAGGCTTCTGATCCTGTTAATGCTGAGTCAAACAGTGGTGTAGTACAGTGTACAAAAGTACAGATATTTAATACTTAAAGAGATAGTGACCCCTGAAATGAAACATCTATCATAACAATGTCTTTTGCATGCTATTAATAATTTTGCTATAAAAGTATTTGTCCCATGCTTTTACATTACCTATCTGATTCCTATGTTCCTCTATGAGGGGGCTGCCATAGCATTAGAAACTATAACTGACAGCCTGAGAAGGGACAGTCAGGTTGGCTAAACGTCAGCAAAAAAAGATCAACATGACCTACAGGTAACTTTTTATGTAGATTCATATTTGAAAAAGTCATTTTTTTGTGTCAGTATCACTTTAAGTACATTTCTTTTAAAATATTTATACCTAGAGCTTATGAAGCTTCATAATATAAGAAACAAAATTCTGAACTATCTAAAGTTTCTTTCTTTGCTAGGGGATCAGAGCTATCATCGGATAAACTCTCCTCTTAAGGTCCCCATACACGGGCCGATTGTATCTGCCAATATCGGTCCCTTGGACCGATTCGGCAGCTTATCAGCCCATGTAGGGGCAGAAACGAGGGGCCTGCCCAACCAATATCTGGCCTAAAATTGGCTAGATATCGATCGGGCAGGTTAAAAGATTCAGTTGGATCGGGGACCACATCGGCTCGTTGATGCGGTCCCCGAACCAACTGCCCCATTGCCGCCAATATAACGAATCTTAACGTGTATGGGGACCTTTAGGGGACAGAAAAAAATCATATCCCTCCCTCTTTATAGACAAACCTTCTCCCTATTTTATTTTTTATTGCTGTCTTAAAGAAATTGTTCACCTTCATATTGATATATTTATTGTGTGTTTTTTTTATTTTTGAGCTATGATTGTATGATGTATGTAGCTGTTTGTTCAGCAACTCTCCAGTTTGGAATTTTAGCAGCTATCTGATTCTAGGATCCAAAATGAGCCTAGCAACCAAGCAGTGGTGTGAATGAGAGACTGGAGTATGAATAGCAGAGGGCTCGAATAGAAGGATAATATTATATAACAATATTTGTTTTGCTGCATTTGAAACCTGGACAGAGCTAGAAGAAGAAGGCAAATACTTCAAAAACTTCAAGAATGAAGACTAACTAAAAAGTTCCTAAGAATTGCTCATACTGTAACATTTCATGAGTTATCTTATAAGTGAACTATCCATCTGAAGGTTCATAACTGTCTTTTTGGACTTTACTTTATATTTTCTGGTTGAAGCGGGAGAAAATTGCTATGGCATTTGTGTTGCCCTTTCAGGTATACACAGTACTGCGTGTTTAGCTTTTCCTTGCAAACAGTTTTATGTATGACCACATATTTTAGTATTTCGTAGAGAGATGGATTTGCACTGTTAATAGAGCCTTAATAGGCAAAGGCTACCTTCCTAAACAAATTTTTGTTTATTCCGATAGAGCCCAAGATACATCTTGGTTGGGCCATTTGGTCTTCTGTTCATACATTCATGCTTCTGGGTAGAGGATGTCAGCACACTCATCACTCCAGCTTGGCAGTAAACAGTTACTCAGGGCTGTTCTTTTCCCAGCAGAGCTTGCTAGGAAGGAATTAAGGAATAATGGGGTCCATTTAAAGGTAGTTGTGGAACAGAAATCAGTGGCAAAATTATAGCCTAAACCCACACATTTACATTAACAATAGCCAAAACCCTGCTATGTGGGAGGGAAAAAAGCCATTTTAGCTGATACAACCAAAAGTCTGTTCCCAAAGTGCATCGTTAGAGCTCCATGTTTCTGATCAAACAGGTAGAAAGGAAGCAATATACATTCCTCTCAAGTTAAATATTCCAGCATAAACATTTACTGCCCCCAAATAAAAAAAAATAAATATGTTTACCAGGGAGCGAAATCTCATCCTAAGGTTACAACTTTCTTATCAGATTCAAAGGAGCTTCCGAGGAGGCTGGTAGCGAACACATATAAATCTGCCTCCAAAAAGGGTTTCTCAGTGCAGGGAAATGAAATAAACATTTGGAGTTTCTGATACACAGAGACTGTGTGCGTTTTATGGTGTGCAAGATTTATTTTACTGCAGATACTTTTCCCCAAGATTTATCAACACTTTTGTTGCTATGTGAATAGTTCTAGTAAAATCTGACCTTTTTTATGTAGAAAATGGGTTAAATAATTTAACAATTAATTTTTTGGGATAGCTAGCATTAAAGTACTTAGGACTTTAACATATTCAGTCTGTTATTTCACCTTATGATCGTGGGGTCAAATGATATTTGCAAAACTGGAGCCAAATATATATAAAGCATAATGTACTTTATATATTGTAAAATATAAGGATATTAGAGATCACAGAGGAGCACCATAACAATATAAAGGTTATGGAACTATGAAATCAGTATTGGGCCCACATCGTCTGCAACCTGGAGTAAACACGACTGTATTAGAAATAAGGATGAACCATTCCATACCATTCAGGGCAGCTCCATCTTGTACTGACATTATAAGCATAATTCTAATTTTTCAAAATGATTCCTTTTTCTCTGTTATTATAAAACAGTACCTTGTACTTGATCCAAACTAGGATATTATTAATCCTTATTGGAGCCAAAACAATCCCATTGGGTTTATTCAATATTTTTAAATGATTTTTTAGCAGACTTAAGGTATGAAGTTCCAAATTACGGAAAGATCCCTTATCCGGAAAACCCCAGGTCCCGAGCATTCTGGATAATAGGTCCCATACCTGTACTATTCACTTTACTAAGCGTCCCATAAAACTGCTGTATACCATCAAAGTAAATACGTAGTTGCAAAAGGGGCCTGTGGCTTGGTGTCATAAACTTTTTTTTAGCAATGCAAGCTTTTAATCTGTATTTGTTCCAAACTAATTGGTATAGCCCCTTTGCCAGCTATTGAGATTTACTAGAGGCTTAAGCTCTGGTAATATGTATGTAGGTATATTCTAACAGTATGCAGGAAAATGTGTCTTCTGCTGCACATTTCTCCCCTATCTCACATGCAATCACTGGATGAAAACAGATTCAAACCAAGCAGCACCATGAGAGGCTAAGTAATCATTTTCTTCCCGCTCTCTCTTCGGTTTCCCAAATTGAAGCGGACACATGATAAAAATGTCAGCCCCACTCTGCACGTCAGGCCCCTAACAGGATTACATGTCAGCCCTTAATGCCTGGATGTGTTCCCCCACCCCAACCATGAATGGCTGCATTATTGCTAGCGGAAAGTTCCGGTAATATATAGTAAGAGACAAGTAGCTCTTTATGGCCAGTGATTATTCGCTTTGAATGAAACCTGTGATTTATGTCCATTTAACTGAGCAGCTCCTTGTAAAATTCCCACCGCTGCATTTTTCCTCAATACAGAATGACTGAAGCGAAAGTGACAAGCGGCTTGCCGTGGAAATGTGCAGAGCGCTGTGGTGTTATATTTAATATACCTGACACGGAAATTGTGCACCAGCTGACTAACTTCTCCAATGCTTGAGGGTGGGTTGCTTAGGCCCACCGGGGTCCTCCAGGCAATTGTGTGCCGTAATCAGAACACTTGCTATCAATTTAACTAGGGCTCACAGACAGTTGTGCTTTTGGGTTTGTGTGCCATAGTTTTGGGGAGAGATGTGCGGTTTAACAGAGGAGGTTCCATAAAGCAGAAATGCAGAGAAGGCTGTGTTTTATTCCCTCTGGACCATTTGCGAATACCTCCCTACTTCTGATCTCATCTTTTCTGCAGTAATATGGCAGTGCCAAATAGAACATTGTCCTTTCTCTGCATTCTTGGTGAGGTGCAATACAATAAATTGAGAAGTGCTGCGCAGAGGACAAAGCCATGCACTTTTAAGTGTACCTTCTCTCCCAGGTGAACACCTTCGATTCTGCTGTGCTGTATAGTACTGGCGAAGAGCAACAAACATGCAGACCAGGCTCCACAGGGTGCTAATCTGTTTATTTATAATTCAAGAGCTGTAGCCCATTTATTAATAAACCCTTAATGAGCTCCAAAAAAAAAAAGGCCTGAGATTATTGCTTTTTACCATACCCTGCAATCAGATGGCACCTCGAGTGGATGTTTTACTGCAGCTTTTCAAGATTAACAAAAGGTTAATATTCTGACCTGAAGATTCATTTATTTAGTCTGGAAATGACGCCTGCTGTTCAGACCACGCTTATTTGGCACAAGATAGGCAAGGCAGGTGTTTGCAGACTTAAAGATACTCGGCATTCAGAGTAAATTTTCAACTGTAACAAAGGCAGTGACAAAGTCATGGTACTTATATATATATCACTAATAGAATTGAATTTATGTACAGCATATAGCATAAGTCACAGAGCGTTATTGTACTGTTTAAACCAACCAAAAGGAATTGAGAAAGATGCCAAAATTTATATATAAACCCACAGATAAGTAGATTGATCAACTAACCAACCTTATTTTATTATGGTGTAAATAAGCCACGCCAAATACCTCATTCGGTATGTGTTCCTTATTAATGCTATTGTACCAGTAGTATCTTTGTGTTCTTAGGCGTAATTATTTGGTGTGAAAGGTAATTCATTCCTTTAATAAATGATACATATTCCTGGTTTGTCTGAACTTATATGTTAGTTTACCTAATGTCACTGGGTAGGTATCAGTCTGATACATAGTTTTAAAGAATATTATACAAGATGAGATCCCAATATTGTGTTTACTCTTATGTTTGGGTGCTCACACAGCCATCATTCTAGTCCGGGTAAGTCAAGAGACCTGGTTTTAGGAAAAGCATTGGGATAATAAGTAAGCAACACTTAAAGTAAGTCAGCAGGGCATTAACCCATACGTGCTTGAGTCTTAAAGGTATTTTGTGGTGGGACATAAAGGTTTATGAGATGAGAAGCCTTACTCTCAGCCATACTCTTTAGGGTTGAACTACGCCAATTATGGGTTTTGGTCAGAATTTTAGAATTTAGGTTTTGGATCAAAAGTCTGACAGTTTTGAAAAGCATGATCACATGCTGAAACTGCTCTCTTAGGTGTTAAGTTCTTCATATTGAGCTTCACCCATTGTGGAATATAGGAGGCATATGTTTTATTGCTTAATATGGTTGCACAAGAATAGAATGTTATGGGGCACTTAATCAAGAACACAATGATTTATTGTTTACTGGGTATTTATACCCTCTTTTCAGCATGACTACAATAAATAGGACCTGTGCTGAACATATTTTTTCCTAATGTTTTAATCACTGAAAATATATGCTTTTTGTTATTTCTTGAGCTAAACAGGGAAACTGTTTAGATATCTGGGCTCTTGTAATCTAATGATGTGCCTCACAAGAACATGGAGTAGCTTCACTTTCCCTTTTTAACTAACTAAAAACCTATATTTTCAGTGTTTGAAACATTAGGCAAAAATATGTTCAGCCAAAGCCCTAATTATTGTACTCATGTTGAAAAGGGGTCACAGATCCTTTAAGACTTAATATGAGTAAGGTTGCCAGGTAAGACTTAGGAAAGTATTGCTATGTACTATGCCATATCAAAGACAAAAGCTACATGTTGTAGACAATGTTGTATATCATTGTATTATTGCAGCAGTGTGGTGTGGGGTTACTATTGAAATGCTAGCAACTCTATTATTATTATTATATCCATTGCATTTTACTGATTCTCAAGTGGATTTTCATTTTGTTATTTTACACAGGTCTCAGCATCCGAGGAGCACAGGAAGAGGATCCCCCAGATCCTCAGCTCATGAGACTGGACAATATGCTGTTGGCTGAAGGCGTTTCTGGACCAGAGAAGGGTGGTGGATCAGCAGCTGCAGCAGCCGCAGCAGCTGCATCTGGTGGTGGCTCCTCGGATAACTCCATAGAACACTCTGACTACAGGGCTAAACTCAGCCAGATCCGGCAAATCTATCACACAGAACTGGAGAAATATGAGCAGGTGCGTAAAGTCTACCACTTTTCAAAATCCCAAAACTGCCTGCAAGAATACAGATGGAGGAAACATTGTCCTAATATGACACAGACATCATATGGTGGGACTTGGGGAGCCAGTTGAGCCAATTGCACACCATACATAAGTTTGCTCCATCTATATGTGTACTTTAAGCAGGTAGGAGGAACATAAATTTAATGTAAGCATATACTAGACATAGAAGCTGCTGATGACCACTACAAAAAACTGCCTGTTGGTTCAGTAATTTAGCAGTAGCAAGCCCAGTTGAGATTTTATAATATCACAGCAAGCCACAGGTTTGTAGTAGTCACAGTAGTTGTCAGTGCTGTAGGACATAGGGCAGTAATGCAGGAAGCTTTCATCTGATGCCTGCTCTAGGATTATGTTGCATATTTTGTAGTTTAAATAGTCCTTTGGGTTATAAGAGAGTTTGACTGAGCAGAGTGAATAGATCTGCCTTATCTGAACCAATTTCAAATGATATATTTATACATACATACAGGTTCTTCTTTGTGGAATAAAGCTGGATTAACTTGAAACCCAAAACCTATCTTAGAACCATTACCAACCTTGTTTTAATTAGTGTTTTCAGTTATATATTTGGTGGGGATCATTGCGAACCACACTAAACAGCACAGAGCCTATTTTTGGATAGTAGCCCTTAGGATAAGCTTACCTGGACATAGTGAGGGAGGTACTTTAAAGATTAAACCTCTCCATATATTGAACCCCATAAGTTCTATGTAGGTTTTTGTGTAGAAACAAATTTATTCTGACAGAGAATTAATGTCATAATTTCCTTCTCTGATTGTCTCAAGAGACTTTTCTGTGATTGATTTTGCCATATCTAACAATAACACATTATCTTTAGTCTATGTTGTTTTCTAGAAACTTTCAGTAAAAGGAGTCAAGGAGTCCTTGCAAATGTGCTTGCACACAATACTCTTGCATGTTATCAGCAGCTTCAGTAATTTAGGTGACACATTGAGAGCCTTGAGGCACACTAAAGTTGGATTTTGCTAAAGGCAGAAGTATGGTTAAGGGTTTCCAGTGCCCCTTAGCATCTGTAACCCCTGTGATTTCAGCCCTGAGATGTCTCCTGAATTCATCCTTTATCTCTGCGTGGGAAACAATTCTGCATGCGTGTAGATTGTCTATGTTTCTTTTCTGTTGTTTGTCATTTTGCCATATATATATTTTAGGCCTTTGTGTATGGTTGTAGCCTAATATTTACCACTTATTTGGTCACAAAACAGAAACTTTTTGTTCCCTTCTAACCTTATTCTTTTCTTCAAAATGCTTGAATATAAGTGCCCATATTAATAATCTACTAACTGAATCATAGCAAAACAGCAAAAATGATGTAACATAAGGTTTGAGTGCATTCAGTGGGTTTTGAATGGCTTAAATTAATTAATAAATAAGATGATACCATGCCCCATTCCCTTCTTCATTTGCTTCTGCATGTGTCAGGTGATAAACCTGCTGAGAGCAGCATTTTTAAGCACTATTTATTCTCTTTCTTTTATGGACTAATTTCTGCACAGATTTATGAACTGGCTTTTATATGCTGAATTTAATGAACTGTATTTTTAAGTTTCTGATATGTCTGGATAGACAGACAGACAGATAGATACAAAAAAGGGAAGAAAAAAGAGAAAGAATGAATGAAAGAAAGAAGGTAGCTTACAAATGTGCAATTATATCACTCTGATCACACTAGCTCATTGACTTGGAAGAAAAGATGTCAACTGCAGTGGGGCAGGATGTGTTAACATTTGGGGTTTCTCTGTTGCAATATGGCCTAATATTGAATGACTTGAGACTTTTAGATATATATTTTAGAATGCATAACGAGGATCTTTTTTAAAGATAATATAACTGATTATGAATTACCACCCCAATTTTTTTTTTCGTGCACGCTGAACAAGATTTAATTCTAAGCAGCTTCCCACAAGATTGCAGCACACTGCAGAATCGTGACCACACCTGCTTTTGTGACCACACCCATTTAGACTCCACCCAATTTAATACGTGTTTTCACCAAATTTTCAGGAAAACTAAACTGTAGCAGTAGGGGGCAACATTTGCTTAGTCTGGTAACCCAAGACAACCATGCTTTAAGTGCACTTTGCCAACAGACTGCTGGTTGCTATGTATGGGTTATATAACCTCATCAAACCTGGCACCATTTACTACATTTCTGCTTAAAAGTAGAAATTGATGGAACAAGGGAGCTATATACCAGGTAAATAAGTTTTAGTTTCTTTACTTTAGATAAAGTTATAGAGAGAGTTTGGCTAGTTTAGTCAAAGAGGGTGAAAATATCATTCAGATTTGCATTATAGAGTATATGGCAGATGAAATAATACATTCATGGGTATCAGGACATTTGTAGCATGTTTTAGTAGCTAGAGCAGTCAGTGCATGGCAGCATAAACTGGCACCGTAAGCATATTATATAGTAAGAGGCCCTGGCAGGGGGTATTGAAACCACAAGTACAATTAACACAGAGAGTTGTGCATGCAGGCACTACAAGCACATACTATGAGAGGAAAGTAATTCTGGCACCCAAGCTACATTATATATGCATAGGCTGTGGGGTACCCAAGGACATTATATACAGAGAGAAACAGCGGGTACTGATCCCCTAAGGACATAATATATAAAATTTATGGCACCCAGTCACTAAACAGGACACTATATAGTAAGAAGCAAAGAGGCAGCGAATACTGGAACACCAAGCACAATATACACTAAAATAAATTGGGTATTGGCATAAAAATATATTATATAGCAAAAAGCAGTGAGCACAGGCACTCCAAACATATAATAACATTTGAGATTCTAGCATCTCCCCAAGCACTGCCTGACTCTCTTCCCCTGCCAAAAAGCAAGGTATTTGGTGCTGTAGGCTAGGAGCACTGTGTAACCTGTTGGAGGAAAAGACTGCATTGGTAATGATGAAAATTGAAATATCTCTTACTGCATTGATCCCATTTCTCCTGGTTAGACAACAATATTATGTTATAATGGAACAGGTGTACAATGCCTCCAATCTCAAGGTCCATAATTATATATAAACATAGTAATTTAGGTTAAAAAAGACAAACATCCAACATTTTGGTCTAAGTGAAACCAGAGGAAGGAGAAAAACTAAAGCCTTTCCAATTTGACTCAAAAATATTCCTTCCTAACTCCAAGAGGGCAATTGGACCAGCCCCTGGATCAACTTTATACTAAGATGATCTTTAACCCTTCTTGGAGCTGATAACATACACATATAGTCATGGCTCACGTTGTTATCCGATGGCCTCTTCTCCATTCTGTTCCTTTTTTGTCTGTTCTTTTACTTTTGCTCTTGCTATTTACTTTTTTTTTTATTTCACTTCACTTTTAAGGTTGCTTTTGCCTTTGTTCTGTTTTTGCCACATTTCCTTCTAGACCTAGCCACATTATTTTGCCATTTTTGTTCTTTTTCCCATCACTCAGTGATTTTTCTCTGCCCCTCTCTACACTTAAACTATTCTGATGTCCCCAATATTTTCCATTGCTCCACTAGCCTGCCCAATCTCCTTCCCATTTTCTGGCCTTTTATCTCTCACATCCATCTAATACTCTTTCTCCGGGAAACTAGCCCAAGATGCTCGCCTTCCCGTCCACTGAACACCCGAGAGCCTGTTCTTCCCTAGCTGCCTGGCTGTCACTGCTTCCATTTTTGCTATGTAGCGACATAACACGGAAGTAGAGGTGGAAGCACTGGCAACTCTGCAACTTCCAAAACTGCTTTCAGTAGCTATTATATTTACAAATTATATTTCAAATTGTGATTGAGCTTTGAGCAAAATAACATTTGGCATCTGTTTGTCTTTATTTATGCTTAATTTAGTATATGCACACACACATATACATGTATGTGTAAATACACCTACATACAGAAAATTACCTAAGGAACTTGAGATTGCTAATGCTCTGGATTTTCGTTTCTTCAGGTAAACATTCTGTTCCCTTATCTAAGAGGTGGTTCCTTTGTTCTTTTATATATGAAAAACTATTTTCTACTATCCAGAATGTCCTCTAACATATCTAATGTATTTGCAAAGATTATTCATGTCCACTCACAAGCACTTTTCTCCAAAGAAAACAACCCCAACTTGACAGTCTTTCCTTATAGTTTAATTGTTCCATTCCTTACACCAGTTTGGTTGTGCATCTGTGCAGCTTTTCTATCCCAAAAATATCATTTCTATAGGCTGGTTCCCAAAACTGCACTGCACTGCATACTCAAGATGGGGTCTTACCAGGGATTTATAAGGAGGCAAATGCCTGTTTTCATAACTCAAGTCAATGCCCACATTTATGCATGACAGTACCTTATTTGCTTTAGTAGCCACTGATTGACACTGCTTGGAGCAGCATAATTTCTTTTTCACAAAAACAAGGGCCAAAAAGCCCCTACTGATCTTTTTTAGATCTCCTTATGGCTTGGAGAGTAACCAAACCCACAAATAGTTCTTCATTAGGGATGCCCCCAGCAAAATTCCTTTTTTTTTTAACCTTGCATTCATCAGCTTTGAACTTTGTTTTCCAGTTTGCTGGCCATTTCTTTAATTTAGTCTTAGGAACGTCATAGTTTTCCACAATTTAGTAATATCAGCAAAAAAAAACAAACCAAACAGTACTAACAATTCCCACCTCAAGGTAATTAATAAACAAGTTAATTAATAAACATTTGGTTTTTTTTCTTTGGGAATGAAACATTGTTGGGAATGAATATCTTATACAAATATTTTTTTCATAACCTACAAAGGATTTGCAATTTACCTATTATTATTATATACATATATATGAGGAAAGCTGTTAAAACGACTGCCAGTAACCCCTCTTATTCAGGATATATAAATAAGGAGGCAATGTGCAGTCTTAAGCAGAAGGACACATCTTTCTAAGGGGTGTAGCAAGATTTTAATTATCTAAATGTAAATACTTAACGAATTTTACTTAGAGTAATGAGCTAAAGTGCATGCTACATAAATGAGATGTACTAATTAATCTTGTATGAACTAGTGCTTTAAAGTGATGCTGGGTGAATCCCACAAAGTTGGTTCCATGCCAGATAGTTAATCAGCCTTTTAGTTCATACATGGTTTCCCTTAATAAGTTTGGAGATATTCAGCAAGCATTCAAGGAAATAAATCCCTGCTTATTCTGAGCACCACGCAGAAACTAGTCTGATAACAAACAAGTCTCCTCTGATCTCCGAAACGTGCAGTGGGTTATTGATCTCAGATTTTTTCATCTATCTACTAACAGATTAGTTTGAGGAGTTTTCTATGTACACCTCTGTGCACAGCTTATGGAATGTTCACTTGGGTAGAAGTATTGGTTACTACCCTGCTTATATTAAAGCAAGGGCAAATGATCCTTCCTACATGTCCAGGGGCTTCTACATTGGCTAGAGTTTTCTGCGCCTAAATGCCTATTTATCTGCATGTTTATTTTTAAATAATAAACTTACTAAATATAATAATTTATAAATTCAGTACTGTTTTACAAATAATAAAGTTGCTTTTCACTGTCGCCCTCCCAGCAATCTGTTGTAGCTTTGAAAGCATGTACAGCCAAATTTTGCTTATCCAAAAGCTCTGCCACAAGCACCAGCAACTTGTTTCCATGGAGGCTAGTATCATTTGGTCATCCATGGGCCGTATGAATGGACTGTTGTGGTCACTTATTCAGTATTTTCGTGTCTATTCTTACAGGCATTAATTATACACCCTGTCTCATCATTATGAACTTTTTCCTAAGCACCTAACCCATGTGTGCAATTGTATGTCACTGCAGTTCAATACGCAGTGTTTTATAGCAGACTTACCAAAGCAGATCCCAAAGATTACATTAATTCATCTCCCTTACTGTACTAGAATGTTCAAATATATGTGTGGGCATTCCATATGCAGGCCAAACATTCTGACATTAGCATGATTTTTCTAAGGTCAGACTATCAAACTTCTATGTTTTTGCCCATTTTAAGCCTTCATTATTATACTTTGCAAATGCTATGGCAAGCAACATTGTAAAGTAATATACCAGATACTACAGGCCAGATCTATGTAGTAACCCGCTTATTGCTTTTTTTATTTACTTTTAGGCGTGTAATGAGTTTACAACCCATGTGATGAATCTACTAAGAGAGCAGAGCCGGACACGCCCCATCTCTCCAAAAGAAATAGAGAGGATGGTGGGCATTATTCACAGGAAGTTCAGCTCCATCCAAATGCAACTGAAGCAGAGCACGTGTGAGGCAGTCATGATCCTGCGGTCAAGGTTTCTTGATGCCAGGTAGGGGCAATTAAAGCTCGGATTTTTGGGGCATTCTTCCTAGTATTTGATTTTAACTGCTGGCTCATTATGTGTAGTGGGCTACAAATTTTTGGTTTTGCCAGTTTGCTTCGCCTTTATGTTTACTTTTAGCATGGTTTAGCTTCTGAAATTCCAAACTTAAGAGCTGTTTAACAAAAAGCTAAATAACTCAAGAACCACAAAAATAGAAAAAAGGACAAATTGTCTCAGAATGTCAATGCTCATAGAAAAAGTTAGTTCAAAGATGAGGGTTCTGTAAACTGTCCATATAATCACTTGCTGTATGTAATATTACAGAGATTCTAATAAAAGAGTGACCCCAGTGCCCACACTATCATCAGTTATGGCATTGTGATTTGTTGCTGTCGATTGCAAATGTCATTGACAAAGATAATAGGGACAAGGGGTAGTTGATTCTAGTCCAATGGGTTTTTAAGCTCACCCTGCACAGTTAGATCCTCTCATTCAGTTTTGCCTTCCAATATGGCCAACCAATTACCCCCCCCCCAATTATCACGTCACATGATGGCCTATGCATATGAGATTTTTAATAGCTTGATATCTGATTGGGCCCGTCTCAGATATCAGTCATTGGGGATAGTGCTTTGGCTCACTATTAGCTATACCAATTAGTTGCCTTAGAAGCCAAAATGATGTTGTAAGCTGCAAAAAGCATACCAGCAGTACTTTAGGATAGACCCATGTTCTGGCAGAACCCTCAGGTATATGATGTTTATTACTTTTTTCTCTCTTCTGCAATTTTTATTTCGAATTACAGTTTTTATTGTTTATATATTAGAAATGCCCCACCAATACTATTGTATGTTTTAAAAAGTAGTGCAAAAAGACTGGGGTGAGGTTGCTACAATATTGAAACCTTACTAAGTACAATTTTCAAAAAAAGTAGCCTACAAGTAAGAACATTCAATCGCGATTGCCCAGTTCAGTTACCTCTCAACTGCCTACTCAAGATAAATAAATTCTCAGTCGCTGCCACTATAGAATAGGATATCCTCTCTGTCCATAGGGCTTTTCTTTTCTTTTGTTTCAGTGAAAATCAAAAGAATTGGCCAACTAAATAGTATTATAGTTATTTACATTTTAAAAATTCCCTTTCCTGTTATTGTTTCCTTTTCTTGTAGGCAGACAGAATAGAGCAATAACAAACCTACTGCTGCCCCTAGTGAGAGATTGCTAAAACTACTGTACATTCTTTTGTAATTCCTCTATGGGGCTGAATGTAAATTGCACAATTGCAGTTTATGCCCCATTTTGTTATTTCATTTTCTTACTTCAGCTTTAGTTTATTCTGATTTAGAAGCTTGAAAAATATATCTTGGTAATTGTAGTAATTATTAAACTGACAAAATCAGATCCATTAAAATGGCAATGTTAAAAAGCCCTAAAGCTAAATCAGCAAGCTACTTAAAGTGATACATTAACCCTTTACTCCTTAATTCATTTATTTACAAGATCAGACGTATGTAGTGTAGCTGAGCCCATTGGGCCCTAAGCAGGCAGATTTCTGTATGCCTTATGGCACATTAGCCCTAAGGCCTGAAGCCTGTTCTTTCTAGGCCTTTCCGCAGGGAGATGGTCTATAATCTATAAAACATGTATCACCAACTGAGCATCCCATCTGTGTTGGGGGCAGGATACTTGGAGATATGCCTGCCATATAGCATTTGAAAGATTTTAAAAGGTAAGATTATTAACTCACTAAACATTGCCACTAGGACAAAGAAATGCATCATGTACTAGTTGTTTAAGAAATTAATGAACTTTATATAAACTGCAGTATAACATAAAAAGGTAAAAATTGCATAGAAGTTAGAAATAACTTAATTTCCACCCAGTTTAAACCTGCTGCTACCTTCACTTAAATAGCAAATCATTATAGCATTACTTTACAGAGTAACGTTCCACTCGTTTGACCCCCAGCAGTATCACCATACCAGCAATAGCAAGAAAATAGAGCCATGCAGTTTACTACCTGAAATTGTCTGATCCTAGAAACCCTTGCCCTTATCACTAGCTAGCCGAATTTTGATGGATTAATGGCACCAGTAACTGACCCCCTCTTGAGCTCAAACAGCTTTATAGTCTTAGACTGTATAGTTATTAGGCAACTATATTGCAGAATTAGACATCACAAACTGTGTGCTTGCTAATCCTGATCTCCTGATGTGGATCTTGCTTGCCTTTTCTAGAATTTTTTTTATCTGGGTTTAAAAAAAATAATATCTGACCAAGTTTTAGGTGGCAGGCTTTCAATTTAAATCTGTAATTTTTTGATAATGTATTAAAAATGCAATTGTGGGAAGCAGCAACTTTCAATGATACGCCAGAACTCCAGCTATGAATAATAGTACAGGTATGGGACCCGTTATGGAGAATGCTTGGGATCTGGGGTTTTCTAGATAAGGGTCTTTTCATATTTTGGATCTTCATACTTTCCGTCAGCTAAAAAAATCATTTAAACATTAAATTAAACCAGTTTTTTAAAATTAATAGGCCATTTTTTTTAGTTTATACATAAGATATTTATCTTGACAGTAGACTTACTGATCTACAAGTACTCAATGTAGAATGGTGCTAAATGTTTAAACTCTCCAGTTCTTCAGTAATCATTTGATCTATTAATTTATTTCCCCTCCGGCGAGCCCACCTGATGATCTGGGTTTTTCTTTTTTTGCAGGAGAAAAAGACGTAACTTCAGTAAGCAAGCCACAGAGATCCTAAACGAGTATTTCTACTCCCACCTTAGCAACCCTTACCCAAGCGAGGAAGCCAAAGAGGAGCTGGCAAAGAAATGCAGTATCACAGTGTCACAGGTGAGCCCACCCTGCCATATCTGTGCTCTTTGCATTCTTAGCCCTGGAGCAGATTACCTAACAGGGTTTTAATTCCCAAGTAACAAATACATTTCATGAATGCAATTATACTTTATTAATACAAACAATTATAACAAATTCTAATTAGTATATCTCTGTGCATCACACAATTAATTGTTTAAAACGATAGAACTGTCCTGCCCCTCAATCATGTGAATTTTAGCATTGCACCTCAGAGGGACTACTGCTGGGCAATGGCACACCTTGTGATTCCATGTTTTTTCAGCCGGGTAATTTATAGCTATGTGGGTAGGCAAAAAGGCACTTGCAATCGCTCTACGTTGATTTAAACAGCAACCCCATGCAATTGTGGGTGCACTCATCTTTCCAAGTGGCTATAACCCAACACCCAAGTGCATCCGCAATTCCAGGTGATTGCTTTTCAAATCAGTGGGGAGAGGTTGGGTCCATTTTCTCATCCATACAGCTATTTACCCCTCAATCACAGAGAATTTCTATGCTAGCTATAGCCCAAAATAAAATAACATTACCCTGTGTGTTTGCGAGCAAATGCACCATACTCCTAGTTAGTAGCTTTAACTAATCGTTGGGTCTGAAGTCATTCTTATTATCATTAACAAGTATTTATAAGCACTTGTACGATTTATAGTCCTGTACGATAGATGTTGTATACTCACACAGATTACATACAAAATACAACCAAAACAAGAGGTAAAGAGGCCCTGCTTAATAGGTCTTACAATCTAAAAGTTAGCAAGAACAGAATGCCTGCCCAACATTTGCAGACACAATGGAGAGAACTGATGCTAAATCACTTCTTATTTGCTTTGCATTGTGAGCTGGCAGGGAGAAACTGCTGTTGAATACCCTACCAAAAATGTAGTCTGGCAAGATTTTGTTGAACTAAATGATTAGGTTTAGTGTGTGTAATTCAATATTTTAAAGTAAAAAATATAAGTGTATATTTTTATAATATTTAGAAGTAAAAAGTGTTTTCTGAGAACTCCATAAACCCACTTTTAGGGCCTTTAGGGATGTTCAACAAATTGTATTCATCCATTGGACCCATTTGCTTTTGATTAAAGCATACAAATATGTTTCTTTATACAGAGAGCTTGTTTATGTATATATTGCAGAAATTAGATAATCAATAGAGACACATTACTTCTTTCTGTGCCAAGGTGAAATTAGATATCACCCATTAACCCCACAGATACGAGACTCTGTTAGGCCATTCTTGATTGTATGTGCACTTCTCATTGGGCCAGTAAATGCAATAAATTATATGGGCATAGGGTACTATACATGCAAAGCCATAACAATCTCTGTGTATGTATGATTTCCATTCAACGGATTCATTAATTGACTTCTAGCATCGCAAGAGAAAAAGGAAACGCTCGTCCTTATTGCACGCAGACACGCTTTATTTTGGTTCCCTGCAATTGCAAAATCTAACACTTAGAGACCTTATTTTCCTGTTTTTTTGCTGGTAGTTGTTATGCAGAAACTTCTAACTTGACAGTACACTGAGAAAGGAGAGACTTTTTCTTTTTAACATTTTATCATATGTGGCTTTAAAGCTATATATGGGTTTAAAAGATTTACATACAAATTCCCTCACTCACAATTACTCACTCACGCATATCAGGCACGTATATTTAAGCCATTAAGTCAACATTATATAGTATTATATTATATAGCTAACATATTTTGATCTATCTTCTTACCATGGCCACAAATAATTCAGCAACAGAATAGAAGGTAGCATTCTCCCGTGCCTTTACAGGTCCACAGAAAGCCATTATCACAGGCAAGCTGAACAGATACACATTACATCTACAGTGCCTTTACATATGCTCATTTTCAAGACAGTTAATGCCTGGATATTTGCCTGTATCTTTTAACCAGTCCGTGATATTAACTGGTCCTTTTCATGCAGGTTAAACATAACGTATGAGCGGCTCTCTTTTCACTGCTTCCAATTAAACCTCGCTCGTTAGTTTAACCTCAAGGTAATGCCATCAAACAATGCATGTCAGGGAAACACTGCCCACAGTGGCAGTCATTAATTTTAATTGCCTTGATATTAAAGATAAGGAAGAATAAGAGAAACTGGGACGGAATCCTATACCACGTCAAAAAAAAAAAAATCCTGCACCCTGAGGCCTCCCGAGGCTCAAACGATATTAAAATGTAACGGGGGGAGGATGGAAGGCAGCCTTTATTAGACATGGCTATTGTTGAGAGTACTGAATTGTCCTCCTCTGCACACGCCAGAGATTTCCTCACTTCTAAAGCTGTTAATAAAGCAGTAATCTGATTTTTTTTCCCTTAATAATTATCCGCCCGCCTTCATTAATGTGTTATTGCCCTGCTGGCTGGCAGGTTAATGGTAAGCAGAATATATAAAATACAGGCAAGTATTGGCCAGGGACAAAGCAAAGAATGAGGCATTGGCTCTGCAGGGTAACAGCAGAGAGTGGTTTGAAGACATTTGTGCTGTAAAACTGTTAACAATTCACTGACAAAATTACAGTTACGCAGCCAGCTCCAGATTCAAGCGCATCAGCACACAAACGCTTCAGCCTTCTGCATCTCTCAGCCAATAAACATTTACACTTTTCATTATTAAAATTTGAATATTTTTTGCTAAAATAAGTATACACTTCCTGCCTTGTACATTTGTTAAAAACAACTTTATCTTACTATGAAATATATTATTATTTTTGCTTTTACTCTTGGTCTTTGGCTTAAGCTGGCCCTGATTTGGTTGGGCAGTTTGACTGATTTCAGTCATACTGCCCAGCCATCTGGACATAAAACCAGGCCAGGGGGCTGTTTTCACCAATCATCCTGCAATCCTGCCATGTTGCAAGTTTTCATTGGCCGGTGCACCATGTTGGTAGGTACATAGGGCATAGGCAGATGAGGTGGCCCATCTTCACTTCCTCCAGTTTCAATCATTTGAGCTTTCTATCCAAGCAAATAGAACAATTCAAAGTGGCCATTCACATGTATGGCCACTCCTACTTCATCCATTCTGCCCGCTGGCCAATAAGTGGCCTTTGTTGGTCCTGTTCACTATACAGTTATTGTGAGCAGAAAAATGCATGTGACCTGGAACACTGAGTAATTAAATTGCTGGATTTCTCCATGATATATTAATCAATAATAGGTCACATTCCTGTTTTAAGAGCTTTAAAACCTGATGCTATCACTATTAAATAAAATAAAATCATGTCTTTACAATATTATTGATAGCTTAATTCTCTGTCTTAAGAATTACACTGTAACTGGATTTATCTTTAAATCTATATTGCAAGTCTCTATATTTTTCCCCCCCTTTCTCACTAAAACAATTTTCTGCAAACAGACCTATTGGCTTACGATAATGCTATATTTAATATGATGTATTAGTATAAGATATGCATGTATATATTTTGTTTTTGTAAGTATTGGAAGTATTCCTAGCACCTAGGCAGCTTACCCTAGAAGTGAGAATTACCCCAATAGAGAAGCCTTTCTCAATTGGGAAGCTTAGACTGGATTACATTTAGGTGGTATGTATTTTATCTATATAATTGATTGCATTGATATGTATCATTGATGCTAAGCAAACCTGTATGCTTTATATCTTTATAAAGGAGAGTCCCTTTTTGGCAAACTTCACTGTTTATGTATTCTTTTTTTGAGCGCACAAGTATTTTAGTAAGATTGTCAGCTTACAGTATATTAGATAATTCAAAGATAGAAGTGGAAAATAAGTGTATAAATGTTAAAAATGAATAAGAATAATAAGTAAAAATGTTTACTTTTAACTTCAGTCTGCGTTCATCAGCTCCTTTCAAGCTGCACAGTTAAGTTTAAAGACAATAACAGCAGCCTCTTGGTTTTATTAGGTATCAAACTGGTTTGGGAACAAGCGGATACGGTACAAGAAGAACATTGGCAAGTTCCAAGAAGAAGCTAACCTGTATGCAGCCAAGACTGCAGTGAATGCTGCTCATGCAGTAGCTGCTGCTGTACAAAATAACCAGACAAGTTCTCCCACTACACCAAATTCTGGTGAGTTTGTGGGGATTTTGACAAGAACAAGGGATGGGGGTATAGTTGCGCACAAATACATCGTACATGTCTTATAAACTCAAATTGGGGTTGAAGCAACAGGCTTTCACAGTAGAGCCTGAAATGAGGGGAAACTCTCTTTTCTCTTCTTTTCTGCCCCCACTGTTGTCCTCAACCCTTATAACGTCTTTCTTACCTAGTTACCTTTTCTCTCTCATACTAGTCCTTTTAAAAAATACTGACACCAGAAATAAAACCTTTTTTTACATCTTCATAACATATGTCTTTGCTTGCTATTTATAATTTTGCTATAAAAGTATTTGACTAATGCTTTTACATTACCTATCTGATCCCCCATGTTCCTCTATGAGGGGGCTGCCATATTTGTGCAGCAGTAGTATGTTAGCATAAGAAGCTATAACTGACAGGCTGAAAAGGGACACTCAGGTTGGCAAAACAGACAGGTTTAGGAACTTCAAGTAACAATTACTTACAAAAGCAAACCTATCAGCGAAAAACCATTAATGTGACCTATGGGGAACTTTTAGTGCACATTCAGATTTTGAAGAGTAGCTTTTTAGAATCACCTACTCATTTTACTTCCACTCTCCATCTTTCCCCGCACTTTCCTGTTATTCATTTTTATTGTTTTGCTCTTCTCCCTTCAATTCACTACTTTTTACAGACTCTTTCCAGTTGTATCTTTTCATCAAGCCATTTTTGCTATTTTCACATTTTTTAACTATACCCACACCCTTCTGTTTCTTTTTCTTTCTTTTTTTTTATTTCTCAGTGTTCTTTTCTAATTCTATCATTATGTCCAACCATCCCCATTATCTCTCTTTCTTTCTTTTTTCTTTCTTTTCTCTGTGACTTTTCACCTTCATCCTTTTTTTTTATCCTTTCACTTGTTTCTGTCTTTCTTTCCCAACTCTTGCCATACTAGAACCTCCTCTCTTATAGTGGCCAAATGGGCACAGGTCCTGAGGTGCAACCTTGGAACTCCAGCGCAACTCTGAGATCAGTTTTGTAGGTTTCAATGAGGCTCAGATATTAGTTGGGGCATAGCTGCTATAGTCATATGTTACTAACTAGTGTGATCATACATTTTCATTCTTGAATGACTGAGTTAAAAATAAAATGTTATGTTACTCAATGTAAAGTACCGGCTGACTGCTACGGCTGTAAAAGGAATATTATGGAATCCTGGATATTATTGATGTGTATTTAAAAGCAAAAAGGGTTTCACATCATGAATCCATGCCAAATGGTTGATCCCACAGGTGAGTTGGTAAAGACCCCAGACACATACAACTTAGAATCTTTTTTCATCAACTTTCAAAAATATAAAGGCCCCAGTATAGATCCAAGACAGTTACTTAGAATCTAGTATCATCAGCTTTCAAAAACCTAGTGCAAACTAGTCAGTTTTAACTACGATGAAGATGAGAATTTCTCAACTTAATATTTCTTCATATTTTTAATCTCTTCCCCTAGATCACTTTTTTGGCAACCTCTTCTGTATTCAGCTCCTTCACTCTTTCCTTTCCTAGGTTCTTCTGGTTCTTTTAATCTCCCAAATTCAGGCGACATGTACATGAATATGCAGAGTCTGAATGGGGATTCTTACCAAGGGGCCCAAGTTGGAGCCAATGTGCAATCACAGGTAGGAGAGACGTCCCTGAGTCATTCCAAAACTCAGTGCACCTCCCATTGCCATTATCAAAGCACACAAACAAAAAAGCAATGTGTGTTTACACAATTGGCACCATCTAGACCCTGATTTCTCAGGTTTTATTGTAACCCTTGTGACTGCCATCGGCTCTGACTTGAGTTCTCACAGGGAGGGGGAAAGTGTAGCTGAAAACAACAGATTCAAATATATCTCTTAAGTTCAAAAATGATATTTTGTTGGGATTATTGATTCTTTTATCAGCTCTGTGAAATGTGGTTGGTTTCATTCGCTTATATGTGAAAGGGGGCTTATATAACCCTTTCTGCTTTAGGGAAAGGTGCCCTTTGGCATCAGAAGGGTTACAGATCTGTGTGTAAATATTTTTTTTTCCCGAAACCTAACTTGAAAACAAATCCAGATCAAGATATCTCTTTGTAAAAGTCAAGCAAGTGGCCAATGACAAATCTATATATATGCATGGCTGCTCAGAAACCGAATCCTAGCCAGGGGTTCTGAAAGAAAATTTTATAGATAGTATCAAACTCATCTGGTACATGGAACATATTGTCAGTCTGTGGGACACCACAGACTTAGAAACAAAGTATATTTAACAATAATAGTATTTCTTTGAGCTGTTTAAAGAACAAAATAAAACGTAAATTCCTTTATTGGTTCTATCACAGGTGGATTCCCTTCGTCATGTTATCAATCAGACGGGAGGATACAGTGATGCATTGGGAGGGAATTCACTGTACAGCCCGCATCACCTTAATGTAAGTAGCTTGAAACTTAGACTAAAACCAGTCATATAAACCTAAAAATACAACCCTTTATTAATTAATTTATTTTTTAATTCTTAAATCTCAGGCTGTTGTACAATGTGTGGTACAAGGAAAGGTGATGTGATGTAACGTAACAGCAGTCAGAACCTGAAAGGGAAAAATATAGGCCCTGTGAGAATATGAGACAAAGATGTCAGAACTATAGGCATGCAACCAAACTCTACAAATCCTTTTTTAAATATAGATTTTATCATTTTTCCTTGTAATGTAAGTGAATTGTTAGTGTGCTCTGTCTGCCTAAGATTGTCCTGCTTTTTGGCAAGTCAGTGATGCTGTTAACCAGGGAAATCAGTCTGTGAGTTTGCATTAGGAGAAAAATCTCAAATTATTTAATATAAAAATATAATAGAACAAACTCTATTTGTAAACAGAAAAAAACATACATTACTGTTTAATGGAATTTTGATGAAAGTTAGATATCTGCATTGAGCAACTGTAGATTGTTCGTATTGACCAAAAGCAGAGTCTGCCTAGAATTTATTTCCAGTTGGTTTCTAAATGAATTCTAAAAATCCAGAAAAACAAATTTGAATTTCCATGTTTTCAGCCATTTTTTAAAGATGGACCCACATGGCCTATTTTGTCAATCTCTTTAATTGGCCAATACAGTCTATTCAAACAAAATTAATTTAACCCACAAATAACTTTTGTCAATATCATATGGACAGTTTTATTTATTGGCCCCCTACTGCACCACCTAATGAAAAGCAACTTTGCATGCAAGGTACAGACATTGGGGCATAGTTACAGGTGGTGTAAAAGGGGGGGATACAGAGGACCTGGGTTTTGGGGGGAGGCTTCCATTCTCCCTTTTAATAAATTAATACATTTTAAAATTGTTATGGATTTATTGGAATCAAGCATTAATCAGAGGCAGGGATATAAAAAGCTTTATCTTAATCAGTTGGTCATTGAAGGGGAAGATCAATTTTAATTCCTAGTTATAGATGGACCTACTCTTAGCACATTTTCAGTTGGTCTCCTTTTGTATTGTTTATGTATTTCTAATTAATAGTCTTTCTGTTCTGCCTGTACATTTCTAACTGTAACTAGAAATGTAGTTACAGTATTGTTTATATAGTCCCTCCCTTACTCATTTTCCATTCTGAGTTCCAAACCTCTGCCTGATTTCTATGATGATTACAGCGCTGCGGAATATGTTGGCGCTTTATAAATAAATATTAATAATAATAAAAACCACAAGATATCTGTTTATAGTTAGTATTTGTTTATAAAGCTTTAGGATACTTTGTAATATTGGCATTAACATGGGTTCCTTCTTAAGTTTTAACACTTTATATTCCAACCAGAGGCCTTAGGGCCATATGTGGCAATCAAAGTGATTAAATGATAAGCGACCTGCTGATAAGTTGCCTACAAATAAGTTGCCATTATCTACCCACCTGGGTAGAGGTTTTTCCATGGACAATATCAGACCAAATTATTTTAGGCAAATCCTAGCAAAAATACACCTTTCTCTTACTTTATAATTTTTGGAGGTGCCTGGCAACTTTGACGTGGTGTTCTACCTCTACATATAAATGTCACCTCACATCAAGCCAGCCAAGTAACTAAGACATTTATTTCCAGATAAACTTTAAAGAGCGTTGAAGGGCAGACATTTTGTAAGATTGTCTGCTAATAAAACTGTTCTCCTGCGCTGACGACATTCCTGAAGACAGTCTACTTTAATCGTGGAAGACACGTAACATAAGATTATAAAAGGCAACTTGCAAATGTCACCAATTTGGAAAATGGCAGTGTCACACAGAGCCTTTGCCTTTCTGCTGTGGCTTCTGGTGAAAATACCAGGTTCAGTCTGACATTCTAACAGACACCTCTCAGTTAAACTCTCACATGCAGAAAACGCCATCATTAACCTCCTTTAAGCAGCAAAGTCATGGTTATAATCAGCCTTCTGGTACAACATATTACAATTAGGTGGGTGGAAAGATCTTTGGTTTAGGAGGTGGACAGTAGTGATATATTTAACATCTATAAAAGCTGCCTGATACAGTACTACATTATACTAAAACTACACTGTCCTAAAAAAGCAGATCCAAAGTAAGATAATAAAATGCATTAGTAATACTGCTGTTAATTTCATTTGATTCATAATGTATATCTTTATAAAGCCCTACTTATGTACGCAGCGCTGTACAGTAGAATACATAAATACAAACAGGGGGTTATTAAGATAATAATAGATAAACACACGATATTGCAATAAATACAAGGTACAGTTGCAATAAGATAAGAGTCAAAGACACAAGAGGATGGAGGTCCCTGCCCCGTAGAGCTTACAGTCTATATGGGAGGGGAACTTACAGACACAAATAGGCAAATATAAGTGTTGTAGGTCACAGTGGGTGACACTACAATATAAGTGCTAATTATATTTATTTATATATATATATATATATATATATATATATATATATATAATGTATATTATTCTGAAGAATATATAAATATTTTATATATTTTTTTATTCCATTTATTTGGTCCACAGTATTTCGTTTTTTTTAGTCTACAATATTTGTCCCAGACAATCAAGCATAGAATATGTCTCATTTTCACAGACACATTTCTGCCCCCTCCCTCACAGCGCCAGTCAATATTAACGATTCCCCATACGACTGAAACTGTAATGTTGTAGCAGGGGAGAGAAGGAGAGAGGTGGGACGGGTGATAATTAAATACACAAATCGTTTGCGTTTGGAATATCAAATGGGCTCTTTTTGGGGGCTTATAAATAACTCATAATAACCCACAAGAAACTGTCTGAAAAGAGGCTTTTAGTTACAGCATTCCTTTTTTTCATTTAAAACATCCCGAAATGCTTCAGAGAGTTTGCAAAAACCCTTATCAACGTGATAAAATATGAAGCTGTTATTGCCTGCAGCATTATAGCGGACATGAATTCCATCTTTTCTGATGAGGTTTGATAAGGCGCTCTCTTATAATACAGAGCGTAATCTCAAACCACCAGAGGAAAGATTAATTTATTTGCAAAAAAAAAAAAAAATCCTGTAGAGGGAGGGGGTCTGAAATCTGACTGACGTGGGCTCTTCCAGCTGCTTCGCATGGTAAAAAATATTACGCATTTGTTGTTTATAAATTAGAATGAGAAGCCATAAAGGACATAGGGGGAAGAGTGATAGGTATTATGAGTGATAGATATTACATATTTGGGGCCTTGCTGTCGGGAACTGAACACACCGCAATAGATCAGAGCCTTTACACATCCCTGCATTAGATTTACTAAACTCAACTCTTTCGAGGCTGAACAGATATTGCCCGATGAGAGCGCTTAATTTTTCAGGTTACAATAGAGCTTCAGTCTTCTGATTGTATTTGTGTCTTCATTTAAACATATGACTCTTGGCAAACTGATCACGATATCCCATTAAATATTTAAACCACTATTTTTCAGGGATTTTACAGGGTTGTAATAACAGAGGAAATATTATAAACATATATAAGGTAAAAAAAAAAAACAACACAATTTCCCAGTGACTATTGGCATTTATATATATTTAAGCCAGTTACTTTTTGATCAAACTATTGCTCATTAAAATTAAATTGTAATCATCGGCTTCAGCATCTGATTTATTTATTCTGTCCTATTGCCTTGGTCGAGGAGACGAAAGTGACAAATCTCAACAAAGCCGTTCCATTTTGTAACCACTGAGGTTGAGAAATTCTTTGTCCGTTAGATTTTCCCCTTGATCAGCATTGCAACATAATGTGATAGGAGCTGCTAGGAATCCATTGCATCCTTATGGAAATTGCTTTACTTATCATGATTTTGTGCAGCAATTTTCCTTTAAAAACAGTACAATACACTCTAATTAAAGATCTATAAACACACTAAAAATATATTTGATAATGTAAGAGAAGCGCTGAATGGGGCAGCTTATAGAGCCTACTTGCCTCTCTGGTCTGCCCATTCTATTTCCCCCGATGAACAATTCCAGGCATCCAGCATTTGCTTTTGGCTAAGCAACACTTCCTAATACTGCCTCTTATTTTTCCAGTTTCAAAGATCAACAGAATCCCAGCATGTTTCTGTTACTTTTGAAGCCTACTTATTCTTGGCCCAATAAAACCTATTCTGGATGGTGGTGTAACCTTTGTGTCATTTTGCCTATCCTTTCCGGTTCCCAAAGCTGCTTGTAATCCTTTCTCAGTCAGCATAGTGCTTAAATATATAATAATAGGTATATATATATATATATATATATATATATATATATATATATACACTCACCTAAAGGTTTATTAGGAACACCTGTTCAATTTCTCATTAATGCAATTATCTAATCAACCAATCACATGGCAGTTGCTTCAATGCATTTAGGGGTGTGGTCCTGGTCAAGACAATCTCCTGAACTCCAACTGAATGTCAGAATGGGAAAGAAAGGTGATTTAAGCAATTTTGAGCATGGCATGGTTGTTGGTGCCAGATGGGCTGGTCTGAGTATTTCACAATCTGCTCAGTTACTGGGATTTTCACGCACAACCATTTCTAGGGTTTACAAAGAATGATGTGAAAAGGGAAAAACATCCAGTATGCGGCAGTCCTGTGGGCGAAAATGCCTTGTTGATGCTAGAGGTCAGAGAAGGGTATTAGTATGATGTTCCTAATAATCCTTTAGGTGAGTGTATATATATATATATATATATATATATATATAAAGCTGATTGCACGTATGTGGACAGTATTATACACTTGGTTACAACAAATACAATAAAAGTTATTAGTACCCACCTTTTTAAACTCAAGCTGATGTTTATGGCCAAACAAGTACAAATGAGAAAAGAACCGTTATTCTCTTTCGAGTTAACGCATGAAAGGAAATATCATGTTTCAGTATATTACCACTATGCTAAATAACTCTGTGACTAATCTTTCATGGGAAGCTATCATTTGGCCACTGTTTTTGCTTGGCATGTGTACAACATTATCTCTTCTCTTTTACTTCCAGGCTAATGGAGGGTGGCATGAGGCTGCAACCCCTTCCTCCGTCACTTCCCCCACAGAAGGGCCGGGCAGCGTAAACTCTGATACCTCTAACTGACCAATTCTCTACAAGCTGAGGGTGCAACCAGGTTGACTGGAGAAGCACATCTTTTACAGCAAAGCATCATCACCAGTATTAATTCAATACGCAGTGCAGCAGTGTCCCAGCTCTTGGGATGAGTTCACCTCTGGTCACACAAATAGAGGATCAAATCGTGCCCACGTCCAGCCACTGCTTATCCTGATTTTCATACGGACCTACAACCTCACTGTAAAACCCAGCCGGGAGAATCTGCAGGATTCTGTTAAACCCCTACTGTTTCTGCAAATATCACCGTTATGAAAGCACTTTATCTAATTGGGCCAAACCCGAATTACAATCTGTGAAAAGCTCTCCTCTCCACATCAGCATTTTTTGATTAAATAGCTAAATTAAATGAATAAAGTAGGTGCTTTAAAGCGAAATGTTTGCATATCTCTTTACAGTTTCTGGGATTCACCGCGAAGAGGCATTTTAAAGATTTGTTTTTTATTCTTCTTAAATACACATTACTTGGTGGGATTAGTTGAAGATGCATCAACTATTTGGAATTAATTTTTTGCTGGTCGTGAAATCACTCCTTAATATTGCTTCCAAACACAGTAGTGCCTGTGCAAGGCAAGTGGATAGCAAAAGATATCTACTTTAAATCATCATATGCTAAAAAAAATGACCCTTAACTAAGGTTAGGCACCTTTAATATGGACTACAATGCCATGTTGATGCTAATACCAAATTAGTCAGTTGGGATTCCATTAATACAATCAATAAATTAGGAAATACGTATAGACACATTAGAACTGGAATATGAATAGCAAAAGCAATCAAATCAGAACAAACAAGAACCCTACTGTTTTTAATGTATATAGCTATTATCTCAGCTTCATACAGAATGTCCCACAACAGGTTTCTGCTCTTTAGATGGCAAAGTGTCACCGTTTTATACCATTCTAACAGACCAAAGATTTGAGAACTCTGACATGTAATGTTAATGAGGGGTTTTGCCGGGTCATTTTCTTATACAATGAACAAGAATTTATTATGGGATATTTCTCGATTATTAAAACTTTTTTTTTTCTAAATCTTTTTAGGCCTTTCTGGACACATGCAAATTGATTTATTTGCAGTTGTCAAAACTGGACATATTATACTCACTAATAACAAAGGAGTTTTGAATGGAACAAATGCATCTTCAACTTATTTTAGGCTGATGGCACTTGGAGTTCTTCTCAGCTGATGAGCGTTTATTGGCACTGTCATGCGTTTCACTTTTAAATCAGTAGGGGCTGATTCTGGACCTTTCAGTTGGCTATGAAGACCCCCATGTACCATCAGCATAAGGGTAATGGCACACTGGGTACTTTCAGGTACTTGAGCTGTCACATTTTGATGCAGTCCAAAAGCACCTAAATAAACTGCCCCCTGGAAATTGCCTGTCCGATAGTAACTTTCTGGAAAACCATCAATTGCCTGCAGGCAACTACAGTCCAGTGGTGCAGTTTTGGGTGCTTTGGTTCAGACTGCTTAAAAGTGCTGTGCTCCAGTGAAGAGCGGGTCAGGAAAAATCAATCTGCAACTGGCCCTAACTCACAAAATGTTGCCATTGTAGGACCCACACCCTTATCTGCATCCTCTTGCTCCTTACACTACTATTAAGGCCACCTCTGGTTCCAAGCCAAGGACCTTCAGTAGCAGACAAGAAGTGTACTTCCCCAGTCCGACCCACACCCAATCGTAACCTGTAATAGCCCCCGCCATAATCTCAACCCTAACCCACCCAACCCGCACATCACTACTATGCACAGAGTGCCTGCAATGCCCCATGTGTCATTTTAAGTCAAGTCTTGGATTGGACTATCACTGCAGTGTGTGTTATCTCATTGTTGCCAAAAGGCCTCTTTGCAGATTTGTTTTAGGAAAAGAAGGGTTTGTATATTTCCCCCGTGTGGCATTTTACAGTAAGGGGTTAAATGCTGTAAAGGGGGTTTGTTAAAATCTGAAACTTCTCGTGGCAAAATAGGTATTGTAAATATTGTAGCTAAAGAGAATTTATACATTGTCACTGAGCTAAACAGCTTTATTTACCTCATAAAAACTCATAGGAACCAACAGACATGTCATGTGTAGTCTAGTGTGCCCACTTACTACCTCTAAATCACACGCGTAGTATGTCTTAAACTTTCTCATTGTGTAAACAAAGTTAGGAGATTGAGTGACGTGCCCGTAGGAATAAGGGTGTATATTGTATAGCAATACTGAGTATATGAAAACAAAAGATCAATACTGGAATTCATTTACTAAGGCTTTGTAGATGTTATTAAACCTCCCTATTGAATGACTCCTAATGTCTTCAAATCACCTCTCTATACAACCTCAACAATTGCTCCATTGAAGTCCCTTCTTTAAACTCTTTCTGTTCCCTCAGATACTGTAATCTTTCTTTCTATATAACCCCTCATTTTGCACACTATGCCCTCCCTGTATGATCTTTTGATAACTAGTCCTGTTACTCAATTTACTCATTTGTGTTGCATCTTCTTGACCCCCCTGTCTCTATACCAAAACAACACAAGTGAGTTAATGTACTGCCGAAGTGTAGATACTCACCCGTTATGACATGGGGTCTAGCGGCACACCTAATAAGCAATATCCCAATTTTGAGCAGGAACTAACAGAATCTTACGAAGAGAGATAATATAAAAGTAATTTAGTGGTGTGAAAAAATCCTACGCGTTTTGTGCTAATCGGCATTAAGTGCCAGACAGCTCAACAATGAAAGCCCATTTGTATTTTATATGAGTGTGCACTATAGTGCAAAACATTGAAGGCTATTTGTACCTTATAGGACAGTGCTCTGTAGTGCAGAAAGCCTAAAGAAAGCACAACACATATAAGGCCATATATTCCTTATTGGACTTAAATAAACAAACAATAAAGTACAGGTATCGGACCCCTTATCCGGAAACCCATTATCCAGTTCCGAATTACGCAAAGGCCATCTCCCATAGACTCCATTTTAATCAAATAATTCACATTTTTAAAAATGATTTCCTTTTTTCTCTGTAATAATAAAACAGTACCTTATACTTCATCCCAACTAAGATATAATTAATCATTGTTGAGCCAAAACAATTCCATTGGGTTTAAATACTGTTTAAATAATTTTATTAGCAGACTTAAGGTAGGAGATCCAAATTACGGAAAGACCCCTTATTCGGAAAACCCCAGGTCCCAAGCATTCTGGATAACAGGCCCCATACTTGTATATGATTTGTTTTTACTATTCCTGTCTTCATGGATTCTGTGGGTGCCTGCTTAAAATGATATCAGACAAATAATACAAAAACAAAATATAAACCATTTTAACTTGTGTAGGTGGCAGTAGGGTTTGTGCTACGTTTAAGTGCACTGCAGCTTGTTTTCTCTGTATGACACCAGAGCTCTCTTACCATGGTGCTTATATTAATGCATATTACTGCCCTGAATCCAACTTTGTAAAAATATCATCAGTTTTACAGAACAAACAAAGAGGTGATAAGGGAAAGCGGTGGAACCTATATGAATGCAGTAAAGCACAGTGCATTTTGACCTTCTCGCTCCTCTCATGGACAATGGCCCTGTCCCACCAGCAGCAACTTTCCTTTTATTTGAATGATAAACACACTGCTTATGGCAGTCGGAAATTACTCTGAAATGGCTCTGAGATTCCCAAGTGATACGTAATTGAGAGCGCAAGCATTTGCCACAGGTAACACGTTTCTTATTCAAATGAATGGGGAGCAGCTACAGGTGGGAGGCACATTTTGATGGCACACTTCTCTCTCTCTGAGGGGTCAAAAACAAACTGTTTGCTTAGGCCAAAGCCTAAAGCTGGCCATACACGCACTGATAATATCGTACGGAACCTCGTTTCGTCCGATATTCGGTGAGTGTATTGCAAGTCGGCGAGTTGACCGATATCGCAGGAAGCCACTTAAAAGATTTTGATCGGGCGCCATAGAAGGCGCCTGAGCAAAATCTGCCTTCAGTGCTGAATCGGCAGAAGGAGGTAGAAATCCTATTGTTTCTACCTCCTTATCTGCCTGTTTCAGCCCTGAAGGTTAGTGGCGGATCTAACGTCGCAGATCGCCATGTGTGTGGCCACCTTAAGGGTAACTTCAGTGAAGCCGAAACTTTTCTCCAGGTTTTTTCTCATGGACTAAAGTTTTCTGAAGCTGTGTTGGATTATTACATTATTTATAAGACTAAATTCTATTTCATATTATTTGAAAACTTTTTGCTCCAGGGGTTTTAATGTTTTATTTAACTGTTTAAAGACTTACGTTGCCCCTATCAATATCGGTGGTAAACGTATGTAAAAATATGTGCCGATTAATAGCATTGATGCTTAATTTATAGCAGATGCTACAGTAGGTGTCCCAGGATCTGAGATTTCAATACATATCAGTGAAATCTTTGTGGCTCCAAAATGTCATCGCATTTCTTTGATCCAGCCAAACCTCAGCTCTGGGCTGACAGCCGTAGCACTTAAATCACAAATGGCAAGGGAATCGTTTCATCTGCCAATGCTATCACAGAGATAGGTTTTCAATATATATTTTATGCCATTTTAGTTAATTTATAACTCTATTGTTTTTAAAAACTGCTTTCTTACTTCCTTAAGGGTGAAGACACACGGAGCTACTAGTAGCAGCTACTTGCCACCGTTACAAAAATAGACAATGCTGATCATTTACTTATAATTCTCTCTATGTGTGTTTAGCAGAGGCAATTCCCAGTATTGTCTATGGCAGGGTATTTTCTGTCGTTTAGTAGCCTTGACAAGTAGCTGCTACTAAGTAGCTGTGTGTGTCTTCACCCTTAAGGATGCTGCTTTACCTCTTTAAAACCAGACACATAAAATCCACACCCTGGACAGCTTATTAACAGTTTATTCAGATGCCCACTGCAGACAATACTGGTTTCTGTGCAGCCTTAAGGGCTCTGGCACACGGGGAGATTAGTCGCCCGCGACAAATGTTCGCGGGCGACTAATCTCCCCGAAATGCCAAAAATGTAAGTCGCCGGTGGGATGGCACACGCTGTGCAGGCGATTTCGGCAAATCGCCTAAGTTGCCTCTCGAGGCATTTTCGCAGATTTGCCGAAATCGTGCCACCGCGTGTGCCATCCCACCGGCGACTTACATTTTCGCTGGTGGGATGGCAAATGATGGCAACTCGGAGAGATTAGTCGCCCGCGAACGGGGAGATTTGTCGCGGGCGACTAATCTCCCCGTGTGCCAGAGCCCTAAAAGGGTTGTTCACCTTTAAATTAACCTTTAGTATGATTAGGTGCTGCTATTATTAGATAGTTTGCAACTGGTCTTCATTTTATTGTGTTTTTCAGTTATGTTCAGCAGCTCTGCATTTTGGAATTTCAGCAGGTGTGGTTTCTAGGGTTGTTTACCTTAGCAACCAGGCAGTGGTTTGAATATAAGACTGAGATGTGAATAGGAGGGGGGCAGAATAGAAAGATAAGAAATTAAATATAATAATAAAATTGTAAGCTCGCAGAGAAATCATTTTTTAGCTGGGAGGTCAGTGACCCCCATTTGAACGCTTGAAAAATGGAGAAGTGGAAAGAGAAATAATTCATAAACTATAAAAAATTATTAATGAAGACCAGATGCAAAGTTGCTAGGAATAGTCCATTCTCTAACATACTAAAAGTTATTGAGCTTGCTCCGGCAGATTGAAAAATCCCGTCAGGACAATGATAGCCTCGGTTTATTGAGGTGGTCCTTGTCTCGGCAGGCTGCATTTATTGTCTTTGTGATCTGACCCGAGGGCCAAAGGACTAGATCAGCCTGCTACTGGTCACCTCAAGGTGGGCACATCAGTAAGTGAAACTAAAGTGGAACTTGAATGTATGGCCAGCTATGCAGCTTCCATTCCCATTCATTTCAGACAGCCTAATTAGTCATAAAATGCTTCTACATTTCAAGCCGGGTTTTGGAACTTCATTTTGATCACCCAGTTTTGCTATACAATGCTATATACAGAGTACTGTATGCATAGAGCATGGCTTCCTAGGGGCAGGTATTGCCCTATTGCTTGGCACAATGGTACGATCTGTTTGCCCACTAGATCCTTATGGGGACATCCCTCCGTACCGGCGAGCAATGGGTCATATCTGACTTACATTACGATGGAAAGGGGAAATGTTTATGCTTTATACTGTACTTTGTACTAAACACACCAACATAGGCTTCTTTACTCTAAATGGGATTATCTGAATGATAAAGACAAAACACACCCCCTTCCTTTGAAAAGAATTCTGCTGGTTCTCACTCCTGTTTTCCATCCTGAAAGGCAATGTACATTGTAATCTTTTGAGATAAAATGAAATGTATCTTTTAAAATAAAAAAATAATTATACACTTTATAAAGCTGCATTGGCAACTTGGAACCGTAAGAGTAAACACGAGATCTTATGTTGAACACATAAAGATAAAGAATGAACAGTTAAACTGTTGTATATATTAAGAGACATTTTAAATGTTTTTTCATCTCGTTTAAGTCTACACTAAAAAAGGAAAAAAAAAAAAAGAAAAAAAATTGTAATGCATAAAGATTTCAGTATAAGGTGGAAATGTGATGGGGGGTGGGGAGGGGGAATCTTTTCTTTGGACTCATTTTTTTTTCTCTTTTCTTTTTTGCTTTTCTTTTTTAAAAGTTCATTTTTTGTAATGTATGAGGACCTGACTCGGGTTGATTCACGGGAATACTGATGATAATATCAATTTGTGGCAGTGATTATAATGTATTAAAGCAAATCTGTTTGGTGTTTACTTTTTAACTGGATTATACCCCTAAACTTAAAAAAATAAAAAAAAATCATAAAAAAAAAGAGTCTTCCTTGTGGTAGTTCTATGTAGTTACAAAAAACCCCATAAATAAAATGATTTTGATTTGCCGACTCAGTTTGAGTTTTCTTCGTATGCATGTATATATCTCATTTGCCATTGGGTGCCTAAGGTATGGTACATATCATTTTGCACCATTTAAGTCGAATGCAACTGAAAAACATATGTGTATGCCCTTGTTCTGCTTGCGTGTCTCCAAAATGTACTGCAGTTTCTAACTGGCACACACTATCTGCCGCAGTTACGCTTCAGTCTAGTAAATGTTGCATTGTTGGTAGAAAGCACTGTATGGGATTTCACTTTACTATAGCTATAGCAATCTGTCCCCCATTTACTGCTTTTTGTGGTCATCCTCCCCCTTAGTCATCCTGCCCCTTACCCCTAAAGGAGAAAGAAAGGTGAAAACTAAGTAAGCTTTATCAGAAAGTCTATGTAAATACAGGCATAAGCTGCACTGAGTCCTCTATCAAAAGAAACACAGGATTTTGTGTCTCCTTTTTTGTGAACATGTTCTTTGGTATCAGACTCTCAGAAAAATCCTTCATTCTAGGGGCCAGAGTCTGCACAGTTCTCTGCTCTCTCCCTTCTCCTGCTCCCCCCTCCCATAAGAATTCATAAAACTCACTCTCCCCCTCCCATAAGAATCCACTCGCTCTCCCATCAGAATGTGTGATCTGAGCTACCAGCAGCCAGAGCTGTAGCACAGAAGCTACAGAGCCCAAGCTAAAATGGCAGCTGCTATCTTAAACGGAGGAAGCTTGTAGGGATCTTTACTCAGGTATGGTAAAGCTTTCTGCAGAATAAATATGGCGTTCTAGGTGGCACTAATGTGGTGAATCTATTGGCAGTAAAATGCCAAAATGACTTTCCTTCTCCTTTAAGAAGCCACGGTTTGCGTTCACTTATGCATGCCAACTGACACGCAGCACAAGGGCGGTGGTGGTAAATTATACAGAGCAGGACAAAGAAGGTGCAGTGAGATATTGGGTTTTTTGCATATACAGGTATGGGACCTATTATCCAGAATGCTCGGGACCTGGGGTTTTCCGGATAAGGGATCTTTCCGTAATTTGCATCTCCATACCTTAAGTCTGCTAAAAATCATTTAAATATTGAATAAACCCAATAGGGCTGTTCTGCCCCCAATAAGGGGTAATTATATCTTAGTTGGGATCAAGTACAGGTACTGTTTTATTATTACAGAGAAAAGGGAATCATTTAACCATGAAATAAACCCAATAGGACTGTTCTGCCCCCAATAAGGGGTAATTATATCTTAGTTGGGATCAAGTACAGGTACTGTTTTATTATTACAGAGAAAAGGGAATCATTTAACCATTAAATAAACCCAATAGGCTGTTCTGCCCCCAATAAGGGGTAATTATATCTTAGTTGGGATCAAGTACAGGTACTGTTTTATTATTACAGAGAAAAGGGAATCATTTAACCATTAAATAAACCCAATAGGGCTGTTCTGCCCCCAATAAGGGGTAATTATATCTTAGTTGGGATCAAGTACAGGTACTGTTTTATTATTACAGAGAAAAGGGAATCATTTAACCATTAAATAAACCCAATAGGGCTGTTCTGCCCCCAATAAGGGGTAATTATATCTTAGTTGGGATCAAGTACAAGGTACTGTTTTATTATTACAGAGGAAAAGGAAATCTTTTTATTAAAATTATTTGCTTATAATGGAGTCTATGAGAGATGGCCTTTCCGTAATTCGGAACTTTCTGGATAATGGGTTTCCCATACCCCTATCTGTTATCCAGAATGCTCAGGACCTGGGGTTTTCCAGATAAGGGATCTCCATACCCTAACTCTACTAAAAATCATTTAAACATGCATTAAACCCAATTATTAAACCTAATAGGCCTCCAAGGTACTGTTTTCTAATTACAGAGAAAAAGGAAACATTTTTTTCAAATTTGAACCGTTTGATAAAAATGGAGACTATGGGAGATGGCCTTCCTGTAATTCAGTGCTTTCTGGATAATGGGTTTCTGCATAACGGTTCCTATACCTGTACATTCTATAAATGTGCTTTTGATGATTTTCACTCATTTTTTGCAATTAATTTTATTCAAATTGTTATTGAATAATATTAAAATGCTGTGTTCTTTGTTGCTGTGTTAATAGCCCAGGCTCTTTTCTTCTTTATTCTCAACAGAAAGCTTTCAGCAGGGACTGCAAATGCATAATGAGCGCACAAGGCCCATCTCCATTTTCTCCTATCACATCTTTTGCAGCCCACAGGCTACAAACTGTCACAACCTGATGAGGTTCATAGCTGGGACCATCAACCAGACCCCCTCTAATTTTCTCTCTCTTGCCTGGAGCCCAGGGAGCATCATTAGTGCACCCCAACCGGAGGCATCAGATACCTCACCCATAACCGGAAAGTAGAGAGTCCTTTTCTTGGGAATTCGCTTGTGGGTAATTCCGTTACACCTCTCATTCACTCTCTTGCTAACCTTTATTGGCAGGAGTCTTGCAGATTTTGTAATGCCGTTTAACACTTTACTTTCTTGTGCTAAAACGGTCCTTTTCCAAGGGGGTTTGGAGGATGAAATGAAACATGTTCCTTTTAAGTAACCAGCACAACAGCTGCCATATTCCAGTGCTGTCCAGGTGGAGGCCAATCCAATGTGGCCCTCCAAAGGATTTTTGTGGCCCCCAGTCTGCTTGTAGGCTCCACAGATTGCACAAACATGCTATATGAGAAATAATCCGGCTATTACATATACAGGTATGGGATCCCTTATCCGGAAACCCATTATCCAGAAAGTTCTTAATTAGGGAAAGGCCATCTCCCATAGACTCCATTATAAGCAAATAATTCTTATTTTTGAAAATGGTTTCCTTTTCCTCTGTAATAATAAAACAGTACCTTGTACTTGATCCCAACTAAGATATAATTACCCCTTATTGGGGGCAGAACAGCCCTATTGGGTTTATTTAATGGTTAAATGATTCCCTTTTCTCTGTAATAATAAAACAGTACCTGTACTTGATCCCAACTAAGATATAATTACCCCTTATTGGGGGCAGAACAGCCCTATTGGGTTTATTTAATGGTTAAATGATTCCCTTTTCTCTGTAATAATAAAACAGTACCCTGTACTTGATCCCAACTAAGATATAATTACCCCTTATTGGGGGCAGAACAGCCCTATTGGGTTTATTTAATGGTTAAATGATTCCCTTTTCTCTGTAATAATAAAACAGTACCTGTACTTAATCCCAACTAAGATTTAATTAATCCTTATTGAAGGCAAAACAACCCTATTGGGTTTTTTCAATATTTGAATGATTTTTAGCAGACTTAGGGGCACATTTACTAACCCACGAACGGGCCGAATGTGTCCGATTGCGTTTTTTTCGTAATGATCGGTAATTTTGCGTTTTTTTCTGCGTCTTTACGACTTTTTCGTATTTTTTGCGATTTTTTCGGCGTCTTTACGATTTTTGCGTAAAAATGCGAGTTTTTCGGCGTCTTTGCGATTTTTGCGTAAAAACGCGAGGTTTTCATAGCCATTACGAAAGTTGCGCAAAGTCGCGATTTTTTCGTAGCGTTAAAACCTGCGCGAAACGTTGCGCCTTTTAAGTTTTAACGCTACGAAAAAGGCGCGACTTTGTGCGCAAGTGTTAACACTACGAAAAAATCGTGACTTTGCGCAACTTTCATAATGGCTACGAAAAACTCGCGTTTTTACGCAAAAATCGTAAAGACGCCGAAAAAATCGCAAAAAATACGAAAAAGTCACAAAATGTTCGTTTCCAATCTGAATTTTTCCAATTCGGATTCGAAATCGTGTCTTAGTAAATCAGCCCCTTAGTATGGAGATCCAAATTACAGAAAGACCCTTTATCTGGAAAACCCCAGGTCCAGAGCATTCTGGATAACAAGGTCCCATACCTGTAATAGGTTGGATAGCATTGCCTTATTCCAAGATAACTAGGTTTGAATGGGAGGTGGGAAGCATGAATGAAAGCTATTATAACAGCATTTATAGTAATATCTCAATGCTCCCAAACCACATCCAGTCTTTCTCTGGTCTACATTTAGTTGACTGTTTTTTTTCTTTTAGCAACTGCTAAAAGAAAGTTCACTCTTGACTTGAAGTGATGAAATGTGTACAAGGCAAATATTTTATACTGCCCTTTATAGCTGGACTCTGTCACTTCTTTGGCTCCTGTTCTGAAACTGTATTATGTCTGGTCTACATAACCCCCACATAACATCACCCCCACATTCCTGTCTTGTTATATTACCCCGTCTGTCCCCACTGTGTCTCATTTCAGTAGGGTCGCACTGAGAAATGTGTTGCTTCTGGCCCACCTCCTTCTGTTGAGGCAAAAGTATTCAGACAAATGCACAGACATGAAAAAATGTAAACGTGGTATCACATAATAATTAACCAAATTGAAAGGCTTCTATTTGCCATACAAAAATGGCCCAAGTTGGCTTTAAGTTGGTTTTAAGACTGACATGCTTCATTCAGAGTTTTAACTCTTTTTCTGATTCAGGCATTTTGGGATCCTGTTGCCAGTCATATGTATGCCAGTCATGTGTATTTACGGCTCTAAAACCTTACCAAAGAGCAATATAATTGCCCAGGAGCCAGCCCAAGCTGCAGCTACGTGACTCTCTGGATAACTGCCCCATGATAGCAGGTATGTCCCTGTTTGCAGTATAATACTGTCCTGCTTGCCTGCCCTACAATAAAACACACAATTTTGTAATTTTAGACAAAATTTATTTTTTTATTTCTTGCCTTTGCATTCAAATAAGAGTCTGACATTTCTGGTCTCTTTCAAAAGTTGAGCCAATTTTTATTACAACGGCCCTGTTTTTGCCACTATTCAGCAGACAAAAAAACAATTGCTCTGTAAGGCTACAGTTAGATTATTGTTGTTACTTTCTATCCAGGCCCTCTCCTATACATTTTCCAGTCATACAGTTACTACCCGGATTGCCTGTATGTCTTCATTTTACTCCTATAGCCAATTCATTTCATTCATAGAAAACCTGTGTCGTTGGCAGTTTTATTTCACATTGATCCAGGGCAGCCTTCCCAAAGCTATAGGTGTCCCCTTGCACACACGTGTGGTGCTTCCCCATAGCTTGATCATCTTAATGGCTTTGTAGAAAGTAAGGTACCTTTCATAGAACTGTATTGGGTCCGTTCAAAGATAAATCTAATTTATATATTCCATGAGCTTATTATTTTTTGTTATACAGGTATGGGACATATTATCCAGAATTCTCGGGACCTGGGGTTTTCTGAATAAGGGACTGTTCTGTTTCAATTTCAAATTTCAGTCACCATACTTCAAGTTAAATAAACACAATAAAATTGTTTTGTCTGCAATAAGGATTAATTATATCTTAGTTGGGATCAAATACAAAGTACTGTTTTATTATTACAGAGAAAAGGGAATCATTTAACCATGAAATAAACCCAATAGGGCTGTTCTGCCCCAATAAGGGGTAATTATATCTTAGTTGGGATCAAGTACAGGTACTGTTTTATTATTACAGAGAAAAGGGAATCATTTAACCATGAAATAAACCCAATAGGGCTGTTCTGCCCCCAATAAGGGGTAATTATATCTTAGTTGGGATCAAGTACAAGGTACTGTTTTATTATTACAGAGAAAAGGGAATCATTTAACCAAGAAATAAACCCAATAGGGCTGTTCTGCCCCCAATAAGGGGTAATTATATCTTAGTTGGGATCAAGTACAGGTACTGTTTTATTATTACAGAGAAAAGGGAATCATTTAACCATTAAATAAACCCAATAGGGCTGTTCTGCCCCAATAAGGGGTAATTATATCTTAGTTGGGATCAAGTACAGGTACTGTTTTATTATTACAGAGAAAAGGGAATCATTTAACCATGAAATAAACCCAATAGGGCTGTTCTGCCCCCAATAAGGATTAATTATATCTTAGCTGGGATCAAGTACAGGTACTGTTTTATTATTACAGAGAAAAGGGAATCATTTAACCATTAAATAAACCCAATAGGGCTGTTCTGCCCCCAATAAGGGGTAATTATATCTTAGTTGGGATCAAGTACAGGTACTGTTTTATTATTACAGAGAAAAATTAAATAATTTGTAAAAAATGGAACGATTTAATTAAAATGGAGACTATAGTAGATGGCTTTACCATAACTTTTCTGGATAACAGGTTTCTGGATAAGGGATCCTAAACCAGTAATTATGCTGCGATTTTCTGTATTCCAAGAACATAAATTATCTTTATATCTAAATCCTTGCCCTAAATGTGACTATTCTGAATTATTTCTATTGACCGTGATAGTAATTCTACCTTTATCATAGGGTCACTAGGGGAACTGTGTACCTGTGTCACGGGAAACACTGTGTCATTTCTCTGGGGATCTTACAAGATATTAATAAGGGTATAACACAACACAATTCAGGTTTACACTGTTCTTTTTCGGATAGTCATGAGTGGCATTGTGATTTAGACCTTTTTGTTAGGAATATGCAAACTGCCAAAATGTCCTATAAGAATAGGTGGAACTACCTGGATTACTCATTTGTCCAATCCCTACCTGCTATAAAGCATAATAAAGCAAATATTGAGCGCTTTTCTAGGCCTTAATGTATATCCAGTAATAGTAAATGGCTCATCCATCTGTGTCGTCTGGAAGAGTTATCGCAATATAAATAATTGACACAAAGCAATGGGGTGGTTTCTCATTTATACTGAATGATGTATTTGAATCCTTTCTGCGTATACATTCACTAACACTAAGGTAAAAAGGTGAAAATTCACTTTGTATGCGTCGTCAGCTGTTACAAGGGATTTTGTTTTTAAAGAAAAAGTAATATTTATATGTCATCAAAGTAAAGTTCTATATTGCTTGGATTTTATATGTAATAGTTATGTAATTAGTTATTTTAAGGTCTTTTACTAGGTTGGATGCAAAGGAGTTATTTCCACTTTTCTGCCCTGATAGTACTAAAATCAAGCAAGTAGTAATGAAATTACTCCTGAAGGGTTATAGATATATGCAATAGCAGCAACAATCCAACATGTACAGTAAAATGGTCCAATTGATACCTTGGGATATAAATATTACTACAGCTATGGGACCTGTTATCTAAAATGCTCGGGACTTGGGGTATTCCGGATAAGGGGTATTTACATCATTTGGATCTCCATACCTTAAAATTTCATTTGATTTTTGATTTTAACATTAAATGAAACCTAATTGGATTGGTTTCTGTCCAATAATTGTTTATATTTTAGTTAGGATCAAGTACAAGGTAGCATCTTATTATTACACAGAAAAAGGAAATCATTTTTAAAAATGGAAAGTATTTGATTAAAATGGAGTCTATGGGAGATAGCATTCCTGTACTTTGGATCTCTCTGGATAGCTGGTTTCCAGACAACTGATCCCATACCTGTATCTTGATGATAGTAGAAGCATTGTTTTCCCTGGTGTGTTCACCATAGCTCCTCCATAGGTTTGATGACCAAACTGGATAGCTCAATCCCCAGACCCCTGGCATAGCCATGGAGTGACTATTTCCAGTATAATTGAAAAGTCTAAAGGGAATAAGGTCATGGTACTGCTCAGTAAAATAGGGTTTAGTCAAAGACGGGTGATCCTTCTGTGATATTTAAGAACAATACCCCCACTATGTATAAAATGCACACTAATTCTAGTGAAAATGCCTATAAAGTAGTGGTGAGGCTCACTTTGACTCTCTGCTCCAATTCATAGCTGGTATTTTTACTCTCTTTGGAACCCAACACAGAACCGCTGTATTCAACTCCAGGAGCTTGCTGATACAAAGAGAATATGATGATTGTCTTGTAATCTTCCTAAATTGATCATTTTTAAAATTCTTATTCATTTCTCCCATTTCTTTTGAGCCTGCCACGTTTCAGCTTCAGGATATACCCTTGTACTTGTTTAAACCTGTGTAGAACATTCCTTGTCCTTTTGCTTCTCCATTAGACATATAAAGGTCCTCAGTTGTTTCTGGTAGTCAATTTTACGATGTAGATAGATCATGCACCATTTTTACAGTCATTTCTTTGTACCGTTTCTAATTTATTGTCCCTTCTGGAGGTCTGGAAATGTGCTACTAATATTATTTGACGGCGCACACAATAAGACTGGGAATTGTGCATAGTTCACCAAGCAATGTGTTGCTGGCTATTCCATCAAGTCTGTAAAGTGGTTTTATTTTTAGCCAATATATTTTGGAAGAAGTAACTGCTATTTTTTTTTGCCGATATATACAATTTTAATAGACAATAACATGAATTTTGGGTGTTTTGTTTCTCCACCCTGCGAATGTTCTATTTTAGAAAGGCAAAAGAAAAAATTAGTTTGCTTTGATACTGATGCAAAAAGAGATTAGGGGAAAAAAGGTTTAACTAAAGGTGCCCATACACTATAAGATCCGCTCGCTTGGCGATGTCGCCAGGCGAGCGGATCTTCACCCGATATCTCCACCTACGGGTGGGCGATATCGGGGAGCAAGTAATTTTAAAAAAAAAATAATCCGGCCTGGGGCCAAACGATCGGATTACATTTGTGGTTATGGGGCAGTCGGTTCGGGGACTGCATCAATGAGCCGATGCGGTCCCCGATCCGACCGGATTTTCTAACCTGCCCGATCGAGATCTGGCCAATTTCAGGTCAGATATCGGTCGGCCAGGCCGCTCTGCTCTCCCCATACACGGGCCGATTAGCTATAGTTGGCCCGTGTATGGGGACCTTAAGTTTGACACAGTGAAATATCAACGGAACCATGTTTCATGTATCATTCACATGCAGAATATATATTTTTTTATAGATCACCCTTAGATCCATTTTTTTAACTCTACATATGTAAGATTTTTGTTAAGCTTTGTCAATATTAAAAAGTAGAGTCTGTCATAAGGTGGCCATACGCCATAAGATCCGCTCCTTTGGCGAGGTCACTAGGTATTGGTCGGGGGGCGCATCAGAGGGGCCCTTTCACAAGCTGAAAAGCTGCTGAATCAGTTTCAATGCCTTGAATCGGCAGCTTAAATCTTATTTATAAAACATTGTTTATGTTCAGACTCTGTTACCTACAACATTTTACTTTAAATATGAAGACTTGTTGAAAGCCTATTATTTCCTAATGGAGGATAAAAAAGTGCTTTTGGGAAAAATGGTAAAAACCTGTCACTTTCTCATGGTCAGCAACAGCTAAGACTCTAATCTAGGGGTCACCAACCTTTTTTACCCATGAGCCACATTCAAATGTTAAAAGACTTGGGGAGCAACACAAGCATAAAACATGTTCCTGGGGTTGCCAAATAAGGTTTGTTATTGGCTATTTGGTAGCCCCTATATGGACTGGCAGCATACAGGGTGTTCTTTTTGGCTATACATCTGGTTTTTATGCAACCAGAACTTACAAGTCAAGAATTAAAAAATAAGCAGCTGCTTTGAGGCCACCAGGAGCAACATCCAAGGGGTTGGGGAGCAACATGTTACTCACGAGCCTCTGGTTGGGGACCACTGCTCTAATCCATGCCCTCATCTTTTCCCATCTAGACTATCACAGCCTCCTCCTCTTCTCTAAGAGAGAACAGGCTTCTCATTAAGCCAGGAGTAATGTACAAACTACTTATCATGACTTCATTCCTCTGCACCTCAATATATCTCTTCTTTTCTTTTCTCAGTGCGTCGGTATGGAAGAAGTTAAACCTTTATTAGCTGCCGCTATGGAAGAAGTTAAACCTTTATTAGGCGCCGGTATGGAAGAAGTTAAACCTTTATTAGCTGCTGGTATGGAAGAAGTTAAACCTTTATTAGGCGCCGGTATGGAAGAAGTTAAACCTTTATTAGGCACCGGTATGGAAGAAGTTAAACCTTTATTAGGCACCGGTATGGAAGAAGTTAAACCTTTATTAGGCACCGGTATGGAAGAAGTTAAACCTTTATTAGGCGCCGGAATGGAAGAAGTTAAACCTTTATTAGGCGCCGGTATGGAAGAAGTTAAACCTTTATTAGGCGCCGGTATGGAAGAAGTTAAACCTTTATTAGCTGCTGGTATGGAAGAAGTTAAACCTTTATTAGGCGCCGGTATGGAAGAAGTTAAACCTTTATTAGGCACCGGTATGGAAGAAGTTAAACCTTTATTAGGCACCGGTATGGAAGAAGTTAAACCTTTATTAGGCACCGGTATGGAAGAAGTTAAACCTTTATTAGGCGCCGGAATGGAAGAAGTTAAACCTTTATTAGGCGCCGGTATGGAAGAAGTTAAACCTTTATTAGCTGCCGGTATGGAAGAAGTTAAACCTTTATTAGGCGCCGGTATGGAAGAAGTCAAACCTTTATTAGGCGCCGGTATGGAAGAAGTTAAACCTTTATTAGCTGCCGGTATGGAAGAAGTCAAACCTTTATTAGGCGCCGGTATGGAAGAAGTTAAACCTTTATTAGGCGCCGGTATGGAAGAAGTCAAACCTTTATTAGGCGCCGGTATGGAAGAAGTTAAACCTTTATTAGCTGCCGGTATGGAAGAAGTCAAACCTTTATTAGGCGCCGGTATGGAAGAAGTTAAACCTTTATTAGGCGCCGGTATGGAAGAAGTTAAACCTTTATTAGCTGCCGGTATGGAAGAAGTCAAACCTTTATTAGGCGCCGGTATGGAAGAAGTTAAACCTTTATTAGGCGCCGGTATGGAAGAAGTCAAACCTTTATTAGGCGCCGGTATGGAAGAAGTTAAACCTTTATTAGCTGCCGGTATGGAAGAAGTTAAACCTTTATTAGGCGCCGGTATGGAAGAAGTCAAACCTTTATTAGGCGCCGGTATGAAAGAAGTTAAACCTTTATTAGCTGCCGGTATGGAAGAAGTTAAACCTTTATTAGGCGCCGGTATGGAAGAAGTCAAACCTTTATTAGGCGCCGGTATGGAAGAAGTTAAACCTTTATTAGCTGCCGGTATGGAAGAAGTTAAACCTTTATTAGCTGCCGGTATGGAAGAAGTCAAACCTTTATTAGGCGCCGGTATGGAAGAAGTTAAACCTTTATTAGGCGCCGGTATGGAAGAAGTCAAACCTTTATTAGGCGCCGGTATGGAAGAAGTTAAACCTTTATTAGCTGCCGGTATGGAAGAAGTTAAACCTTTATTAGGCGCCGGTATGGAAGAAGTCAAACCTTTATTATGCGCCGGTATGGAAGAAGTTAAACCTTTATTATGCGCCAGTATGGAAGAAGTTAAACCTTTATAAGCTGCCGGTATGGAAGAAGTTAAACCTTTATTAGGCGCCGGTATGGAAGAAGTTAAACCTTTATTAGGCGCCGGTATGGAAGAAGTTAAACCTTTATTATGCGCCAGTATGGAAGAAGTTAAACCTTTATAAGCTGCCGGTATGGAAGAAGTTAAACCTTTATAAGCTGCCGGTATGGAAGAAGTTAAACCTTTATTAGGCGCCGGAATGGAAGAAGTTAAACCTTTATTAGGCGCCGGTATGGAAGAAGTTAAACCTTTATTAGGCGCCGGTATGGAAGAAGTTAAACCTTTATTAGCTGCCGGTATGGAAGAAGTTAAACCTTTATTAGGCGCCGGTATGGAAGAAGTTAAACCTTTATTAGGCGCCGGTATGGAAGAAGTTAAACCTTTATTAGCTGCCGGTATGGAAGAAGTCAAAGCTTTATTAGGCGCCGGTATGGAAGAAGTCAAACCTTTATTAGGCGCCGGTATGGAAGAAGTTAAACCTTTATTAGGCGCCGGTATGGAAGAAGTTAAACCTTTATTAGCTGCCGGTATGGAAGAAGTTAAACCTTTATTAGGCGCCGGTATGGAAGAAGTCAAACCTTTATTATGCGCCGGTATGGAAGAAGTTAAACCTTTATTAGCTGCCGGTATGGAAGAAGTTAAACCTTTATTAGGCGCCGGTATGGAAGAAGTCAAACCTTTATTATGCGCCGGTATGGAAGAAGTTAAACCTTTATTAGCTGCCGGTATGGAAGAAGTTAAACCTTTATTAGGCGCCGGAATGGAAGAAGTTAAACCTTTATTAGGCGCCGGTATGGAAGAAGTTAAATCTTTATTAGGTGCCGGTATGGAAGAAGTTAAACCTTTATTAGGCGCCGGTATGGAAGAAGTTAAACCTTTATTATGCGCCAGTATGGAAGAAGTTAAACCTTTATTAGGCACCGGTATGGAAGAAGTTACACCTTTATAAGCTGCCGGTATGGAAAAAGTTAAACCTTTATAAGCTGCCGGTATGGAAGAAGTTAAACCTTTATAAGCTGCCGGTATGGAAGAAATTAAACCTTTATTAGCTGCCGGTATGGAAGAAGTTAAACCTTTATTAGGCACCGGTATGGAAGAAGTTACACCTTTATAAGCTGCCGGTATGGAAAAAGTTAAACCTTTATTAGGTGCCGGAATGGAAGAAGTTAAACCTTTATAAGCTGCCAGTATGGAAGAAGTTAAACCTTTATTAGGCGCTGGTATGGAAGAAGTTAAACCTTTATTAGGCACTGGTATGGAAGAAGTTAAACCTTTATTAGGCACCGGTATGGAAGAAGTTAAACCTTTATTAGGCACCGGTATGGAAGAAGTTAAACCTTTATTAGGCACCGGTATGGAAGAAGTTAAACCTTTATTAGGCAAAGGGCCTTGTGTTTAAGAAGATCAAACTTTTTACTTCAACCTGACTGCATTCCCCACATCCTTCAGGCTGCCTCTTAGCAGGTTCTACCGGGATGAGTGCCTAGAGGCAAAAAAAAAATGGAAGGTTCAAACATGTTCAGTGAGTTCCTAGGTGATAAATATCCAGACTTTGCCATCAAAGAGCCATTTGATCATCCTCTGTCACTGCCATAATAAAAAGGATTAATTTATTTTTTCCGGACTACCAAATCTCCCTGGTATACGAGAGCAGGAGTTCTGCGCGCGTGTTACTAATTACAAGCAATTACAGTGAGCACATATATATAATGTATAGGGAGAGATATCCAGTTCACCGTGTAATTAGATTGCAAGCTCTGTGGAGCAATAATGCAAATAGTTATTTGAAGGTACTTTGGAGGTTGCATTCTTTTATAATACAAAATGGTTCTAGCAAGATGTACTTTAATTAATATGTATTCCCTTAACCCTATGTATTAAATATAGAAAACAAAAGGTGTAATTAAAGGTTATTTGGAGAAATAAGATGGAAAGCAGTAGGAGATTGTGGGTGTACTGATCAATTAGGGAATTGAATATAGAGAGCTAAAATAAGTATCTGGGAAGAATCAGAGTTATGGAAGAAATGGGAGGCAGTTCAGAGGTTACCAACTGCCCACGCCAGCGTCTACTTACAGCCTCTATTTGGGCAGGTTATCAGGGCAAATGACATTGCTTTCGGTGAGATCCAGGGTCGGACTGGGGGGTTAAGGGCCCAACGGGGCTGCCCTGCACCCCCCAAAGTGCCCTCGCCGGCCGCATCCCCCTCAGGGACCCCCTAACCCTCCCGCCCAACAGGGGCCACTGCTCAATGTCCTCTCCTGATTGCTCGTAAGTGAAACGCGGCAGGGACACCTGCGGACAGGGGAGTGCTGACATGGGTCTGGGCCACCGGGGCCAACCGGGTTTTTATCCGGTGTCCCAGCGGCCCAGTCCAACTCTGATGAGATCATTACTTTTTTGCAAATACAGTAAAACCCAACTTTGGACAGGAAAGCAAATTTTGAAGATTAAAGGCAGGGATTATAACAACTGGGGTGGCAAATGTGGTAAAGTCTGAGAGTTTAACAGGGAAAGCAGGAAGGCATCCATGAAGCCCCGTGGGAAGAAACGAGATCTGGCTAAATATACTTTGAGGAAAGGGTATAGAAGTCTGTGGGGCAGAAGGTAGATTATGGATTATAAATATACTTGGACAGGAGGGTAACAAAGATTGCTGTTAAATACAGTTTTAAGAGCAGAGGAAGGGTAAATGGCTTAATATTAGTGATGAGCAAATTTTTTCGGCAGGCATGGATTCGCAGCAAATTGCCGCATTTTGCCATTGGCGAATTGTTTCACGAAACTTCAGTGGAAATTTGCAGCGGAAAAATTCGGAGCGTGTCAAAAAAAAGTTACTGTCGTGTAAAAATGGGCACGGTCGCATACAAAAATTGTGCGACAAATGTGCTTCAGGGATTTTTCACCATTTTGCACATTTTTCGACGAAGCAAAACGAGAAACTTAATATACTATTAATTGTGGAGGCATACTCTTTCCTATGTCTAGAGGGTCAGCTGAAAGGAACACTAGCTGGGCACCCAATAGCAGCACTGAAATACACAACTAAATAGCGTTGTGAGTCAGTATTAGTCAATGGACCTTGCTTACTGCAATGAAAATACTGTGGATGATGTTATTGTTCCCCATAAATGAAGGTACAGTGTTGGGTCTGATGCAAAATAGTGAGTTTATTTCATAAAAATAAGTCCCTCTCTGTTTCTTTATAAAACACCAGAAATTCACATTAAAAAACGGTATGTTGTTAGTATACAGACGACAGTCCCTAGGCAACACTGGCACTGATATTTTTGTGTGTTTAATTACAAAGTTTTATTCTTGCTCCTATTGAAATTAAGTCCAGTCAAGCCATCCTGAATGGGCTTTATAAATAATATGCCACTGTATATGTATTTCTAGTGCTGCACTGATCTTTGTTTACTTTTCTCTGGAGTCGCTGACGTTAGAGAGGAATAAAAGGAGGATAAACCTTAAACTAAATACAGAGGTAAGTACTGTGTGAAATATTGGTGAAATAATTGGTTTATTAATGTGATCAGCCAATTAGGTAAGGGGAAATCTGACTCATAACATGATGTTGATTGGAGGAAAAAAGAGAGCAAGGAACCCACAAATTAAGCAAAGCCTATAGGGGCCATACAGTACCCCAGGGCTCAAGAGCACACCCCTTAGTTCTTACTTAATAAGCACTTGCTTCTAAAATGGCCAACTGAGTTGTTTTGCCTTTTGTTTGCTGTACGATGCATTGTAAACGACCCCTCATTTGTAGTGATGAGCGAATCTGCTCCGTTTCGATTCACCGAAAAATTCGCGAATCTTTTGAAAGATCCGCGAAACGCCGAAAAATTCGTGAAACGGCAAAAATGTTGTGCGGCAATTATTTTGTTGCGCAGCTATTATTTTGTCGCCCGCGGCTATTATTTTGTCGCACGGCTATTCTTTTGTCGCCCGCGGCTATTATTTTGTCGCACGGCTATTCTTTTGTCGCCCGTGGCTATTATTTTGTCGCTCGGTTATTCTTTTGACATCTGCAACTATTCTTTTTTGACACCAGCGACAATTCTTTTTTGACGCCAGTGACAATTTTTGGATGTGCGCCGAATTTTTCCTCTGCGAATTTTTTCATCTGTTTCGCATGACAATCCGCCAATGGCAAAACATGGAATTTCGCCGCAAATCCATGCCTGGCGAAACATTTTGCCCATCACTACTCATTTGTGACAAAGGTTTATTAAACATTCACTGCGGCTAAGATTGTTTCACTTCCCCTTTAAAGACATGTTTGGAATAAGTAGTCTGACAGGATGAAACACAACTATGTGTTATGAAGGAGTTTTTGGAACTCATCCCAAGAAAGTTACAGTAAACAGTGCCATTTCTGGCAGGGGAGTCAGAGGAATTAATTTGGAGAAACAGAATGATTTATGGAAAGTAAGTAAATCATAGAGAAAATGCTCTTGTCCTAACAAAGTGTATGTCTTTGAGTGCAGATTGAGACTGGGCTGCATCACATTAACTGTTTTGGACACATTTCTGAGTGCAACTTTTATTACGCTCTTTACCACCAAGTCTGTAAAACAAACACACCACCCTGCCCTACCATTCTATTCATCAATAAATAATAGCCTTTTGTTTTCATACACCACCTTCACACTTAATTACTTACGCTTCCAACCATAAATCTATCGGCTGGTAAATAATGGAGGTATCGGGTTCACCTTAAAGCCAATTTTTGAGGACTAATGTTGAACGTATTTCCATTTCTTTAACCTCTAAATCACCATAACTCCCAACATTTGCATTATCATATGAGGAAAAAATTAGACTCCGGCCTTGGTGTGCCCATCCATGCCCAGTTATACCCAGACACACAGCCATATCCTCCCTAACCACTATTTCATAAAGCCCCACCCTTCAGCTCTACAAAGTTAGAGTATCCCACAAAAAAATGCACAATTGGGAAGTTTGAATTCCCAATGGCTACATTGTAGTTAATGAAACCCTTCAAAAAAAAGTGGGGGTAAGAGAAGAAGCGGCATAGATTGGGGGAACTCACCAATGACTGGGGGATGTGGTTTGAGGGTAGAAGGCAACTATGGAGACTGGGGAAAAGGAAGAGCGAATAGCCCTTGTGGGGAGAAGGTTAATGTATCACACATGGGACATGGCTGACCAAGAAAAGAGGATGAAAAAGGAAGAAAAGAAATATAGAATAGGAAGGCAGAGTCATACATAATGTTAACATGTATTAAAAAATAATGAGAGGAAAATAATTTTATGGAAACTGATTAAAAAAGGTAAAAACATGAAAAGGAGAGAAACAGAAGAAAAGGTGATTAAGCAAGAGAACGTGGCATAAATGAAAAAGGAAGGGTTAAAAAGTAAGAGATGACATATACAGTACAATTGGTGTGTGTGTGTGTGGAAGTACAGGTATAGGATCCCTTATCCAGAAACCCATTATCCAGAAAGCTCCGAATTACGGAAAGCCCGTCTCCCATAGACTCCATTTTAATCAAATAATACAGAATTGTAAAACTGATTTCCTCTGTAATAATAAAACAGTAACTGTACTTGATCCCAACTAAGATATAAATAATCCTCATTGGGGGCAGAACAGCCCTATTGGGTTTATTTCATGGTTAAATGATTCCCTTTCTCTGTAATAATAAAACAGTACCTTGTACTTGATCCCAACTAAGATATAATTACCCCTTATTGGGGCAGAACAGCCCTATTGGGTTTATTTCATGGTTAAATGATTCCCTTTCTCTGTAATAATAAAACAGTACCTTGTACTTGATCCCAACTAAGATATAATTACCCCTTATTGGGGGCAGAACAGCCCTATTGGGTTTATTTAATGGTTAAATAATTCCCTTTTCTCTGTAATAATAAAACAGTACTTGTACTTGATCCCAACTAAGATATAATTACCCCTTATTGGGGGCAGAACAGCCCTATTGGGTTTTTTTAATGGTTAAATGACTCCCTTTTCTCTGTAATAATAAAACAGTACCTGTACTTGATCCCAACTAAGATATAATTACCCCTTATTGGGGGCAGAACAGCCCTATTGGGTTTATTTAATGGTTAAATGACTCCCTTTTCTCTGTAATAATAAAACAGTACCTGTACTTGATCCCAACTAAGATATAATTACCCCTTATTGGGGGCAGAACAGCCCTATTGGGTTTATTTAATGGTTAAATGATTCCCTTTTCTCTGTAATAATAAAACAGTACCTGTACTTGATCCCAACTAAGATATAATTACCCCTTATTGGGGGCAGAACAGTCCTATTGGGTTTATTTAATGGTTAAATGATTCCCTTTTCTCTGTAATAATAAAACAGTACCTGTACTTGATCCCAACTAAGATATAATTACCCCTTATTGGGTGCAAAAAATCCTATTGGGTTTAATTACTGTTTTATTGATTTTCTAGTAGACTAAAAGTATGAAGATCCAAATACAGAAAGACCCCTTATCTGGAATACCCTTGGTCCCAAGCATTCTGGATAACGGGTCCTATACCTGTATATCTGTGTGTGTATACTGCGTATATTATTAGTATTTAAATGCGTATATAGCAAAGAGCAGTTTTGGACATCTTTTTTTTTTTTTTTTTGAAAGTATTAAATATGCATATCAATACTTAACCCATAATTGACTGCACCCAAAGTGGCGCCAATTTAACATGAAAGCATGTCATACGATGAGAGCCACGAGCTCAGCTCCTATTACATGGGAAATGCAATTTTCTGCTGTCTTTGATTTATCACTGTTTGGAGCATTGTTCAAAGGAGCATGTTATATTTCAATGGAGAAATATTGTTTATTCATTAATATTTTAAAACGAGCTTATTGCTGTGCACGCCTTCTGCCGCATAAAAACTTCACATTTAAAAACCTGAATTAATGAAAGCATTTGAAAAGTGGAAGGAGATATCATAACCTCTCGTTTTTCATCACAGCGCCGCAGGCAAACTATATATATTTTTTATTATTGACTATACTTTCCCCCCTGTATACCTTTAAATAAAGCATTCAAGCCAAAATCAAATATTAAGTGGTATCTCGCATAAAGGCTATCAAACACCGGATACTGATAGGACTGCTGTGCAACCAGCCGTGTAGTGCCGAGACAGGAAAGGGTTACTCTGAAATTATTTATTAATGGCCGTGAAGCATTTGTATGGAAAAGAACATGTACTTATTATCCTCCTGTGAATGCCACAGCCAGGAATACTCCCACTGAGAGCACTAAGGGCATTTTCTGATGTCAGTCCAAGTAACCATTGCTGTATTACAGATGTAACACTGAAACGGAACCAACACTCCCATCTATGGAGTCAGGGTTATATGAGAAAGCAGGAGAGAGTCCCTCATACAGACAATATATAATGTCCACCCCTGCCAGCATGGCACCTCTTTCTATAGAGACTTTGGTACAGGTATAGGACCTGTTATCCAGAATGCTCAGGACCAAGGGTATTTCGGATAAGGGGTCTTTCCATAATTTGGATCTCCATACCTTAAGTCTACTAAAATATCAATAAAACATTACTTGGGATTACCAATGGGATTGTTTTGCATCCAGTAAGGAATAATTATATCTTAGTTGGGATCAAGTACAGGTACTGTTTTATTATTACAGAGAAAAGGGAATCATTTAACCATTAAATAAACCCAATAGGGCTGTTCTGCCCCCAATAAGGGGTAATTATATCTTAGTTGGGATCAAGTACAGGTACTGTTTTATTATTACAGAGAAAAGGGAATCATTTAACCATTAAATAAACCCAATAGGGCTGTTCTGCCCCAATAAGGGGTAATTATATCTTAGTTGGGATCAAGTACAGGTACTGTTTTATTATTACAGAGAAAAGGGAATCATTTAACCATTAAATAAACCCAATAGGGCTGTTCTGCCCCCAATAAGGGGTAATTATATCTTAGTTGGGATCAAGTACAGGTACTGTTTTATTATTACAGAGAAAAGGGAATCATTTAACCATTAAATAAACCCAATAGGACTGTTCTGCCCCCAATAAGGGGTAATTATATCTTAGTTGGGATCAAGTACAGGTACTGTTTTATTATTACAGAGAAAAGGGAATCATTTAACCATTAATTAAACCCAATAGGGCTGTTCTGCCCCCAATAAGGATTAATTAAATCTTAGTTGGGATCAAGTATAGGTACTGTTTTATTATTACAGAGAAAAAGGAAACTATTTTTAAGTATAAGAATTATTTGCTTATAATGGAGTCTATGGGAGATGGCCTTTCCGTAATTCAGAACTTTCTGGATAACGGGTTTCTGGATAAGGGATTCCATACCTGTATTTACTATAATAAGCAACTGTTTCTTCCTTAACACATGGGATATATTCCTGTGTAAGCAAGACTTTTCAACCTGGCACAACCTGCTAATAGAATTCCGGCCAACCTTGCATCAGTTTTGTACATAGGTTACTAGAGGTTTACCCCAAGTTAAACCATGCTGTAGTAAATAGCTCAGACACACACATTTTTGTTACACATCAGTAAACCAGACATCTTTACTATAAGTCATAAGTGCAATCAATGATTTATATCTTGATAAAGGTCCTAATGTGGCCTGAAACGTTGGGCACAAGTGGTATGTGAAATAAAGACATTTTGTTGTTTTTATATTTGAGAGTGCTGCTCTGTACCGAACACACACACATATATATATATATATATATATATATATACACAGTATATATTTAGAAAAGAATATATTTGCATGTATGATTTTATTTGCCTTTCTGCTGCCTTTCACGTGACTTCAGCTAAGTATTCTACTAACCTTCAATATATTGCTGTGTTTAGTGTCCTAATAATATGTTTGGAGAATATAATATTTGTGCATTTTGTGGTTTTTTGAGGGCCCACATATACTATTTCTTTCCAAAGGTTTTCCACCCCCAGCTCCAGGTTTCCTGTTTGCAGTACTTTTATTTGCGGTCATTTTGCTTGAGAGCAGCCTCTTGCCGTAGAGGAGGGAGAGAGGAAGAGGTGATAGATGTTGACATCTAGAATAAGGCTGAATATATTTTAAACAAAAGGAAATGATGCAGTAATAGGTTTGGATCCTCCAGTTATCAGAGTGGTGCAAGCTTTGCATCAGTGAGAGAGAGAGAGAGATCAAAAGCAATATCCACATAATACAGAGTCATTAGGAATGGAATGAAAGGAAAAGCCATGCATAGAGCCTTGGAGACCTGGGACAATGTCACAGTTAATGAGTTGAAGGGTCTGTCCCACTAGAGATAAAATGACCCAATGACATTGATATGTTATTATTATTAAAAACTACTGTTATCACATATTTTTCCCCACATTTTTTGTTATAAAATGAATTACTTATTAAATCAATTATTAAATTAATACTGTAATATACCTACAGGTTGACTGTCTTATCTCAGCAACTTAAGGCCTGTTTTCCACTGGGTATTCCTGGTAGCAGAGAAGGGTCTGAACATGGCTACTAAGCCTGTCTTTTAATTCAAGTTGTATTCATCAGTCACTAGAAGTGTCAAGAGGATTTTGGACAGAAAACAAATCTTTGGGGCAGATTCCATTGACTAAACACCGGATAGGCCGGCAACAATATTTACATTGGTACTCCAACCTATTGGGTCTTTTCCTCACTACTAAAATTGACTTTACAGCTGCAACAGCCATAGGAGAAAACATGTTGGAGTCTGACACCGGTAAATAATTGGCCTGATAGGGAAATCACATTGCAAGTTCCACTGGGGTCGGCACTGATGTTAATTATGAAATGCAAAATGCTGAATAACACATCAGCAATGTCTAAATAAAGGATAATCATAGACATGATGAACTTTACAGTTGTCAAGTGACGTTTGTGTGTTATCCATTTTCTTTACAAAACAAATAAAGGGAAAAAAAGTGGGAGAGTAGTAAAGGGAATAGAGATTAAGTAAAAAAAAATATAGGAAAAACAAAATAGAAGAGGATGATAAGGAAAGGGTGGAAATGTGCTGGACCATTAGCCATTTGGCAACAGCAGTAACAAGGTATATAAATACAAGGTTAAACCCTATAGCTAACAAAGAGAAATCAACTAAAACCCATCAAGATAATAAAAGGTTTATTTAGTAGTTTCTCAGAAGTGCAAGTAAAGTCATGGAAGTACCAAATAAAGCCCACTGGCAGAGACGAGGGAGGGTGTATAGGGAAGGTGCTTCATAGAAAAACTGAAAAATAGCCTTGAAATTGATATTTTACATACCCCAGTATATCTCCTTATATTTGCAATATTTTATTGAATTGCATTACTCGCTCTGTGGTTCTCCATAGGTTAAACAAGGTTACTGTCTTAATTAAAAAAAAGACTCTTGACCAAAGCCCAACCACACTTTGTAACTTCCACGATATATATATATATATATATATATATATGTGCTCTCCCTTCCATAACCCCTAATACACAGTGGATTAAACTTATAGTCGAGCCTGTTCTGAACCTGTTACCTTCTTAAAAGAACCTTATAAGAGGCTTCCAGCAAGGAACATTGATTAAACTCTGTGCCACTGAATCCCAGATGCGTAAGCATTCTACATCCTCCAGCAAGTGACCCAGATCTCTCTGCCAGTACTTGACATATGAGAGTATGGCAGGTGTGGAAGCAGTGCTAATAAACTAATATGGTCTAGATAAGACTCCTCTTGAGTACTGATAGAGAATACAGATAATTTCCAAAAAAAACAAAATGTAAGGGGGATGTTCTATTGAGAACAAAAGCCATTTTGGAGAGATAAGTCACCGACGGTAGCAGTGATCTATTGCGGGCGACTAAATCTCTCCATTGAAAGGCCTTTAGTGGACCACTACTATGATCAGTTAGTTGCTCCATTTCGGACCAAATGAACTAGTTACATTTGGTTGATTCCCGTTCCCAAATAACCAGACTGAATTCAATTTCTGCCTCAGCTCTGCTTGTGCCAACACCCTGACTAGGCCAAAACTCCACTGCATGTAACTGAGCGCAGTGCAATAAAAAAAGCAAGTCAGCAACATACTATTCTATGTGCAATATATACATAATACCCTAGTAATAGTAATATGGACTAATTTAGCCAGCATGTTTTGTGTTCTTGGGCTTTGGGACATAGATTTATTTCTATGGTTTTTTGCTGTCATGCTAAGGAAATACAGATTACTATAATATTACTAAAGAGGAATAATATTAACTAATACTAGCTGCCCCCCCCTTCCTGCCTGCTGGCATATAAATCTCCACTTACTACATGCTCTCCTATCGGAGATCTGGCATGATAGGGAGATTTTATGCAACAAACAACACCCCCCCCCTCCCCATGACTGCAGGTATTATTACTCTATTGTTACTCAACTGGAGGAAACAAACACCCTGTGTGTCACATATTTCTGAGTATCAGCAGCAATCTCAGCAGTGTACAGTCCTCTTTCACAGTGGGCTGAGCCGATAATGGAAGTTTTCTATAAAAGAAAAAACAAATATTTTGTGTTTAACCAAAAAAAGTCTGTTCAAGGCACTTATCCAGGAATTACTGCCCCAGCACTAGTTGTGCTTACACTTAGAACAGGGATTAGATAGCAGCATCTGGAACAGTCCGATACCGGCGGGGAGTCCAGTTGATGGTGTCAGCGTTAATGAATTTGTTCCTTTTAGCCTGAAAATTAATAAAAGATGTTTAGTTGAAAATACATCATCAATATATTTGTTTCTTAAAGGGAAGTAAGAGATAATTACCTTAATATGGCAGTTAGTAGCAAAGGCTGGAATGTCAGAGCCAAACAACATCTGTCAATTCTCCTCTGCAGGTCCCTCTCCCAGAAGGTGGGTCACGGAAGTGACATATCCGAGCCACACAATAGAAAATGCACATTCTGATGGTATGTCACAAACATCTGTTCTACACAGAGAAGCCCAACGAGGTCAGTTATTAAGTGACTGATACATTCAGCTTACAACGAAGGTGTGAGGCGATGAGTCGATCAAGCACTATTCTCTCCTGTGGTTCATTATCCCAGCACCTGGCAATGCACCCCGCAATCTTAGGTTCCAGATCCACATCGATGTCTGCGGGTAAGCCATGCTACATTTCCACATTGTGCAACATGGCATGGGAAATGACGATCTCAGAAACCTTGGGGAGGCATTGGAAACGATACTTTACCATCCCGAAAAGGCACTCAGTGACATTGTGCATCTTCTTATGGGTCCTGTTGTACCTACATTGGGCAGGTATGTTGGGAAAACGGACAGAGGTCATCAGCCAAGGCAGAACCCCATATCCCGTGTCTCCTAGAAATAAATAAAAAACTAAGTTTGAGGGGAAGATCATCCACTCGTTAATTAAAAAGTCATAGCTACACATGCATGTGAGAGTTTCAAAGGCAGCAACTCCTCCCATTAAGCAGAATTATGCCTGTTAATGTCATCCGTTGTGAGTAGTTTATTGGGCCATAGTCCGTCAGTTGTAGAGAGCTGATTGACGCAGGATAGTGGTATTGTGGACACTTCCGGCAAAACCAGATCTCATACACTTATGGGAATCATACACCACCTGGCCATTGATGGAATGGAAGTGCTTCCTATTACGGTATTGCTCCTGATGATGTCTAGGTGGTGGGAGTAGAATGTAAGTGCAGTCAATGGCTTCCAGGCAATTTGGAAAATGGCTAATGAGATAAAAAGGAAAATGAACCCATCCTGCTGAAGCCAGTGCCCAGGAAAAGCAGATTGCAGAGCCCAGGCAGGGCATGAGAGGGGCCATCACAGGATCCAGGTCCTGCCTAAGATCATACACCTGAAGAATGGCGGCACAGCTGAGGTAGTATATCCTCATCTTCAGACAGATTGTGAGGGAAGCTACAGCCCTCCAGAATAAATGAGGCTGTCTGATCCTAGCAGGTGGCTCCTATTCCTGCTCCTCGGCCTTCCTTGAGAAAAAGAGAGTAACAGAGGAAGCAGAGGAAACCATAAAACAGGGATGACACCCAGATATTCCATGTTGAACAAACTCAATGACTTCTGTCTTTGGTTTTTATACCTTAGGCAGTGTTTACCCAGCATACTTTAACCATTTCCTGTATCTTAAAGGAACAGTAACACCAAAAAATGAAAGTGTTCTAAAGTAATTGAAATATAATGTACTGTTGCCCTGCACTGGTAAAACGGGGGTGTGTGCTTCAGGAACACTACTATAATTTATATAAATAAGCTGCTGTGTAGCCACGGGGGCAGCCATTCAAGCTGGAAAAAAGGAGAAAAGGCGCAGGCACATAGCAGATAACAGATAAGACACCGTTGTATTCTACAGGGTTTATCTGTTAGCTGCTATATAACCTGTGCCTTTTCTTCTTTTAGCTACACACCAGGGTTTATATAAACTCTAGTAATGTTTCTGAAGCAAACACAAAACTTTTACCAGTGCAGGGCAGCAGTACATTATAGTTTAATGTCTTTGAAATATATACATTTTTTGGTGTTACTGTTCCTTTAAAAGCCAAAGACAGGCTGTCAATAACTATTTCATTTTGTATTTTTCATTTTAACATCCCCTTTGAAAATGTGTGTGAGAGAATGTTTCATTTCCCCTTGAAATTGTGTGTGTGTGTGAAAAATGTGTTTAATTTCCCCTTAAAAGTGAGTCAAGGACAGGCTGTCAATGACTATTCTATCTTTTGTGGGGTTTTTTATTATAAAATCTAAAAATTTGAATATTAAAATTCTTCCATAGACCTCAATTGTTCTCACCAGGTGACAACATGCTTTTTGGTTTTAGTCGCATAAGCTTCTATAAATCTTGAATGTTCGTGGATTTTAAAAATATATACAAGTTTTTATAGAAAATACTTCCGAAATAAACCAAAACAATCATATACAGGTATAGGACCTGTTATCCAGAATGCTCAGGACCAAGGGTATTCCGGATAAGGGGTCTTTCTGTAATTTGGATCTCCATACCTTAAGTCTACTAAAAAATCAATAAAACATTAATTAAACCCAATAGGATTGTTTTGCTACCAATAAGGCTGATGCCACACGCGGCGTAGGGCTGTTTTTTCGGCAAGCGGAAAAACGCTTGCCGAAAAATCAGCCCTACGCCTGCTACTTGTGCCTGCACCCGAATGAATGGAATACGCTCGGGTGCAGGCACATGTAGCCGATATACGCATGAAAACGCGTGAGAATGCAAAGTCTCGCGTTTTCATGCGTATATCGGCTACATGTGCCTGCACCCGAGCGTATTCCATTCATTCGGGTGCAGGCACAAGTAGCAGGCGTGGGGCTGATTTTTCGGCAAGCGTTTTTCCGCTTGCCGAAAAAATCAGCCCTACGCTGCGTGTGGCATCAGCCTAAGGGGTAATTATATCTTAGTTGGGATCAAGTACAGGTACTGTTTTATTATTACAGAGAAAAGGGAATCATTTAACCATTAAATAAACCCAATAGGGCTGTTCTGCCCCCAATAAGGGGTAATTATATCTTAGTTGGGATCAAGTACAGGTACTGTTTTATTATTACAGAGAAAAGGGAATCATTTAACCATTAAATAAACCCAATAGGGCTGTTCTGCCCCCAATAAGGGGTAATTATATCTTAGTTGGGATCAAGTACAGGTACTGTTTTATTATTACAGAGAAAAGGGAATCATTTAACCATTAAATAAACCCAATAGGGCTGTTCTGCCCCAATAAGGGGTAATTATATCTTAGTTGGGATCAAGTACAGGTACTGTTTTATTATTTCAGAGAAAAAGAAAATCAGTTTTAAAATTCTGAATTATTTGGTTAAAATGGAGTCTATGGGAGACGGGCTTTCCATAACTCTGAGCTTTCTGGATAACGGGTTTGCGGATAAGGGGTCTGATACCTGTACTGGCAAAAACACATACATAGAGTGTGAAAAAACTCAACATAAAACAAGAAATTACAAAATGTTCTCGAAAAATCAAAGTAAATGCCCCCATAAATCATTTAAACAAGAAATAAACCCAATAAAATAGTTTGGCCCCCAATATGGGTTCATGCAGCTCAGTTACCATCATGTACAAGGTACAGTTTTATTATTACAGAGAAAAAGGAAATCATTTTTAAAAATCTGAATTATTTGGTTAAAATGGAATCTATGGGAGATGGCCTTCCTGTACTTCGGAGCTGGGGTTTCTGGATAACTGATCCCTTTCCTGTAGATTATTTTATGTTTCTTTCTTTTAACAGGGTTTTAACAGCTTTGAATGCAGAAGCCCTACACACATTCCCAGATTTGCTGCAAAGTTGGTTCACATCATGTCTGATCTTCAGTGGCAGAAATGTCAGCATTCAGTATGAAGCATTACCAGTGATCATTCTCATAAATGCCTCTCTGTCTGAATGTGCCATTACAAGCAGAAGTGTAGTATTTCTAACTGTGCATATATAACCTTTTCCCTCTCAGTACGTTCCTTGCACACGTAATCCCCTCTCCTCACTCTCTGCTCCACACTCCATGATATCATGTGCCTGTGGCTACGGGTCACCTTCATCCAATGCCCTATAGATATGAGCCAAAAGGTGGATTCAATCATCACTCTGTTTCCTACCAGGGATCATACACGGCCTGTGCTGCTCATAACTGCCTCTCTCAATATTGCACTTTGCCTAAATCTTTGTATTTATCCACTATCCTCACCCCCATTTTCTTCTTTAGAACACGCATGGGCATCTGCTTTCCTTCTAAATCCTCAGGGAGAAAGTAATACAATTTTTCTTTCAAACAGGTGATCAGTAAATGCTACCTGCTAATTGGTTGCTAGAGGTACTGTAGCTAAATTGATGGCAAACTTTGCACCTTTTCTTCCATTACTCTCCCCTCTGTATCACAGATTTTCATGACCTGAAGGCACCCATAAGTCTGTTTGCTAAATTCTACATTCAGTCCCTTGTAAGGCGCTTTCAATTCACACGGCATCTAAGGTTCAGATTTGGTTTTGGCTGAACACAGACAATTTGGCAAAATTCTATTCTTGAAAAAATTGTTTGGATTAGCTGAATACTGATCTACTGAATGAACAAACACAGCACCAAGCTTCATACTGGCTGCATCTCTCTGTGTGCATGTACTGTATATCTAGTATAAATAAATCTAAAGCAACTGAACTTGTTAAGTAATCATCGAAGACGTTTCACTACTCATCCGAGCAGCTTCTTCAGTTCAACTGAAGTCCTCAGCATATATACTCTTCCACTAATCCAATCACAATGGCACTTTGTAACTCTTCAGAAAGGTGACATCTGAAACTCACAGAGGTGTGAATGCTGTGGAGTTACTTTGAAAGGATTACCCAAGTATCATGCAACTCTTCAAAACAGGTGTTACTTGTTAGAGTTGCATGAATAGATGTGTGAAGAGTTCTGAAACGCCCGGGGTACAGATGTTAGAACAGCATTATATGTAGCAGACAGATGGTGTCGAAGGCCCCCGCCTCTGTTTAGGGATGGTTTCTCCACTTTGACATGAATGGCCTCTTTTACACCTCTTTCAAACCAGCGGTCATCTTTGTCCAAAATTTGGACGTTGCTATTCTAAAAGGAGCGTCCCTTGTCTTTTAGGTGTAGAAATACAGCAGAGTCTTGGAAGAAGCTGCTCGGATGAGTAGTGAAACGTCTTTAATGATTACTTAACAAGTCCAATTGCTTTAGATTTATTTATACTATATGTGCCATGACCTGGATGAATGAAAATCTTCATAGTCCGTGTGCAGATGTTTTCAATCTGTGACGGGAGGCCCCCTTAGCAGGGCCCAAAGCAGTGGATGGGGGGACAGCCTGACTGTTGTTCCGGATACTTATAAAACTCAGGAAATGATAATTTATGAAGGGAATGGTTTGGAGCCATGGGTCAACACAATGGCAACGTGAAGGGCTGATGGCACAAGAGACTGGCCTAGAACACAGTAAATGATAAATCTAGTCCCAAAGTGGATCTCCATCCAAGAAGGGCTTGGATGGCTTTTAAGCAAGTGTGAAAATACAGGGCTACTGAATGTTGATTCAGGGACTGGTCCCCCCTTCCCGAGGCAAAGTAGAGAGGCTTCAGATGCGGGTTTTTATTTTTTTTTGCATTCCTCTGGATTTTCTTGCAGTTTGATATAGGTTTCATATAGATATAAAAGCTTGAACTTGATGAACATATGTGTTTTTTAACCTAATGGCCTAAAGGCCATCTCCCATAGACTCCATTATAAGCAAATAATTCTAATTTTTAAAAATGATTTCCCTTTTCTCTGTAATAATAAAACAGTACCTGTACTTGATCCCAACTAAGATATAAATAATTCTTATTGGGGGCAGAACAGTCCTATTGGGTTTATTTAATGGTTAAATGATTCCCTTTTCTCTGTAATAATAAAACAGTACCTGTACTTGATCCCAACTAAGATATAATTACCCCTTATTGGGGGCAGAACAGTCCTATTGGGTTTATTTCATGGTTAAATGATTCCCTTTTCTCTGTAATAATAAAACAGGACCTGTACTTGATCCCAACTAAGATATAATTACCCCTTATTGGGGGCAGAACAGTCCTATTGGGTTTATTTCATGGTTAAATGATTCCCTTTTCTCTGTAATAATAAAACAGTACCTGTACTTGATCCCAACTAAGATATAATTACCCCTTATTGGGGGCAGAACAGTCCTATTGGGTTTATTTAATGGTTAAATGATTCCCTTTTCTCTGTAATAATAAAACAGTACCTGTACTTGATCCCAACTAAGATATAATTACCCCTTATTGGGGCAGAACAGCCCTATTGGGTTTATTTAATGGTTAAATGATTCCCTTTTCTCTGTAATAATAAAACAGTACCTGTACTTGATCCCAACTAAGATATAATTAATCCTTATTGGAGGTAAAACAATCCTATTGGATTTAAATAATGTTTAAGTAATTTTTTAGTAGACTTATGGTATGGAGATCCAAATTACAGAAAGACCCCTTATCCGGAACGCACCAGATCCTGAGCATTCTGGATAACAGGTCCTATACCTGTAATGAAATGAAAGCACTGGCTGTTTACATTCTCTGCACTACTGCCTCTGACTATTGAAACAGTGTAGCAGAAGCCAGCCGATGAACAAACCTGGAATCCATTTCTTCTGCATTGGTTCTAGAGTCAGAACCTGGAGTGAGTGAAGTTAAAGCAATAAACAAACATTTCTTTCAATTGCTATTACATTGCCAAATTACTTTAAAGTTCATTGAATGTGTAATTAATGCATGTTGGGAGTTACTTAGGGTTATATTTTGTTTATTACTACAAATACAGCATGCCTTTGGAACCATCTATATCTGTAAGTTGTTTAGTAGTTTTTCTGTAAAGACATTGAAAAGTCTCTTTTCTCAGGCCAAAAAAATCATATTTTGGGACTGTTTTTTTATTCTGTATGTAGATTTCCTGCTAGTAGTCATTTCCCAGGGAAATGCATGCACTTTAAATAGAATGATAAACAATATGCTTTGTGTGCACTATCTTGATAAGGCACTAAGGTCACTACATTCCTTTCCATTAACCTCTCATCTGTTAAAGGGGCAGGAATCCTAGTAGGGACATGTGTGACTGTAGATCAGCTGTCGCTGAAGGTGTTAAATCTCCAGAATCCCCAGTTCAACAATGAGAGAATGGCCCAAACCCATTTATAATATTTGCAGACATCCCATGGATTATTTAAACAATACCTGCGTTGTGTGTCTATAAACAAGCCTTGTGTCACGCTGTCCTAAATATAACAGGTTAGCTATTTTGGAATTTGTGCAGCTCGGCATGGGTGCTGGCCCATTTCACATACAAGCAGCTGGGAAGCAAGTGATATCTATATAGAACAGTAAACTTTATATATCCCCGCTGGTACGGCCCAGGCAGCTGATTCAGCATGTCATATCGAGTCCCCAGTCTTACTATAAACACATTTTGTACCTGGAAGTCAGTTTTCATGTTAATTCATTAGAATTATTTACTTTTACAGTAACCAGCGGTTCTGCCTGTGAAGAAAATTGTATTTGTAGGTAGAGAATCTTCAAAACTTATGGGCCAAATGCTTGGATGTTGTCCAAAGATAGTCTCATCCCATCTCTACTTTTACTGAATCACTTAATGAGAGAGAGCATTTCATATACAGGTATGGGATCCCTTATCCGGAAACCTGTTATCCAGAAAGTTCCGAACTATGGAAAGGCTGTCTCTCATAGACTCCATTATAAGCAAATAATTCTAATTTTTAAAAATGATTTCTTTTTTCTCTGTAATAATAAAACAGTACCTTGTATGTGATTCTAACTAAGATATAATTACCCCTTATTGGAGGCAAAACAAGCCTATTGGGTTTAGTCAATATTTAATTGATTTTTAGCAGACAAGTTATGGAGATCCAAATTACGGAAAGATCCCTTATCCAGAAAACCCCAGGTCCTGAGCATTCTGGATAATGGGTCCCATACCCTTATCCAGCCTTGTCAGGGTGAGTTAGAAGGACATGTGTTCCAGGAAATTCAGGCGTGTTTCCAAGCAATATAAAGGGCTATGCAGTTTTCCAAAATCAAAGGGGAAGTACAAGTATTGGACCTCTTATCCAGAGTGCTCAGGACCTGATTTCCAGATAAGGGGTCTATTTGTAATTTAGCTCTCCATACCTTAAGTCTACTAAACAATCATTTCAGCATTAACTGAACTCAACAGGATTGGTTTGCCCAATATACAGATTCATTCTATCTTAGTTGGGATCAAATACAAGCTCCTGTTTTGTTATTACAGAGAAAAATAACATTATTTTTTAAAAATCATAATTATTTGGGAGATAGTCTTCCTGTAACTGAAGTTTCTGGGTAATGGGTTTCTGGATAATTCTGCAATATTTTGATTTTCATATTTTACCCCTGTAGAGCAAATTACACTTTCCCAAAACTGTATCTTCTTGTCCTTTTAAAGGTTATAGGGGTCAAAGAGTGTCAAGAAGTGGATAGAAAAGTCCCAACTGAGTTGTTTTACAAGAGAGTGGAATGGGTATATTCCATCTATATATATTTCCAAATTTCCTCAGGCCCCAAAACAATATGGGAAGCAGTACAGGGCAGGTTCTCATTTGGCATTAGTTCCAAGGTACAGCACTACATCATTTTGCTACATGAATTCTGTGCGCATCTGGGCATAATGATGCACCCCACAAGTCATCAAGGCTACAAGTCCTGGGATATCGCTATTGGCTGAATGGTGTTGAATAATTCTGCAAACTTCTGAGGCAATTAGGTTTCTTCCTCAGGGATGATACAAAATAGAAGCTAAAACAGCAAGCTTCTACTTTATAACATGCCTCAGGCAGAGACCTAGTTGTCTCAAAAGCTTGAGAAATTAGGTAACAAAGAAAGAACCCACTGGAGAGCACTGTAATGTATATTTAACTCACCATCTTTATTACAGATGTATCGCCCTAGTATAGTTCAGACCATGCCAGGTCCTTCCTCAGATACACGCTGGAAGAAATATAGACTTGATGAAGGACCTTGCATGGTCTAAAATAAGCCATACACTACCTTTAGAAAAAGTCTAAATATATGCCACCCTACCAGGTCTGGATAGGCTCTGGCATTCCAAGTACACAGAGACCCAAACAAACCCCCAGCAGCCCAATTAATTGTCACTGTCTATAGCATCTTGAACTTTAATCTTGTTGGGGCCCATAAAAACCCATCAGTTCAGCTTGCTGGCCTCCAGTTGGACATTTTTTTCTATGTTAAAGATATAGCAGGACAGGAACAGAATGAATATACACCAGAGGTTCTGTCTTTTTCAATTCAAGCCCCACCTTGAAGGTCCAACCTTTGTCCAGGACCCCGTTTAGTTTGTGATAAAGGTACAGATAAAAGACAATATCAAGTCCAAACCCCAGGTAACACTACCCACAATAAATGTTTTGCAGCAAACCTGCTGAAGCTTTTTTTCCTATTTTTTGGATTTCTACAATTGTATTTGGTTGCAGCACAGAGCAACAACTAGGAGCTATTTATATATTTTTCACCAATCATTTTTTATTTTTTGTAAGGGTACGCAGCGCTGTACAGTCTTACAGTATACACAATTACACACAGGGAGGACAAGTGTTATAATAAACACAATAAATACACAGGGAATAAGTGCCATGTGGTATGAGACACAGTAGGAAGGAGGTCCCTGCCCCATAGAGCTTACAATCTAAGTGATTGGGTAACATACAGGCACAAATTGGTAATATAGTCACAGAATATCTTGAAGAGCAAATAAGCTTTCACCCTTAAGGGCTCTTATAAATGGTAATTTTTAAAATACATTTACAGACACATGCTGAATGACAAAAAAAAAGCATATACTGCATTTATATACTGCATTTATATGCAGTTTTGTGCATTCCAGACACAACTTTTCTATCCAATTGTCTTTTGAACACGTGTTAATTACAGGAAAATGCAACAAGATGAGTCTAAATAAAGCGATAAAACGTGAATCCAAAGAAAAGCAATTGTGAATGCTCGTGAGTACAACTGGGCAGAATAAAATGGATGTGTTTAGGTGCCCTCAAAACCTGCATCTCAAACACATAACAAACACCCCTCATCCTAACTGACATTCAAGCTGGGCTTTCGGGTGTGTCTAGGATTTCAGGCATTCTGGACAAAGCCTACCTTACGTACTGTTGTACAATATGGAAAGTATAATATGAAAGGGAACATGCAAAGACACAACACATACAATATATTGGTGACATACTTCCTGTATGAGGATGTGTTTGTGTTCTGCATCCCCCCACCCAGTACTGTTACATGGGTTGTGCTTATGCCAGTGGTGCATATTATACTTAGCCCTGTCAGCCATTGGGGGGTGGTATAGAGGTATATATAGAAAAAAAACAGCTGAGCAGGAAGCAAATGGCTCTAATATAGAGGAATTCATTTTTTGTCTCAATTTTCGCCGATTCACTTGTTCTGTTCATGACTTGGCCAGGATTCAGTAATAAGAATCAGACTTTGAATGTTGTGTAGATAATAACATTGTGTCGCTAATGAAGGTTTGTTGCACTTACGGTTACGCGCTTTTCTAGATACAGAGTTGATTGTTCCATATTTTCCCTTTATTAACTTCCTTGTTTCATTGTTTTTTGCACTTGTTTAATTACATTGGTTTGAAAAACCCACCGACTGTTCTTCCACTTCCGCTTTTTCTTCTTCTTCTTCTTCTTCTTAGCACCCCCCATTTTCTAAACGCTACTCCTCCTACAGTTTTAGGGGTACAATGCCCAAACTCCCCACACTTCTTCGCACTATAGCAGAGCAGATTGCTTGTGCTTTTCTAAGCGATTGCGCCCCCCCCGTCTTTTTGTGGCGCCGCTCCGAACCCCCCAATTTTCCCATTGATTTGACAGGGAAGATTTTCAAACTGCTGCCACACTTACAGCTTTGAAGCTACACCCCCCAAACTTGAATCACATACTCATGGGGTCAGCCTGAATGAAACAGCGACATTTGTTAGATGACCTAAAGTGGGAGGAGACGATAGCAGCCAATCGAATTTGACCCATTGACTTTCAAACTCATCAAACTTGAATCACATAGTCATGAGGTCAACCTGAATGAAAAAACTTTGCAGATTTAGCTACTTGGTGACAATAATTCAAGGCTTGAAAAAAGTGGGTAGAGCCACTAACAGCCAATCAGATTTATTTCATCGATTTTAATGGAAAATTTAAAATGCAGCCATTCTCAAACGGTTAACCCACTGTCCCAAAAACTTTTTACAGTTGGTCACTGGGGGCTAAGGTTAAAAGTTTGAAAAGGTGGGCAGAGCCATCAACAACAAATCAGATTTCACCCCTTGAATTTCATAGGTTTAAATTAAAAATGCTGCTATTCTCACACTATTTATGCCAGGGTGCCCAGACTTTGCACAGTTTATCACTGGGTGACTTCGACTCTTGAACTATTAATCCTAGGGTCCCTAAACTTTGCAAACTTTTAGTCACTAGGTAACGGCAGTTCAATGTTAAAAAGTGGGCGGACCCACAACAGCCAATCAGATGTCACTCACTGACTTTCTGTGGGGGAATTTAAGTTGCTGCCATTCTGACAATATTAAGACCACGGTCCCTGAAATTTGCACAGTGTTTTTTCCCAAATGACTGTGGTCCAAGATTAGAAAAACAGGGTGGAGCCAACAACAGCCAATCAGATTTCATTCAGTGACTTTGCATGTTTTTCAAACCAACATGAAGTTTGTTCTCAAACTTCCCTTTCTAGTTAGTGTTTTGCTTTTTCGGGAACATTAGACCAAGATTTAAAAGTGTACATGGCTCTGATTTCCTGGGGCCTATAATAGCTTTCCTTTCTCTGTTAGGCTGCTTAGTAACCATGTTACCAAGGGCCTCTCTTTTTTCTCTGTGGTCGAAGTCATGTTTATAGTGCAGGATGTTTATCAGCAATGCTGAGGTCTTACCATTAAAGACTATGAGCCGATTGCACCCAAAGCATCAAAACAAATGCAATTACCAGTGTGGTAGAAAGACAGATGCAAGTTGAGGTTAACATTTGGGTTGTGTTGGGATTGCGTGACTATTGATGCAACCCGCTGGGGGAAACCATGGAATTAGCACTAAGAGTGTCAGCAACTCCAGGGTTTCAGCATCAATAGGCACCTGTGTGCAATTGTATATAGGCCGAGGTGCCGTGCCTGGGGCAGCAGCTCTAGGAAGTATAATATGCCTGTATAATACTGTAGATGATTTTTTTGAAAAGAAAAATAAAAACTCTCCCCAACCACCACCAGAAACTTGCTTTATAAATCTGGAGGTAGCGATGGGGGGGCATCATGCCTTACAGTGCGGCGGGGGTGGAAGTGATGTAATATAATTACCCCTTATTGGGGGCAGAACAGCCCTATTGGGTTTATTTAATGGTTAAATGATTCCTTTTTCTCTGTAATAATAAAACAGTACCTGTACTTGATCCCAACTAAGATATAATTACCCCTTATTGGGGCAGAACAGCCCTATTGGGTTTATTTAATGGTTAAATGATTCCCTTTTCTCTGTAATAATAAAACAGTACCTTGTACTTGATCCCAACTAAGATATAATTACCCCTTATTGGGGGCAGAACAGCCCTATTGGGTTTATTTAATGGTTAAATGATTCCCTTTTCTCTGTAATAATAAAACAGTACCTGTACTTGATCCCAACTAAGATATAATTACCCCTTATTGGGGGCAGAACAGCCCTATTGGGTTTATTTAATGGTTAAATGATTCCCTTTTCTCTGTAATAATAAAACAGTACCTGTACTTGATCCCAACTAAGATATAATTACCCCTTATTGGGGCAGAACAGCCCTATTGGGTTTATTTAATGGTTAAATGATTCCCTTTTCTCTGTAATAATAAAACAGAACCTGTACTTGATCCCAACTAAGATATAATTACCCCTTATTGGGGGCAGAACAGCCCTATTGGGTTTATTTAATGGTTAAATGATTCCCTTTTCTCTGTAATAATAAAACAGTACCTGTACTTGATCCCAACTAAGATATAATTACCCCTTATTGGGGGCAGAACAGCCCTATTGGGTTTATTTCATGGTTAAATGATTCCCTTTTCTCTGTAATAATAAAACAGTACCTTGTACTTGATCCCAACTAAGATATAATTACCCCTTATTGGGGGCAGAACAGCCCTATTGGGTTTATTTAATGGTTAAATGATTCCCTTTTCTCTGTAATAATAAAACAGTACCTGTACTTGATCCCAACTAAGATATAATTACCCCTTATTGGGGGCAGAACAGCCCTATTGGGTTTATTTAATGGTTAAATGATTCCCTTTTCTCTGTAATAATAAAACAGTACCTGTACTTGATCCTAACTAAGATATAATTACCCCTTATTGGAGCCAAAACAATCCTATTGGGTGTAAATACTGTTTAAATATATTTTTTAGTAGACTTAAGGTAGGAAATCCGAATTACAGAAAGACCCATACCTGTACAACCTATTTAATGGCAGTTTACATTTGTATATGTAAGTACGCACCAATGTGCAAATGTCCAGTTTTGAGGTTAATTACTTCTCATCAGAAGAGGAGCTTGTGAAAAGAGACTGAATGAATTGCTCTGCTGGGTTTTGTAAAGGGGTTGAATCCATGCCTGCACTTAGGATTTGTTCATACATTGCTTGCGGATTCCCCAGAGTGCTATTTCACGGTGCACAAATTCACCCTGTTGTTGTTTCCAGTCTATAGATAACTACCGGCCCTTGCATGCTGCAGGCTATGCCTCTGGTTTACACTGCAGACAAAATACATTTATGGATTTGCTTATCTCTAGGAGCCTTTCTGTACAACAACGGAGAATGCAATGAAAGGAACATAGTCATTCCAAGCACATAGGTAAATTGGGATTCATATAGTCCCTGGTGATGTGGAATTTGTGTTACTTATTGTACAGCGCTGCGGAATATGTTGGTGCTTTATAAATAAATGTTAATAATAATAATAATAATATTTAGATTATCTAATGGTGAGCGTTTAACTCTTATAACGGCAAATACAAATACAAAGGGGGAAGCATTCTCTTTTTTGGGAGATTTTTCCCCCAAGGAGAGGTTTTGTATGGTATCTTATTGTTAACATTGGAAATGCATCAAAGCAGAATTCCCCTCTGCTCCACTCACCACATGTCTCCCTTGTTTTTTCTCTCATTTATACTTTATTGCTCCCTTTGCCTCTAATATTTGTTTTGTTTTTTGTACCTCCCTCCATTATTCCATTAATATATTGCCCCCATACTTTTTGGCTTTTGGCCTATTTCAATCACCTTTTTTCTTTCTGTTTTACCTCTCATCTGCGGTTGGTGCAGTTTTCTTCTTACAGAACCAAGGGTTTCTTCAAAGCTATCCTCTTTCATTCCACCTAAAACTCTGCTGATTATTTCTCTATATTTCAGCTCTATTTTTACATTTTCTAATCTCAATCTCTCTGCACCCCTCCCTCTTTTTCCTCTTTTCATTTGATTGATCAGGAACTTTTATTGATGTTAAAGGCTTTATACTCTGGTATCAACCAGAAACAAAGCAGACACAACTGAATCACAATACAATGGTATACCTCTAAATCAAATTCTTTTACCTGCATTCCCTCACATCATGATCCAGGCTGCTTCGTTCTGGTTGATACTGCTCCCTATACAGAAAGATCCAAGACATGCACCAAGGCATTCCTGTATTTTTGGTGAGCCTACTAACTGGTGATGCTCAAGTATGGAGTGCTAACCCTGTGAAATACTCTTTGTAGGTAGGTGCTGAACAGTGAGTAAACCCCATTGCCATGGGTCACACAATACATCCAAAACAATATCCACTGTAGCACCAAACAAAAGAAATGAATGCTTCAAAAGTGCATTAATAGCTCCAATTCTAGATCCATATGTAGGGCCTCCTTGGGCACTTTTTCAGGCCTACAACTGTCATTAAAGCACTTTTGAAGTACTTTTTTCTTTTGGATGTCCTATATGACTTGAAGCTGAGATCATCCTGGGCAAGGTGCTTATAGAAGTATGTCTGTTCTGTTACACAATAGTAAGGAACACAATTTAGGCAAGGTTGGGCACCACAACTAAACCTAATAAGAAAAGTTTGTCTCTCCGCCTTTTGAAGTCCCCTTAGGTTTTTTATGAGCAACTGGTTCATTACTTGCTGGGTGCTTATCTGTTTGAGGTTATTTAAATTCCTCTCTGTGAGCTTTATAGACATACGGTACATACAGTATAAGCAATAGAAATGTGCAACCATGTTGATACTCATACTAGGACTATCAATTGCTTCATGGTATGAACCTATAATATATAGGAAATTGACTCTGCAACATATTTATTAGTACTAACCTCTGTTCAATCAACAATGACTATTTCCACCATATCATGCAGGAGACAGTAATGTGGAAAGTCATATCTGCCCAATAACCAATAGAATCCTGATGTTTTAGCTGTGCCCTACATTATGATATACTGCAACAAGACTGAAACATACATACAGACTGACACCTACATACACTGAGTATGTTTTTCTATGTAACGGGAGTTTTTCCAGGCTTTCACCTGGAATCCATGCCCTGCCCTGTTGCACACACCACCCAATCATCACCTTGTGAACAGTGCAGCTATTTGCACTTTCAAGGCGAAGTGAAAATGGGACTATCACAGAGGTGGTTATGGCAATTATTTCCTATGAAGGTGCTAGTGCATTGTAAATGCTATTTTGTACTATTAATTTAGATTCCAGTCTAGTGTCTGTTCTGCTAACACATTTGTTCAGTGTTAATGTACTGAGTTGACATGGCTAGTTGTGCATACGTGCAAATTAGTGGCTATGCGCTAACCCAGCGCCAAGTTGCTTACATTGTCTCAAACCCACTTAATAGTTGCCTTGCTCAGACTTATTCCAGATGGGGCTGATTCTTGGTCTGGGTATAAACAGCCTGAGGTTCAACCCCCTGTGCCAGTATTATCCTTTTCCTGTGCACATGGAGCTGATTTTGGTGCAGAAATATGCAAGTATTTGCCTGATCCCCGGCCGAGGCAGGAGCTCCAGGTCTCTTCCCTGTTCCTGTACCTGGAGCCATAACGTTGGGCTGGTGCAGGCACATGGAGAAGATTTTGGTGCCCAGGTGCATACCCGTGCATTTCTGTGCCAATATCCGCTCTTTGTGCCTGCACCCAGGCCAACACAATTCAAAAAACCTTCATAAAATTAAATGACCCCACTTTCCCTGGTACAAACACTTAAGATGGAGTCAGGCTTTATGGGTTGCTGACTTAACCATCTCTCATGTTTACCTATAATTTTGTATCAAATACACACTTGAATGGCTGCATTTCTTCCCATCCATATGCACTGTTAATAAAGCACTAGAATGTCAATGTATGATAAATTCCATACCAAACGCCTTGTTGTTCCAACTCTAGTCAAGAAGGGACAATGTAACTAATGGAATTGAATCCCTTTTTTGCTTATTATTTTTCTTTATACTATTCAGTTACTTTTATCCATGTATACAGGTATGGATCCCTTATCTGAAAATCGTTTATCCAGAAATTATGGGAGGGCAAACTCTCATAAGCAAGTAATTATAATAAATGATTTCCTTTTTCTGTTTCTCTGTGATAATAATGAGTTACCTTATACTTGATGGGAACTAAGCTGCATGAATAAATCCTATACTTGTATTATTAACCCATACAATAGCTTAGAAATATGTATTAATACATGTTGCATTCTGCCACTAGGTAGAGCATTCTGTGACAAGCAGAGTAAACACTAATTACTAAAACCACCCCTCTCATAACATGCATTAATGAAATCATCCCTCTCAGTATGGTGCTTTGGAGTAGATTGCTTCCATGTTACAGTTATAATGTGACCCAAAAAACTAATGTTAACATGTGCTTCAACTGCGCCAACCACTCTCCTCCATAAAAGGCAATTTTAGATTGTACAGGTATATGATCCATTATCCGGAAACCCGTTATCCAGAAAGCTCCAAATTACGGAAAGCCCATCTCCCATAGACTCCATTTTTATCAAATAATTCCGAATTTTAAAATTGATTTTCTTTTTCTCTGTTGTAATAAAACAGAACCTTGTAATTGATCCCAACTAAGATATAATTAATCCTTATTGGACGCAAAACAATCCTTTTGGGTTTAATTCATGTTTTATTGATTTTTTAGTAGACTTTAGATATGGAGATCCAAATTATGGAAAGACCCCTTATCTGGAATGGCCCTTAGTCCCAAGCATTCTGGATAACGGGTCCTATACCTGTACTGCAGTTTAATCTACAATGCAATTAAAGCCAGAGCTACATACAAGTGTAATAGCTTATATACTTTTAGCAAGAGCATTTCCGGGCACCTACTAACATAGGCCTCCATAACATATTCTCTATGCCCCTCCCTAGGGCTTACCCTAGCCCAATGCTCTTGAAACTACCTCTGCTCCAGCTCTCCACTAGGCATTTATAGCCCGTGAAAAAAAGCAATCCACAAGATACTAAAAAAAAAAGAAGATATTTAAAGTAAATGAAAATGAAGTGCAGCTGTTCCATAAACAAATTTTCCGAGCTTGAAGATCACTTAGCTCGTTGCACAAGTATTTATCTGCAGAGAAAACTGCCTTTAAACACAGAACAGTTGAGAGCAATTTGCGAAATCATAATGTAAAGTTTTTCCATTACAGTGAGAAGTAGAGACTGATCAGAGTCTTTGCCTGTAATGGACTCGAGACTGAAATGTTGCCTTTTATATGTACTGTGTGTATAGATTTTATTTAAGACGTTAACTTTCCTTACATTTCACTAGGCATTTTCCCAAATAAAATGTATAATAAGAATAGACTGCTGCTGAGGAAAGTCCTTCCCTTAACTATTCACCTCCAAATTATAACTTCATTAACTATTGGATATATCGGGGAGGTCAGTGCAAAAACCAGAATCCTAAAACAAGTAGCTGAGGAGCTTGAAAAGTTATTTAACAATTAAATAAGGCAGGATGGTTGCATTGCAATATAAAGGCAACTAATACACTCTCTGTTGTACAGAATAGAAGTGAGGGCATATCCATATTGAACTATAGAACACATCCTTTCAAATCTGAAAAATGGCCTCCCTAGACTTAATATGAGCCCAGATAACTGAACTTAAGTGCTTCATATATTCATTAATGAGCTTTATATTTCTCTGACAGCTTGGACTACTCCAAATGTCACAATTTTTCCCAGATGTTAAGGATACCTCCTCTCAACTGCAGTTTGCTGATCTCATTGGAAAACTGCATTTTCTTTAAGTATTCTGGTATTTTTTCAAAGTTGACATTGAGTTCAATACAGTACTGATACCGTGTAAGACTGTAAGCTCTACGGGGCAGGGACCTCCATCCTCTTGTGTCTTTGACTCTTAACTGTATCTTGTACTGTACTCTCAACTGTACCTTGTATTTATTTGTATTTATTGTTGTACTTTGTATTTATCTATTATCTTAATAACCCCCTATTTGTATTCTATTCTACGGTACAGCGCTGCGTACATAAGTAGGGCTTTATAAATAAAGATATACTGTACATACTGTGCACAGACTTAAGGTACACAGATCCAAGGGTGGCAAAGCAATCCAAAAAAACATCATGCTCTATTTTCATATCATCTGTTCACAGGACATTTTCCCAGAAGGATTTTGGCAAAGTCATTTCAGGGTTTCATATGTTTCTCTGTCAGCTGTCTTTCATGGTAATAGATGGTGAAAGTTAAAACTGTTGTGCTTAGGTCTGAAGTTCAGATTTAACTGCCTGACAATTGACCGCTGTTCTAGCTGTTCTAATTGTTCTCTGCAATATTTGATCAATATTTCTCTTGCACCTGCATTCATGGAGTAACAAGAGCCTCAAATGGTTTGTTAACTCTGCATATGGTGGACACTTTAAGATGAGTTTGTAGCCTTGAGATTGTCCATACTTTGTTTTCTGTTCCAACACTTCTGTTTTTCATTCTTTCCTCCATGTTCCGTGTGGTGCACGCAATTTAAACTGACTGAATGAGCACTGCCTGTATAGTAGGAACCTGCAACTCATCTGTAGCCACCTTTGTAGATACCCTCATTATCTAATATGGTGCCACCTATGACATTTGAGGTGACTTATATCCATCAGATTATTACATACAGTATAACAAGGATCATAATGTGCTGCAGACTCAAAGATCCAAATACAAGACTTATCTACTGGCGTGTGTAAGTGTAGGGATCCTTTGTCAAAGCCTTGCTTGCTCAAGTACCAGGAATCAATAACAATATGGAGACATTAATGCTTCTGATGGTAGCACAGGAACCACTGCACCTGAAGGAGAAGGAAAGGCTACATCACTAGGGGGTGCAAAATGTTAGGTAATCGCTTACCTGAAACCTCCGGGCTGGTGCTCCTTTTAGGAGAAAACTGCACCGGCTGGGGTAAATGCAGGCAAGCAATCCTCTTCCTTCCTTCTCTTTTCGCAGCAATCCCAGGCCCACACATATGCAGTTGAGCGAAAATGCCGGCTTTCTTGTTAAAGTTTGGCTTGTCACTCTACTACACACACCCTGGCCGGTGCAGTTTCCTCCTAACTGGAGCGCCAACCTAACATTTTGGCACCCCCCAGTATATGTAACTTTACTACTCCATTAACCAACATTCTGGCTTGCTGAAAGATGTGGTTTACCCCAAATTATGTCAACTGACTGTCCATCCTAAACACAAGGTAAATCACCATTAAAAAGATTTTGGTATTAGAATTTTGAGCATAAGGTTAGAAGCCTGGGATATAGTGATATAGGAGTACACTTGGGTAAACTTTTGTAGCTACTGAGCTTCTATGATTGGTTGTCAGTGGAAGCTGGGAGTTGTATATTTTGACAATAAAATGTCCTCAGATTGGGCATTTGTGCAGTGCATTAGCTGAAGTATCACCTTCTATATCTGGCAAATTAGTCATACAGTAAAATAGCAACTAGCGTGGGTTATTGGCATTAATATTTGTGTACATGACAAGTGTAGGATCATTTTGATATGAAAAGCCAAACCACTTTGTTCCCACAAATACCCCAGTGTATAATGATTATATACAGTTCATATAAACTTTCTGATTATGAGTTTAACAAGTTCCTCACACACCAGTGTTATATTTTTCTAACCGTATGTGAAAATGAGGCTGCCATTTTGTCAGCTTGGATTTAGCTCTTCGTTAAACAGATGCTCATTGCACAAAATCAATTCCAGCTGCTTACATTCACTAGCAACACATCCCAAAGAGGGAAACAGTGTGTACTGTGTCTAGTGGGATATCAGCACGGGTAGGGATGTCTGTCCAAAGTGACTTCTGCTCCTATCATTTTATCTGCTGCCATCTGTATATTCCTTAAGGTGGCCATACACTGTAAGATCCGCTCGTTTGGCGAGGTCGCCAAGTAAGCAGTTCTTATCCCGATATGCCTACCTTCCTATAGGTGGGCGATATCGGGCTAATTCAATCGTTTGGCCCTAGGGTCTGAATCGTGTAAAGGACCAATATCGGCAGCTGAAATTGGCCCGTGTATGGTCAAAGTACATCATAAAGTGCATAACAATTTTACAATAATTTTTATATAAGAAACAACATGAGTTACATTATCTTAAGATGGCTATACATGGGTGGATAAAAGCTCCAGAAGGAGCAGATTATTGGGCAATATCGGGGCGCACCGATTAGTCCTGTCCACCTTATAATTTTGGGCTCCATTGGACCCCGTGTAATGATCTTATCAGCTCAATTTGGACTTGGCTAAAGGTTGTCATACACAGGCTGATTCTAGCTGCCGATATCGGTCCCTTAGACTGATTCGGCAGCTTATCGGCCCGTGTAGGGGTACTAACGACGGGCCTGCCCGACCGACATCTGGCCCGAAATTGGCAGGTTAAAAAATTTTGTTGGATCGGGGACTGCATTGGCTCATTGATGCAGTCCCCAAACTGACTGCACCTATTACCGTCATTCTAATTCAATCGTTTGGCCCCTATGGGTGGGGGATATCGGGCACAGATCCGCTCGCTTGGCGACATCGCCAAGCGAGCGGATCTTAGCATGTATAGCCAACTTAACTGGCCAAATAAGCAGATCTGGCAGTGTATGGTCTACTTTACTGGTATCTGCATTGCCTTGGTGCCTCGTGCTACTCACCAATTGGGATTTTTATTTTGGTAATTAAGTTTTCTGCTGTTTTGAGTATAGTAGAGTGGGGGGGAGGTAAAGACTCAAGTTTATTGAATGACATATATATGTATATAATAGAATGATTTTAGTTCTTACACAGTCTAATAAAGATGCTATATGCCTTTCATATTTATGTACATGACTATAGAAAGAAAAGCTTTCTCATATAAATGAGGTACAAAACTGCAGGGATACTGTATATGTGTATTTGGGAGACCATAAAGGGAAAGTTTGCCTTACAATTAACAGTTAGTATGATGTAGACAGCAGAATTGTAAGACAGTCTGTTATTTATCTGCATTTAAACCTTTTGTATATTGTTAAAGTTATTTTAAAATTATTTTAAATTGACTTTATTACAAGTTTTCTGACAGCTTCAGGTTTCATTACCCTAGCAACCAGGTCACTCTTTGAAATCAAAATGAAATATGAATAGGAGAAGGCCAAAAAAGAGCATTATAAAATACGGATAAAATATTAGCCTCATGGTCCATCTGTTTTTTTTTTTGTTTTTATGATTTGTGACAACCAGATATTGAAAAGGAAGGTAAAAACATACAAAATAATGAAGACCAACTGAAAAGTTTCAGTTATAATATATACAGTAACTATACAGTATATACAAGATAAGGAGCCAATAAAGGCTGAGGATCAACTATTGGATCTGGTGAGTGGGAAGTTCTAGCCAATAGAAGTTTGGTGCATGGTCCGTGGCGCACAGTCACATGACTCACGGCCAGTGAAACAATTGCTTAGAAAGGGTTAATATGTAACATATTCACATTAATGTAAAGCTCTCGCAACATACCAGTAACATTAACCTCCTGCTCTTTAATAGGGTGTCATTAGGAGCAGCTCTGGGCAGAGAGAATGGAATCCATCCAAAGCCTGTCAGTGTGTTGGGAGCAATGTGCTTGTGTGCATGCCTGAGCATGGCCACGTGTGTATGTTTGCGTGTGTGTGTGTATAATTACATTTTCATGCTACTTAATCTCTCTGGGTGTTGATTCATTAGTCTGCCCGTTACATCACTCAGCGCTTTATTATATTTCCCTGCTTGTTATTAAATCACTTTCATAGTAGTGTGCAGGTCGGCATGTAATACATACAGCGTGGCATAGGATAGGACCCTTGCCTTTATTACATTAGCCTGCATGTTAGATGGATTGTTACATTACACTGCTCCGTGTGCTGTTAAATAAGCTGGTTTTATTACATTGATCTGCATTTTATTATATCTGCACGTAATCGTATCACTGCGTTTGTTTCTTTGCTACGATTCATGTTTCTCTGTATTTTATAGTGTCGCTTCCCTCTATTAATGCATTTCCATGGGTAACACCTGGCTCTGATTTCTATGTGTATTTCTAATGAATGACTTTAATTAATTAAGTTCTTAAGGTGGCCATACACACTGAGATCCAAGGCCGCCACCTACGGGTGGGCGATATCTGGCTAATTTAGGCAAATTCGGTCGTTTGGCCCTGGGGCCAAAGGATTGAATTAGAACGCCGGTAATAGGCGCAGTCGGTTCGGGGACCTCATCAACGAGCCAATGCGGTCCCCGATTCGACTACATTTTTAAACCTGCCCGATCGACATCTGGACGATTTCAGGTCAGGTAGGCCCGTCGTTAGTGCCCCTACACGGGGCAATAAGCTGCCTAAGGGACCGATATCGGCAGCTAGAATCGACCCACGTATGGCCACCTTTAGGCATTTATTGGGTGTCTCATATCTACTCCACCCTCTCTACCCATCAATATCCCTCTTCACTGAATGAGGCATGTTGCCTTGGCCCCGTTCACTTAGGCTCATTTATAAACATAACTGCACCTGGGCAGTAACCCATAGCAACCAATCACTAATCGGCTTTATTCAGCCAGATGCAGGTAGAACAATGAAAGCAAACATCTAATGGGTTACCATAGGTTACTGCCCAGGTGCAAATTTTCCCAGTGTTGTCAGAATGTCTCATTCTTGGTGCTCAGTGAGATGTAGCGAACTGTTCACCGGAGAACTAATTCGCACGAAAATCGGGTGTTCGCAAGTTCGCAAGTTCGCGAACTTTTAGCGAAGTTCGCAATTTTGGGTTCGCCTTAGCTGGAGCCAAATTTTGACCTCTCACCCCAGAGCCAGCAGATACATGGCAGCCAATCAGGCAGCTCTCCCTCCTGGACCACCCCCGGACCACTCCCTTCCATATATAAACCGAAGCCCAGCAGCCATTTTACATTCTGCCTGTGTGTGCTTGATGAGTTAGCATAGGGAGAGAGCTGTGCAGGGGTTTGAGGGACAGTTTAGGTAGCTTTGCTGACTAGTAATCTACTTTCTACTGCTCTGTATGTAGCTGCTGGGGACAGCTCTCCTGCTGATCTCATCTGCTGTAACCCAATACGTTACACATAGTAGTGACATTGCATTGCAATAAAATCACCTGAGCGATGTTTTTCCACCAGCAATAATATATTCCGTATCCAGTACTGCGGCGTTTTGTCTTTGCGTGTGAACCGGCTGTAACCTTTACACGACTTGATTGGCATGTAGACGCCGGACGTTTTAAAGCAGTTTATTACACAAGTTTAGAAATGTAGTGTGATTTCTGCCCTTTACAGCACAAAACGCAACGCTGTGTCAACAACGTATTTTTCAGAGAAATTTTTGCCCTTGATCCCCCTCCTGCATGCCACTGTCCAGGTCGTGGCACCCTTTAAACAACTTTAAAATCAGTTTTCTGGCCAGAAATGGCTTTTCTAGGTTTTAAAGTTCGCCTTCCCATTGAAGTCTATGGGGTTCGCAAGTTCGCGAACTTTTAGCGAAGTTCGCAATTTTGGGTTCGCCTTAGCTGGAGCCAAATTTTGACCTCTCACCCCAGAGCCAGCAGATACATGGCAGCCAATCAGGCAGCTCTCCCTCCTGGACCACCCCCGGACCACTCCCTTCCATATATAAACCGAAGCCCAGCAGCCATTTTACATTCTGTCTGTGTGTGCTTGATGAGTTAGCATAGGGAGAGAGCTGTGCAGGGGTTTGAGGGACAGTTTAGGTAGCTTTGCTGACTAGTAATCTACTTTCTACTGCTCTGTATGTAGCTGCTGGGGACAGCTGTCCTGCTGATCTCATCTGCTGTAACCCAATACGTTACACATAGTAGTGACATTGCATTGCAATAAAATCACCTGAGCGATGTTTTTCCACCAGCAATAATATATTCCGTATCCAGTACTGCGGCGTTTTGTCTTTGCGTGTGAACCGGCTGTAACCTTTACACGACTTGATTGGCATGTAGACGCCGGACGTTTTAAAGCAGTTTATTACACAAGTTTAGAAATGTAGTGTGATTTCTGCCCTTTACAGCACAAAACGCAACGCTGTGTCAACAACGTATTTTTCAGAGAAATTTTTGCCCTTGATCCCCCTCCTGCATGCCACTGTCCAGGTCGTGGCACCCTTTAAACAACTTTAAAATCAGTTTTCTGGCCAGAAATGGCTTTTCTAGGTTTTAAAGTTCGCCTTCCCATTGAAGTCTATGGGGTTCGCAAAAGTTCGCACTTTTTGGCGGAAGTTTGCGAACGGGTTCGCGAACTTTTTTTGTGAGGTTCGCTACATCTCTAGTGCTCAGGTTACTCTGCCAGGTAGTAATGCCTTGAAGAGGACAAAACTCCTGAATCCTCTTTACCACAGAGTATGTCCTTTCATCAGAGCCAGGCCTTCCCTCACTGAGCAGCCCCAATAAGTTGAGCATTTGATAGTCCTACTACTGGCTGCCTAGCTCCTTACCTTATAGAGCAACTACAGTGTGATGTGCAAGAATGTATATGTGGCATACTCAGTGCACACGCACTAGAGGCCACAATAAAATAGTTGGGGTTAATGGGTTGGATAGGAAGAAGGCCTGTTGTGGTACTTTGGACTTTGCCCATAAGAAAAAGTGCCCAACAGTGCCCAGCTGTTCTTTAAAATGTTCCCAGTGCTTTCCATAGGCCCATTTTTAGCAGTTATGCTGGGAGATTTCCAGGCACGGTACCCTTGGGAAAGCTGGCAAGGAGAGCAGGGTCTTAACTGTATCCAGAAACATAGACTCTACGGGGAACATTTACTAAAAAGTGAAAGGGAGCAAGTTTGTGAGTCTGCTTTAGTAGCATTTGGATAAAACTGATACCCCACTTGGACCCTTTGAGTTACAATAATGTATTTCGGTACCATTAAACCCCTGTGCAAGGTTTGGTTTGTGACGAACATTCAACAACAACCCAATACAGGCTCTTTATACTAAATAGCACTTTCAGACAGTGAAACCCCAGTCAAACATAATACAGACACGATTGCTGTCGACAAATTGAGCTGAGAAATTGTTGTAGTTCAGGGACTCCTTGAAGAGCTCACACTCACAAGCTGCTCGATACCCATTCCACATGGTTAAAAAGAACGACTTCATCACAGTCCAGAAATATTTTTCCAAATGAAAATGTTCTTACTTTGCACGGAATAAAGAGAGGTGGCAGCAGATTGTTACATATCAGCCAAAATATCCTCAGCTAAATACAGTGAAAGGTTCTGTTGCTTGGTTGGATAATGTGAATATTTAGAATGTTTCCTTTCTATTCGATACATTTTAACACAGACATACCTGATTTCATTGCTTGAAATAAAACCATAATAGTCTGTTGGGGCTTTCTGGGGCCATTTTCTCTACAATAAAACAATAAAACCCATAGTTCCCTGGGCTGTAGTGGAACTTCACCCAAAACCAGTTTTCTTTGCATGAAATAAAATGCAGTACTAAGCACCTTTCCAGTATACAGTAATTACACATTATCACTGGTTTTACAATATATGGAATGTGCTTGCACTGGAAAGCATTTTTCCAGGTATTCATAATATAGCAGTCCTGAAAAGGGGGTCATAGGTGATTAATTTAATAGCTGGGAGCTAATGTGTCTGCTTGGACCAGACGAGGTGCTTTATACCTGCCTAATATGAAAGGACCATGTCAGATACTCTACCCCTGATATACTCACATATAGTCAGAACTACTGTCTGTGATTCTCCAATACACAGCCCTGTTCCTAACTAGACCCACAAGGCATGCTTTTTTTCTCCCACTTAGCTTTAATCGCAGATAAATCTCCCTTACTGTTAACACAGATGGATTTGGTTGTTTTCAGTTATCAGGAATGATTGAGTGTGACCCTCTCGGCAAAATGACTGCTAGAGCGGCCAGGTGCAAAGGCCCCCCGCGTTGGCTGACATCACAGAATCGCTTTGAATGAGAGAACAAACAGGCAATGGAGAGGTGGCAGTCTCTGCTGTGGTGTGTCTTTTATGGGATTATTCATTCTGCACAGGGAGAATACGTATGCATGGGGAAGATCGATCATATTAATATTTCCTAAACTGAGTATAATGCATAAAGTATGCAATAGCATTAGTTACAGAGAGGGGGTGTAATGAGCAATTAAGAGTTGTTGTAGGGTGTTCTATTGGACAATAAGGAATGTCATAGGGAGGAGTTATACTGGGCAATAAGAATATTGTTAGGTAGTAGATATACTGAGCAATGGCACAAGTTATTGGGAAGGGTTATATTGAGCAATGCGAGAATTTATAAGGAGTGGTCTTGAAAGCAATAAGATAAGCTATAGGAAGGGCTTATACTGAACAATAAGTGGAGTTAAGGATCAATAAGTAAAGTTATGGGTGGGGATATGGAGCAATAAAAGTTTTAGGGATGTGCAGTACTATGCAATAAAATAATTTATAGGGATTGGTTATATTAAGCAATAAGAGAAGCTAGAGGGAGAGGTTAAAGAATAAGAGAAGATATAGGGAGGGCTTATATAAAACAATAAGAGAATATATGAAGCAATAAGAGAAGTTTTATGGAGGGGTTATATTGAGTAATAAGAGAAGTTATGTAGAGGGGTTACATAAAACAATAAGAGAAGATATAGGGAGGGGTTACATTGAGCAATAAGAGAAGTTATAAGGAGGAATTATTTGGATCAGTAAGGGAAGTTATGCGTAGCAATATGGAGCAATACAAGCTATAGGGATGAATTATACTGTGCAATATGAGAAATTACAGGGAGTGCTTATATTGAGCAATAAGAGACAAGAGAGGGAGGGGTTATATACCTTAGTTACATAGGGTTGGAAAAATGAGTCCATCAAGTTCAACCCTTCCAAGTAAACCCATATAAATCAATAAGAGGATATAAGGAAAGGTTATAAGTTATAACTTATAAGGAAAGGTTGTACTGGGCAATAAGATAATTGGTTATATAAAGAAGTGGTTAAATACAGATATTAGAGATGTTATAGGGAGAGGTTATTTGGATCAATAAGTTATGGGAGGAGATATGAATCAATAAAAGTAACAGGAAGGGGTTATACTGTGCAATAAGCGATACATTAAAGGGAGGGTTTTTACTGAGCAACAGGAGGAGGAATAGAAAGTTGCTATAAGAAGTAATGTTGTTCTAGAGAGTAGATATAGGGTGGCAAAGGCAGGAGCTATAAGGTAGGGTTATACAGTAAAAAAGGGTTATAAGGAGCAATAGGAAGATTTATAAGAAGAGTGTATGTAAAGCAATTGGAGGCGTTATGAGGAGGGGTTGAATGGAGCAACAGGAGTAGATACATGAGGTGGTTCTGAAAAGCAACAGCAGGAGCGCAGGGAAGGTGGGTTATATAAAGCAGTAGGAGGAGTTATATGGCTTTTTTTTTGGAGCAAGGACATGTGCTATACAGTATATATAGGAAGGGTATAGACAGAACAAGAAGATGCAATAATAGGGTTGCTTATAAAGGCAATACTAGAGAATTAGAGTTGAATGCAGACACACAGTGCACCAATATCTGACATTATAAGTTACACTAAGGGCAAATAGTGAGAGTAATTTACAGCACTTACATATGCCCTGTCCTGTAAGAATACAGTATAATTACAGTCAGAAATTAGTATCAGAAATATTTCTTTATGGAAATGTTATTTTACAGCTGTATCCTGTGCTGGGATTCAGATTTTATTGCACAATATTAAATAACCGGACAACATGATTACCCTCATTTCTAATTAAAAAAATCACAAATTGATTTTTTAACCATAAAAAAGTTCATTTAATATACTTTGCAATTTATCTGTCTAAAATTACACATTTTACTGAGGGCAGTGGCATCTTTCTTCTTAATTATGGCCATAAAATATTATTCCTTCAGCCTGCAGGCCACTGAGCCACTGCTAAAGTTACCTGTGCCATAACCCTGGCAGCATGGGCAGCTGTAATGTGTATGGGACCTGTTATCCACAATGCTCGGGACCTGGGATTTTCTGGATAAGGGATCTTTCTGTAATTTGGATCTCCATTACTTAAGTCTGCTAAAAATCATTTAAATATTGAATAAACCCTATAGGATTGTTTTACTTCCAATAAGGATTAATTATATCTTAGTTGGGATCAAGTACAAGGTACTGTTTTATTATTACAGAGAAAAGGGAATCATTTAACCATTAAATAAACCCAATAGGACTGTTCTGCCCCCAATAAGAGGTAATTATATCTTAGTTGGGATCAAGTACAGGTACTGTTTTATTATTACAGAGAAAAGGGAATCATTTAACCATTAAATAAACCCAATAGGGCTGTTCTGCCCCCAATAAGGGGTAATTATATCTTAGTTGGGATCAAGTACAGGTACTGTTTTATTATTACAGAGAAAAGGGAATCATTTAACCATTAAATAAACCCAATAGGGCTGTTCTGCCTCCAATAAGGGCTAATTATATCTTAGTTGGGATCAAGTACAGGTACTGTTTTATTATTACAGAGAAAAGGGAATCATTTAACCATTAAATAAACCCAATAGGGCTGTTCTGCCCCCAATAAGGGGTAATTATATCTTAGTTGGGATCAAGTACAGGTACTGTTTTATTATTACAGAGAAAAGGGAATCATTTAACCATTAAATAAACCCAATAGGGCTGTTCTGCCCCCAATAAGGGGTAATTATATCTTAGTTGGGATCAAGTACAGGTACTGTTTTATTATTACAGAGAAAAGGGAATCATTTAACCATGAAATAAACCCAATAGGGCTGTTCTGCCCCCAATAAGGGGTAATTATATCTTAGTTGGGATCAAGTACAGGTACTGTTTTATTATTACAGAGAAAAAGGAAATCATTTAAAAAAAATTAGAATTATTTGCTTATAATGGAGTCCATGGGAGATGGTCTTTCCGTAATTCTGAACTTTCTGGATAATGGGTTTCTGGATAAGGAATCCCATACCTGTATTCCTTTAGTGTGTAAAATTGTATTTAGGGCCCTAGTGATGAGCGAATTTTTTCGCCAGGCGTGGAATAGCAGCAAATTTCCACATTTCGCCATCAGCGAATTGTTTTGCGAAACTTCCATGAAAATTCGGTGCATGTCAAATTGGGCGCGGTGGCGTCAAAAAAAGGTGCGGTCACATTAAAAAAACACGGTCTGAGCAAAAAAATGCGGGCGACAAAAATAGACATGGGCGACAAAAAAGACGCAGGCGACAAAAAAAAAATTGTGTGACAAATGCGATTTGCGAGTTTTTCGCCGTTTCGCAAATTCCTTGGCATGTTTTCAAGGGGAAGTTAATCCCATCATTGTTCTCTATTTCACACACTTTAAAGGGCAAAATTAATCCCATTATTGGTTTCTATTTAACACAATTACAATTATCGAGTTTAATTCAAATTTATACCATATCGAGTTTATACTAGAACCCACTGCTCATATTCAGAGCTACCATTGGGGATATTAGTGAGGGGGTGGGTTTTGGATTGCCCATGGATGGAATTTCGCCATAGTTGGGTTACACAATGGGTTAAGGCTGTGCATTTGAAGAACTCTTGGAACACAGAAGCCAGTTTTTGTTTGTTCATCCTACATTGTTTAAGGAGTCAGACCTTGCAGTGTAGAGACAATAAACAGACAGATACTGCTTTTAATAGTAATTACATTTACAAATAACTTTTTATTTTCTGTTTTGTAGAAATCTAGTATAGCGCATAGTTATATGAAGTAGTAAACAAAGGCAAAAAGTAGACCTCAATCTAATCAAGTTCCCAAAGACTCCACTGTTGATTTTGATTGATTTGCTTTTATTTGCCATTTTCATTCTGCTAGATTGCACAGCTAATGGCTTATCTATCAGCGCTAATGTAAACAATAGAACGACTGGGTATTTCCTATAAAGATCTATTGATTGGCCCAAAGGTTGTAAGCCATTCTGTTCCCAATTTCAGCAAAAATTAATTCTCCTGCATTTTCATGTGGCATCCATCTGCCTAGAGGTCAGACTGGAAGTTGAGCTGGTTTCGTTAAGGGCTGAAAGGACATTTATCCTGTTCAAGGATGGGATCCATTATCCAGTAACCCATTATCCAGAAACCCATTATCCATAAAGCTCCGAATTATTGAAAGCCTGTCTCCCATAGACTCCATTTTAATTAAATAATTCAGATTTTTAAAATTAATTTTCTTTTTCTCTGTAATAATAAAACAGTACCTGTACTTGATCCCAACTAAGATATAATTACCCCTTATTGGGGGCAGAACAGCCCTATTGGGTTTATTTAATGGTTAAATGATTCCCTTTTCTCTGTAATAATAAAACAGTACCTGTACTTGATCCCAACTAAGATATAATTACCCCTTATTGGGGGCAGAACAGCCCTATTGGGTTTATTTAATAGTTAAATGATTCCCTTTTCTCTGTAATAATAAAACAGTACCTGTACTTGATCCTAACTAAGATATAATTACCCCTTATTGGGGGCAGAACAGTCCCATTGGGTTTATTTAATGGTTAAATGATTCCCTTTTCTCTGTAATAATAAAACAGTACCTGTACTTGATCCCAACTAAGATATAATTACCCCTTATTGGGGGCAGAACAGCCCTATTGGGTTTATTTAATGGTTAAATGATTCCCTTTTCTCTGTAATAATAAAACAGTACCTGTACTTGATCCCAACTAAGATATAATTACCCCTTATTGGGGCAGAACAGCCCTATTGGGTTTATTTAATGGTTAAATGATTCCCTTTTCTCTGTAATAATAAAACAGTACCTGTACTTGATCCCAACTAAGATATAATTACCCCTTATTGGGGGCAGAACAGCCCTATTGGGTTTATTTAATGGTTAAATGATTCCCTTTTCTCTGTAATAATAAAACAGTACCTGTACTTGATCCCAACTAAGATATAATTAATTCTTATTGGAAGCAAAACAATCCTATTGGGTTTAATATTTGTTTTATTGATTTTTTAGTAGATTTAAGGTATGGAGCAGGGGCGGGCCAAGCCGACCGGGTGTCCTAGGCAACCCGGTTGGCCACCATTATCGTATTTTGCGCAACTTTTTCGTCGCCGTCCCGATTTTTTCGTATTGAGCAATTGTAAACGGCGGAAAAACCAATCAGATTTTTTCGCGACAGCGCCAAAAAAGTTGCGGAAAATATACAATAAAGTCGTAACGGCGACGGAAAAATCGCGGGACATACGAAAAAGTCGCAAAAATACCGATCATTCCGAAAAAACGCATTCGGACACTTTCGGTCCGTTCGTGGATTAGTAAATGTGCCCCTAGGTGTAGGCAAGAGAGGCTCCTGCCTGGCACCCCCCAATCGTTGTGCCCTAGACAGCTGCCTCTTCCACCTACCAGAACAGTTCAGAGAGGAGAGAGAATAACTAAATTACTGGCAAAACAGGCACAATCTTTCATATATTTTGCCTTACATGTAGGAGAATTGCCACTGATAATAGAACAGAGACCTGTGTTGAATAGAGCACCACTTGCACAATGACAACCCTCTTATTCAGACACACAAGGGAGGGCACAACAGAGCCAATAAGACAAGGCTGCCTTAAGACTCTCAGCACTTCTTTTGCCCCCCCTTAGTGCTATTCCAGGGTCTCAGTACACGATTCCTATTATCCTTTATATGGTGACAACAAATTCTGCAGTGTAGAGAATATACATGATTAAACCCTACAATCTAACCTATCACAGATACAAACACCACGGTTAGTTTTACCTGGAGCCAGTTAACCATTCCTGTGCCCTGGCTGGAATCAAACCTAAGACCTCAGTGAGGCAAGGCAGCAATGCCAACAACCTAGGGTTTAAAGTGTCCGGTATATATCAACATTATGCATTCAAATAGGATTTATATATTCAATGTAACTTTCATGTTTAGTTTCAGTACAAGTTTGGGTGTTATTAGCTGCTCCCATTTGCCTCGCAGGAGACGCAACAGAAAATGTCCCCTAATGCTTCTGGCAAGATACTGCGGATTTGCACATCACCAATGAAATTGCTTTTACTTGGGGGTGGAAGAGCTGGCCCATACTAATCAGTTGACCATTATCCTTAATCATATTGACGTTCATATTAACATTTTTACCATCTAATAAATGGATACAGAACGACAGATGTAAGGATGCATTAAACCTCTTGTAGATAATTCACTTTATATAGATACTGGCAGGATCAATCGGTAATTAGGGGTCATCACAAAGGATAAGTATCAGATAAAAACTTCATACAGGATAGGATTAAGGCCAATAAAATTCTGGCTAATTTCCCTTATATGACAGTAAAGCAGAGCGAATAATTGATGTATTTTATATGGGCAGTTAAACGAGTTTAAACTGAGCTTTTTTATCTGATACAGAGATCCAAACCATGACAAAGAAATAGGCAATTTTATATTAACCTGTGAGCCGTAATCATGAGAAGCATGTAGTCTCATAAGCATGATGGAGACAGGGCTATTATAAAGGAATTTGCACTTGATAATGTATGTTGGTTTTAACTGTTTAACAGTGCCCAAGGCAAATGGCCACCCCCTACCGCAGCTTTGGAGTATATATACTATATGCACTATATGTTGCCACTAGATCAGATTTTAATTAACAGATCTAATTCATCAGGCAAGGGTGCTCCCTTTGTATACAAGTTACATTAAAACTAAAGCTGGCCATACACGTGGCGATCTCACGATGTTTCGTACGACCGTCGGTCGCACGAAACATCGTCAGATCCGCCACACACCATTCAGGGCTGAATCGGCAGGCAAGGAGGTAGAAACAATAGGATTTCTACCTCCTTCTGCCGATTCAGCTCTGAAGGGAGAATTTTGGTCAGGCGCCTTCTATGGCGCCCGATCAAAATTTTCTAACCTGGCCGATCGGCGAGTCGACCGATATCAGCAGCTTCCTGCGATATCGGTCGGCTCGCTGACATGCCATACACGCACCGATTATCGTACGAAACGAGGTTTCGTACGATAATATCGGTGCGTGTATGGCCACCTTAACTCTTTCATAATAACCGACTCTGGCACAAATCCTGCGTACTGAGAGATGGGATTTGTATTGAAGTCTGCTTTTTAAAGAATTGAGCATCTTCCAGGCAAAAGCCCCCCCTTATATATATTTTTTAGATATATAAGGGTTATCAACTAACCCCTCTACCAAACAAAATGATACTTGTCTTATAGGTTTCAAGTGGAGCTTGAGTTGTTTGTAAAGGTGGCCAACCCTGTGACTCGCTCAAGCAGTTTTATAAGGTAAATCCATGCGGTGGATCAGTTATCCCATGTATTAAAGGGAGATCAGTGAGTGACCAGCACTGCAATGTGGGTAATCAGAATCCATGTATCAGTGTTCAAGGGCAGGGTCAAACACCAGTGTCACAAAGCAAACTCAGAGGATATGACATCTCTAGAGCCCATGCTGCTACCAACATTCCCCAAGTACATTAGCACTCAAATGCAATTTATCATGAGACATCCACTGCGCCTAATTTCTAGCCGACTGCAGTCTCACCGTGACCTTAGGCCCGAGATTGCACTCTCCAATAATTACACTGGGCTCCGTATGTCATCTGGAGACTCAGAGCCGATCAATAGATGACCGGTTAACCCCTGTGTCTTCCACTGGAGAGGTGAGATAGGCAGGCTGGCATTTCCCACAATCCTTCAGATTAACTGCAATTTTTTTTGTTGTGTAGGTGCTCCATAACAGGTCATCAGTGGTTAAGTGTGAAATTCAGCTAAAATAACTGCATTATGGAGAGATTTAACAGATGCATTGGTGTAGGGTGGCCTGCACCTACTGCTCACAACCTCAGCTGCATAGATATCAATGTGTCCATCTATGTATCCCTGTGCAATTACTACTCCCCATGCCTTCTTCTTCTTCATCATCATCATCATCATCATCGTCATCATCATCAATTATTTATATGGTGCCAACAAGTTACCTAGCACTTTATAACAAATAAGGGTCTTACAATAATTTTACAGAGATAAAATCAGATCTGGGGGCCCTAGTCGCAAGAGGTTTCTTATTAAAGGCCTAGGTTGGTAAGTTGAGGCCTGCCACTTCCGGCTGGTGCTGAAAGGGTTACGGAACAGTTAAGAAGTTGATGAGTTGGAAGCGGTTTGCAGCTCTCAGGGAATGTCGGCCTTCTATTGATGAGGTATATTGATTTACCATCAGTCCCCGCGTGGGCATTCTCTGCTCTATTATACCGCAGCCAAGGCTTATTCCCACTGCTGTGCTAAAGAGGAAATATGGCCAGCCTGACCTTGGCAATATACAGATAATGAAAGATTCCTAACGATCTTTCCCCCCAGATTCCTGTGGACGCCCCTCTTCCCCCGCCCTATCTGGCGCATGCTAATTTCTGCAAGGAGATGGCTTTTCTCTCATGCGGCCCCTAAATTGAACACACATCCCTGCTTCGTCGCCTGTCCTAAAAGATGCATTTGGGGTTTGGAGACGGAGATAAAAAGCGTCGTATTTCTAGCAAGGAGAGTGATGCACTGTGTAGTGGTACTGAGTATCGCACCGCCCGGTGCTCAGGGGAAAACACTGGAGAGCATTGCAATGAGGAAAATCCTTATTTATTACCTCCTGCTGTTTAATATACAGCAAACTGCAAGCGGCCTGCAGAATATAGTGTGTGCTCTTACCTTCTAATTTATTCACCTTCCTGCCTATTAGTCTTTTTATATCTGTGTGTTTTCTGTCTCTCTTGTTTACTCTTTGTGTATAGAGCACTCTGCTTGTCCCTCTTTATACCATCATCCTCTGGTCTATCTGCCTGTATATTATCCAGTTACCTCTATTCTCTATGTATGTCTGTCTGTGCCTCTTTATAGTATCTATCTATCTATCTATCTATCTATCTATCTATCTATCTATCTATCATCTATCTATCTATCTATCTATCTATCTATCTATCATCTATCTATCTATCATCTATCTATCTATCTGTCTATCTATCATCTATCTATCTATCTATCTATCTATCTATCTATCTATTATCTATCTATCTATCTATCTATCTATCATCTATCTCTGTTTATAATCTATATTCCTCTACATATGTCTCTCTGTGCCTCTTTATATTATATTGCATGTTTATCATCTATTTCATAGCATATCTATCTATCTATCTATTTATCTATTATCATCTGTCTATATTCTGTCGGCCTCTATTATTTATGTATGTCTGTTTCTGCCTCTTTAACTTCTGTCTAACCATCCTGTTACAGTACTTCCATATACCAATCTGTCTTATGATTAGCTACTTACTGTTACCTATATCAATTCATCTATCTTTCTCTACCTAGTGCTTTACAGTTGTATACAGGGATGCACCAAACCCATTTTTTTTTTTGGTACGGCGGAACCCCCAAACTCACCCTGAAGGATTTGGCCAAATCCTGAACTGAATCTGGGTTTCGCTGCATCCCTAGTTGTATATATAATTATCCCTCCCTTTCTGGTTTGTCTATACTTTATTCTCTCTTTAGATCTATTGCTCCATCATTTGTTCTTACCACTTTTATCTGCCTACCAGTGGCAATTTTGTTTTTCTGTCTATTGATTTAATTTATTTATCATCTATCAACTATCTATCTATCTATCTATCTATCTATCATCTATCTATCATCTATCTATCATCTATCTATCTCTGTTTATAATCTATATTCATCTATCCTCTATGCCTGTCTGTTTGTGCCTCTTTATAGTATATTGCATGTTCTATTTTATAGCCTATCTATCTATCTATCTATCTATCTATCTATCTATCTATCTATCTGTCTGTCTGTCTGTCTGTCTGTCTGTCTGTCTGTCTGTCTGTCTGTCTGTCTGTCTTTCTGCCTGTCATCATCATCTATCTATCTGTGTATTTATCAGTATCAATCTCTATCTATTTCTTCCCATCAAGCTATCTTCCTGTCTAGTTACGTATCTATCATGTCTGGCTCTGGTATCCCTTTCCCCCTGTGTGAGTGAGTGGCCCAGGTACATTTAGTATCTGTGGGCTGAATTGCGCGCCCTCCCCGCCCAGTGTTGCTCTGTAGATGCAGTGCCGATAAGTAATCCACATCCAGCAGAGCCATTAGTATCTGTGACATTTTGACGTTGCATTTTAAAAAATCCGCCAGTAATCTGAGTGATTTATGTGCAAGTGTCGGGCTCCATCACGGGAGAGATCCGATTTATCACCGCCTGCTTAGAATTATTAATGATTAGCAATTTGTTAATCTGATGCTGAAGAAATCCCACTAAACCACAAGGAGACCTGAGTCAGTGAGCAGGGCCCAAGATCACATTGCTTTAGTACTGAGCTCTGGGGGCCCTCCAGGTTCCCTCTCCCCCCTGAGTTAATGATACATAAATATGTGTGTGCCTTATACACACTGACTCCCATGGTGCTGTGCCACACTGTGTGTGTATATGTCTCATATATATTATCTACATTACTTTAGAGCTACAGTTTTTGGAGGCAATAATCTGGAATTTGGGGCACCACGCCTAAAATCTCCTAAAACACATTTAAGCATTACAAATCCTGAATACAACAGAGTAAATGAACATGGATTTGTGCTGGGTTAGTTAGCATCAACTTCAATTCCATGGCAAGGATACAGAGATTGTCGCAAGAATGAAACATTGTTCATTTAAACAATAATGGTTAGTGCTCATTTCTGGGCCAATATTAGGTACCACATCTGTGTGTGATTCTATATAAATACATACTGTATATTTGCCTATGTACATATGCATGTATACATTTTGTGTATAGAGAAAAGGAGACAATTAAGGGAGTACTCTCAATAGCCCCACCTGGGTATTCTCAATGCATGTACAGGTATGTTATCCAGAATGCTCGGGACCTGGGGTTTTCCAGATAAGGGGTCTTTCTGTAACTTGGATCTCCATACTTTAAGTCTGTTAAAAATCATTCAGATATTGAATAAACCCAATAGGGCTGTTCTGCCCCCAATAAGGGGTAATTATATCTTAGTTGGGATCAAGTACAGGTACTGTTTTATTATTACAGAGAAAAGGGAATCATTTAACCATTAAATAAACCCAATAGGGCTGTTCTGCCCCCAATAAGGGGTAATTATATCTTAGTTGGGATCAAGTACAGGTACTGTTTTATTATTACAGAGAAAAGGGAATCATTAAACCATTAAATAAACCCAATAGGGCTGTTCTGCCCCCAATAAGGGGTAATTATATCTTAGTTGGGATCAAGTACAGGTACCGTTTTATTATTACAGAGAAAAGGGAATCATTTAACCATTAAATAAACCCAATAGGGCTGTTCTGCCCCAATAAGGGGTAATTATATCTTAGTTGGGATCAAGTACAGGTACTGTTTTATTATTACAGAGAAAAGGGAATCATTTAACCATTAAATAAACCCAATAGGGCTGTTCTGCCCCAATAAGGGGTAATTATATCTTAGTTGGGATCAAGTACAGGTACTGTTTTATTATTACAGAGAAAAGGGAATCATTTAACCATTAAATAAACCCAATAGGGCTGTTCTGCCTCCAATAAGGGGTAATTATATCTTAGTTGGGATCAAGTACAAGGTTCTGTTTTATTATTACAGAGAAAAAGGAAATCATTTTCAAAAATTAGAATTATTTGCTTATAATGGAGTCTATGGGAGACGGCCTTTCCGTAATTAGGAACTTTCTGGATAACGGGTTTCCGGATAAGGGATCCCATACCTGTATAATATAAAGTATATTAATGTCATATGCAAAAGCTGTGCTTAACATAAACATGTTTTAATTTTAAAGTGGGGGTGCAATGGGGATATAATAAAATAATGAAATGTGTATATTTCACATAAAAGAATTGCACAAAACATAAAACTGCCTACTGCAGATATACGCAATGACAGAAAAGGCACAAATATATTTAATATTTAGATACGCAGTTATGAACAGACAGTAGATATCATTAGCTACAGAGTCTAATAGAGTATCTGTCCAAAACAGTCTCCCTTTGTGCTCAGGCTTCTGTATTCTCGCCCATATATATTGGTAAATAGGCTGTTGGGTAATGTTTTTCTAGTTGCCACTGGCTGACAGACTGATGGGCTACAAGACTTCCAATGTGTAACTTTCCCTGCGATGGGCCCAGTGATGTAAAGCTAGGGAAACAAGCCTCCCAGCAAAATTAAGAATAGAGAATTTTCCAATTTTTTCAAATGATTTTTATGGTTCAGATTTATTTGGCCAAAGCTTGTGTATAGGGCTGGTATCACAAATTACATATATATACACAATATATATAAATGACATATATGGCATATGGGCTGCTAAGTGCCTAGACCTATGTCTTATGATCTATGAGCCAAATAAATAGGGCTTGTAATAAATATGCATTTCTACTTTTATTTTAAACTGTACTAACCCTTCTTCCTTCCATTGTAGGGAAGAAAATACTTGCATCAACATTTAAAATCCGATTTTGTTGCAAGGTTAGAATACTTCTTGGCACAATCAAACAGCAATTCTGCCTTGCTTTATGGCAAGTATTCTAGAGCAAATGTCATACAATCCATGACAGGTTGAACTGCCTTTAGCCCAAAGGTTTGTTTAGGCTCTGTGCATTATGGCCTACATAGTACTATATGATTATATATACTGTATATATATACTGTATATATATATATATATATATATATATATATATATATATATATATATATATATATATATATATATATAAAACCCATTAATGTTAAACATATCATCATGCATGCCATTATTTATAATACATGATTAGTTATGACACCTGTAGGGTCAAAAATGAAATGAAATACAAGGAATACATTATTATACATTCGCACATGTATATTTATAATTTATGATGAAATATCTAAGAAAGCTTTTACGTTAGGCAGAGGGCATTGCATTACCAGACAACAGTCTTTCCCTATTTGTCTATATCTATTTATCTGCCTAAAATCTATCTATGTGCATGGGCAGCATTATTTATTTTTACGTCTATCTGTGCCCCAGTCTGACCCAACTCTATTATCTGCTCTCTCCCTGTTGTTCTCCATGTCAGACTCTCTCTTTCTCTCTGTTCCTTCTTTATTACCGTCTTGAATTTCTGGTCCCAGTATTTCCAGAATATTGTGAAATAGCCTCAGTCCATGTTTCTGTTCATTCTTATGCGTGCGTATCGCTCTTTCTTCCCTTACACATGCTGCCCCCTCCCATACCTATCACAGTCTTCTCTTGAGTTTGCCAAAAATACAGAGATCCAAATTAGTGCGAGCTCTGTCCTCTAGAAAACATTTAGCTTCCTGCCCAGGCGGGATCTGCCCATGAATAATTGAATCTTTTCATTCGTTGCCCTGTTGAATATTTATAAGGATTTTAACATTTACAACAATGCTCCTCTCTGGGAGCTGTTCTCTTTGTATTGTCACAGTTTTCCCTTTGTTCTTTTTGTGACATTTCCTGATATTTTTTATAATCAAACTGCTTTCCCTGTAGATAAAGAAGAATGGAAAGCAGCCGGAACACGTATACCCTGGCCAGGTCCCCCACATAGGTGGGTGGGGATATTCTCTCTTATTATTCTGTTTTACAAGTCATTGATAGGTCTGATATCAATGACGCTTCTAAACTTCAAATCTTGCAAATTTGTACAGACCCCTAGAAAACCTGTGTTTCATAAATAAAGGCAATTCTAGGACTCATGTTCTCATTTGATAATAATAAATCACCTGATTGATGCATGGGTCTCTTCCTAATGGTGGCCATACACAAACCACAGGGACTATACAAGGGGCCATACAGGTGTATGACCACCTTTGTATTGTTTTTGTTGTTTTTTTTTGTAACCTTTTGAATTTTCAGAATTTTTACAAATCAGTATTGGTGCTCTTCCAAATTAAGAGAGAAAGTTAGCTTGACATTGAGCTAATGGTGCCTGGTTATATTTACATTAAGCTGTATCGGTGGTAGAAAGGACAGATTGGTGTGCAACATCTGACTGTATGACATGAACTGACTTGGTATTAGGTATGAAGTAAAAAGAAAAGTAGAAACAGAATAACAAAAACACAAAATCACACAAAAAAGGAAAAAAGGTTGGGTAGAAGCTCAGTAATGGTATCAGGGTGCAGTCAGGTTAAGTAAATGAAGAAAAATTGTTGGGTGAGCAAGTATCCAGGTGTTCCAAACGTTGGTAAACTTGGGCAATGTGTTTTTATGGATGCCCGATAGATACTCCATTCATTTGATTTTCTGCATGTTATCCTGTAGTTTAGCTGTGGTGGGTGTCTCTTGTTGCTTCCATTTACAGCTTATCAGTCTTTGGGCAGCTGAGATGAAATGGTTAAGAAGCCGGCAGCCGTCTTTTGCTCGTGTAGATGAGGGTTTCCCCAGGACACAGTCTAGGGATTCAGATCAATATCAGTTTGTAATACTTTTTGCAATAACATCTGTACCATTTGATAGTAGGGGATGATTTTGGGACAGCATGGGTACCGTATGTGGGCCAGTGATCCCTGCCCCCCGCATTTCCTCCAACACCTGATAGAAGTGGGAACACGTGGGGTAAAATACAGTTATACAATATTTACAATATTTTGTAAATGTTTTCTTTGTACCGGACACATATAGAAGATCTTTTTGCATCATCCTGTACCTGCTCCCAATCTTGTAGTGAGATATCGTCCAGGAACACCTCTTCCCAGTATATCATATTTGGGGTTTTTAGTTGTCCATGTCCATGGGGAGTAATATTATCATAATATTATTATAGTATCATTGATTTGTGAGATTAGCCTTTTTTGCTTTGTAACAGGATCACAGGAATATCAGTCTAGACAGCACTCGGTTATACATGTCTAAATTGTCAGGCAGTATGGTCGAAATCAGTCAAACTGCCCTACCAAGTCTGGACAAATCACCTAGTACATATTAAGAGCTTTCAAAGTATGTATGTTGAGCATGCAGTCCTTCTTCTTTATTAATACAGAGTTACAGACTTTCTTAAACAGTTAGTTCTCTTTCTAGAGCTTCCACAGTCTCCTAGGTTTCCCCATTAATGCTACAGGGCTTTCCAATTAACTCAGGATTCTTCATTACTGGCCAAGGATTGGGCACTTGTCGCAATGGAGTGGCAATTCCTAGAGGTTTTTTTGCCCACCCCCTGAGCTGGAACTTCACAAAACATTAGCCTATCACTTACAAGCAATGTTAAAAAAGGAAAAGTACATTAAAATGAAATGTACTGTTGGGTGCAGACCAGTGGGTTTCAGACTGATGGCAGCCTCACTTGAGAGACTTGCTTGCACATCTGGTGAGGTCATAGTAGAGTCTATCTTCCTGACAGAGATTGCTGCATTGCAGAAATACAAAAGTCCCACAACCGTTACCGTTTCTGTGCAGGGAATGGAAACACAGATAGTACAATAGTACAACCACCATTGTAATTTCATTAGTCGTGTTTCAAATGTACAAAGCCTTGAAGAATGAAGTGTAGATACAGACAGTAATATTCCTTGTAGACATATACTGTAGTTGTTCTTCAGTCTTAGCCTTCCTTTTGTTTGGCAAATATGTGGCTCTGTATCTCCCCTGGGCCAAACCTATTTTCAACTTTACTAGCAAAATTACAATTAGGGTTACTACTGTGAGATGAATTCTCTGTTGCCACCAATGGAAAAGTCAGCACCAGAACAACTGGATGTAGAGTTTTGCTTTAGAAATACATTTAGAAGCCTGGGGACATTTTACTCTGTGTCAGAGAGGCTGTCATTCTGGGTTTATAATGATTATGAATGGGGAACGAGATGTCCATTTCAGCCTCAGTAGATATGAAAACATGCCCTAAAGTCTGAAAAACACTGGGCTCTATTTTTAATATTATTTTGCAATATTCTGCCTTTTCAGACCTTGTGCTTCTTGCCCCACCTGTCACCATTGGTTGCTAGGGGTAGTAACACTAGCAATCAGATAGCAAAACTGAACAGCTGTAGGATAAAAGAGTTGCACTTTGAGTAAATAATTGAAATTAGAGTTTCCTTCATGGTGAATTTCCCCTTCAACTAATTACGTACTAACGTTTTTATCTCTGAGTGGCTGAGCTTTATTCTGGTTATTTCATGAGGTGTAATAATAGCACTGTGCTCCCTTACAAAGTCATGTTTAACTGATATCTAATATGCAGAGAATTAGCCCCGTGCTATACCTTAAGCTACGTGCAATGTGCTCTTGGCCACTGCAGACTGTTGGACGTTTTGTTGAAGAGATTAATCCAATTTTAATCCAGACTCGACAGAACATAATATTTATTGGTGGATGCTTCAGTGCTGCGTGGCACCCAAGGTGCCATTTACTACGCAGCACAGACACATTAATCAATAAAATATTATTTGTTATCAAGCTGATGTAAAAACCGGAAGATGGAACAGATACTGTTATAGCTTTTATTGGGCCAACACAGAGTATAAAATTCCTTTTGTGGATCTTCACCTGCTAAACGGTTCGGCTGAAAGTCCACGGGCCATGGCAGAGTTTGGCACTGCAGGGGGTCAGCCCAGGCAGAGCTGTGGCAGTCAAAACTTGCTTTCTAATTATTTGGCGCAATGGCTATGACAGATTCTGGGATTCTCAAGCCTGCAATATGAATGGTCCGCCATGTTTTTTGTAGGAATAAAAAGATGTTGGTCACTATGTAGGGATCACTTCGAACAACGCACCTTCCTCACACACATATATATATGGAAATATCTTTGCAGCTGATATAACTGAGTCCAAAATGTCCCCACCATATAAGTGCCAGCACGTGGGTAGCTCATAGGCATCTCCATGCATGTCTCTAGTGAGCGTGCCATTATACAGACAGAATTTAGAACAACAGAGAAAGGTGCAATGGGAGCCCTGTATTATACATCTGCCTTGTGATAACTACCTACATTTTACTTCCCCAGGCCCAGGTGCATTTTCATGTTTCATGAGGTTTTTTTTTCCCTTTGACAAAATGGTAGCAAATTTGCTTTGAGATATTTATACAACTGGGCAGTGATACTGGAGACCCAAGAGCCACACATTGGCTTCCAAGTATGTTCAGCACAAATCCTATTTATTGCACTTACGCTAAACAAGGGGGTATTCTGCCCTTTTAAGGTGAAATATATGAAGGTATTTTTTTTCTTTCAAATTGGGTCTTTAGGGATTTAAGCATTGAGACAACAAATGTGCAAGGAATTAAAAGATCATTTACAAAGTACTAGTTGGGCCAGGTTGCTGCTGGTACCTACTGTTCTGATCATGGCCAAGGCAAAAGGTACAATGGTGCTCACAAGGCTGCAAGTACATGGCTTTTTTTGTGCACAGAGATTGATAAATGAGTCCCCTTTGCCTTTACCTGTTTGCATACTACTGTGGCAGTTGTGCTAGTGCAGGGGTCCCCAACCTTTTTTACCCGAGAGCAACATTCAAATGTAAAAAGACTTGGGGAGCAACACAATCATAAAATATGTTCCAAGGGTGCCAAATAAGGAATGTTATTGGCTATTTGGTAGCCCCTATGGGGACTGGCTGTCTACAGGAGGCTCTGATTGTCAGTACAACTGGTTTTTATTCAACCAAAACTTGCCCCCAAGTCAGGAATTCATAAATAATCATCTGCTTTGAGGCCACTGGGAGCAACATCCAAGGGGTTGGAGAGCAACATGTTGCTCATGAGCCTCTGGTTGGGGATCACTGTGCTAGTGGATACCAGAGTAAGTAAGTGTTTTTGATATGATATACAGGTATAGGACCTGTTATCCAGAATGCTCGGGACCAAGGATATTCCGGATAAGGGGTGTTTCCGTAATTTGGATCTCCATACCATAAGTCTACTAAAAAATCAATTAAACCCAATAGGATTGTTTTTCATCCAATAAAGATTATTTATATCTTAGTTGGGATCAATTGCAAGGTACTGTTTTATTATTACAGAGAAAAAGGAAATCAGTTTTAAAATTCTGAATTATTTGATTAAAATGGAGTCTATGGGAGACGGGCTTTCCGTAATTTGGAGCTTTCTGGATAACGGGTTTCTGGATAAGGGATCCCATACCTGTATATGGTCTAATAAACAGTCTAGGTCACAGGTCTGCAAACAGCATGTTGTCACTTTAATAGCACAGTTAACACCTTACTGTGAGTTGTTGTTCACCATTATGTATTCAATAAAGGGGTTAATAATCCTAGTATTTAAATACAGAGAAGGGGTTGTCTTTCATCCTCTCTCATTATAAACACCTTAAAAGCACCGTTCACTTTTGGTGAGAGTTGTAGTTCACCAATTTTTTAATGTTAATTTAAAGAAGCACAATAATCACTACAGTATTAAATTCAAATATTTTTTTATTGAAGTTGTGATCACATTTTCTAAGTTGCTTGATACCTAATTATTTAAAAGAGCACGTTGTCACTTTAATAGCACAGTTAACACTTTTTGTGAGTTGCAGTTCATCATTACGTATTTAACAAAGGAGTAAACCAATCTAGCATTTTCATTTAGCAATCAGAGAAGGGGTTGTCTTTTATCTATTTATTATAAAGGTCTGCAACACTTGACTCTTTCACTCCAAAAGTTGCGAGACAAGGAACAGCTTAGTGGTTTAAACAGAATGAGATATTTATAGCATTGGTGCTTCCCATCCATTGGAAGTCTCACATCTATAGCTAAACCTATTTCAGCACTGGACAGCTCCGCTCAGGAAACCACCGCTTCCTCTTCTTCAGTCAGTTATAGGAATACACTGGGGCTCATTTATCGTTAACACTGGGCAAATTTGCACATGAGCAGTAACCCATAGCAACCAATCAGTGATTGGCTTTTTTCAAATTGGTTGCCATGGGTTACTGCCCACAGGCAATTTTGCCCAGTGTTGATAAAGGACCCCCACTGAATCCAGGATTCCATTCGGGTTCGGCTGAATCCCAGCACTTGGCAGAACAGATTTCAAACCCTACACTGATGAGCCCCAAGAAGGGCGAAACCGGTCTGTAGTTGGGAATCTGATCAGCTATTGTCCTGGCTTCAGCTTCAAACCCAGTGGGTGAGCTGTAGCCTATAGGATAAACCCATGAAAATGGGATTTTTTTTAAGAGTCTGGAATTCATTCCCAGAATTCCTTTTGTTTGCTTTTGTCTGTATGAGGCAGTCTCCTCAACCCTATTTATTTGTTTGTAGAACTACATGGTGACTCTACCTAAGCTGATCAGAAAACCCTGCACTACACTGATGAGCCCCAAGAAGGGCGAAACCGGTCTGTAGTTGAGAATCTGATCAGCTATTGTCCTGGCTTCAGCTTCAAACCCAGTGGGTGAGCTGTAGCCTATAGGATAAACCCATGAAAATGAGATTTTTTTTAAGAGTCTGGAATGCGTTCCCAGAATTCCTTTTGTTTGCTTAAAAGAGAAGGAAAGGCTAATAAAGAGTTAATCTCGAGCTGCAGGCATACCTTCAGTTCTCTCAATAGTGCCTGTTCAGATGATCAGAAGCCTCATAGGAAAAAAAAAACGCTGAGCTCTGTAAACAAAATTCCCATAATAGGGGGGGGCAGAAGAGGGGAGAGAGGAAAGAGCTGCGCAGACTCTGGCACAGGATAAAAGAAGACAACAAATCTTGTGTTTCTTTTGATAGAGAGCTCAGTGCAGCGTTTCTGTGAGTGCTTATGGCTGTATTTGATAAAGCTTACTTAGTTTTTACCTTTCCTTCTTCTTTAATAACATGACATTGACAGCCCTGGATAACTGAATGATTTTTTTTAGCATTTGCTCCAATTAAATAGACAAATTACAGTTCAGATTCAATATGCAAACCTTGGATGTGGTATCTGGGTGAACTTAAAAAATTAAGGAATCAGTGTATGACTTATAAATAATAGCTACCTGCTAATTTTGTAGGCCAGTTTAGTAGTTAATTAACCTTGTTCTTTGAATTTGGCCAAAACAGTTATCCATACATAACGCCAAATTGACAACAAAAGTTTGTACAATAGGATTTGATTGTGTATCAGTAGCTTTAGAGCTGATATTCTCCGCCTTGCTCTCTCTCCTAGAGTTTCACTACTGGTTGGGTATTCAGTACACTGAGTTGTTCATCACTGAAGATGTAATAATTGCTGGATAGAAGCCACAAAGCATTATTTACCCTCACTATCCATAACAATAAATTTCAAAAGATTCAGTTTGCACCAAAATTCATCTTTTTTTTTTTGTCACTGGATGTATAAATGGTTTTGCTTTATAGAGAAAGACACATTTCTTCTCAATAAACGGTAAGGAATAGTTCCCAAAAACATCAATCACCCGTTCGTTTCCAGTAAAACATCATTTTAATTTATATACTAATAGGGATTCATGGTACCATGTCTGTACGTATAGGAGTGCAAATCTTCTGAAGGTTTCTCTTGCTTGCCCAAGGTGACCACTGTTAAAGGAACAGTAACACCAAAAAACGAAGTGTATAAAAGTAACTAAAATATAATGTGCTGCTGCCCTGCACTGGTAAAAGTTGTGTGTTTACTTCAGAAAGTCTACTATAATTTATATAAATAAGCTGCTATGTAGCCATGGAGGCAGCCATTCAAAGGGGAAAAGGCACAGGCACATAGCAGATAACTGATAAAACACTATTGTATTCTACAGAACTTATCCGTTATCTGCTATGTAACCTGTGCCTTTTCTCCTTTTTTCCAGCTTGAATGGCTGCCCCCGTGGCTACACAGCAGCTTATTATATAAATTATAGTAGTGTTACTGTAGCAAACACACCAGTTTTACCAGTGCAGGGCAACAGTGCATTATATTTTTATTACTTTAAAGCTCTTTAATTTTTTAGTGTTACTGTTCCTTTAAGAAGGACAATCTGTATTTGCCAAGTGGACTAATATCATCTTTTCTACCACCTCCAATGGGAGGTCAATCCACATATTGACTTCTTTGTGTGTGTGTGTGTTTTTCATATGCCTTCATACTCCTCTATAATGCTCAGAGGAGCCGCGACTATTCCAGCTGGGTGAAGATCCCTGATAACTTGAGTAGTCTGGGAGGGGTCTGACTTGGGGGAATCATGAAATATCTGAAAAAGCTCCACCGAAGCTGCATGTGCAGTAATGAAAGTAATAGGATGTCTGCAGAGATTTTAAATAAACAAATATCAGCCGGCTGTGGAGAGTAAAGCAAGAGGGAGGGGTGCTATAGATTTGTAACCCCTTAAGTACCTCTCAGTTTTTGAAGGAGGAGAGAGATGTTAATGCCTTGTATGTCTGATGAACATTATACAACTGTGATGATCTTAATTGCCATGATTCTTAGACATACATGCCTACCCTAGCCAAACAGTTCTGCTTGTCTCTAATGGTCCATTGCACTTCTTGTTACACTCTTGTATTTTGGGGGGTCCCCAGGAGTTTTGTTTCCCACTCCCCAAGAGCTTCCATGTCCCCAACTGAAGCTATCCTTATGGTACATCATTTAGAATTTCTATAAATGTCACTATTCTTGGGATTGTAGTGCATTCAGGCAGCTGTAGTGAAATTCTGGGAGTTATTGTTTAGCAAGAGCTTTGGTTTGGATATCTGGGGAACTGTGTCAAGAACTCAAACAAAATGATTAAGACCTTAAACAAAAGTACAAATCCCAACATTCTTAGTCAGCTGGTGCCTGGGAATACAACACATAAAATCTGAACTATAGGATATTATGTTATATTTATAGAATGAAGAGATAAAGGGTCTCATCTGTAAATTGTTCTGGTGCATATTCTTGTTGATGAAGTCGAACCCTTCCAAGGCCCATGTCCACCTTCCATGATGTGTATATACACAGTGAAAGTAATGTTTAGTGAAGAATGGACAGTAAATGGTATGGGATCATAGCAACAATTACAATTCTGTGTGCCAAGTAAATGGGGTTATATATGACTTATGTATTAATGTAAACAGCAAGCTATTGTAATTTGTTTTGGCTTTATACATTTAGTCAGGGTTGCCACCTAAAAATTACGTTTGATATTAATGTTATTAATAGGGAAGAATTGTGTAAAATATAGGAATACTGGCTGTTTTTTCCAAAACAAACATAATGTAGGCAACATTTATTCATAACTTTAAACCTATTATATATTTGTACATATTGACACTTAGTTCATTTTATCTGTTGAATATTTTTCTTTTATACTAAGCATTAAAGCTACAGAAGCCAACCAGAGGGGGGAGGGGGTCAAGCCATGATAAAGTAGGGAGTCATATTCTATCCCTCTGTTACACTCTGGGGCAGATGTATTATGGAGTATAAAATTGGTGTAATACATTTATGCGTATTTTCTTCCTTCGGAACGCCTTCAGAACTTATGTAAAATAATGTAAAATCTGGCGTTTCATTTTACATAGCATAATAAATAGGCCCCTAAGAGTTAACTACAGCTTTGCTCACCCATGTCTTACGCTACAATTCACCTCCTTAATGCTGGACTAGTTGGTCTGTGTCCCAAACCTCTCTCCCAGCAAATGATCGAGAGGGAAGCCCAAGCCTGCGTCCTGACATTTTCAACATGAATTAAATATCCCTCAGTCCGACAGAGCCCCTCGGCTCTCTAATGCCCGGGATAGAAATAAAGCTTAGCTATCTGCATTCTTGCAGCACTAGGGCAGAAAAAAATGCATTTATATTATCCTTCATTACATTCATGTCCCTTGCACTGTCAGAGAGTCATACAGCAACATAGAAAAGGCTTATTATTAATGTAAAATTATCTATTGTAATTAGATCATTAATTGCATGTATTTCCCTGCTGCAGACCCCCCCCCTGGATAATTCAATGAATGGCATTTAACCCGTATATGTTTACATAAGCCTTGACCACTCTGTTTAGAACAAAAGGATTCTCAGATTCAATGATCATGAAAAACAAAGAGCCCTGAAGCCTCTCAGCTTGCTCTGTTCTACAGAGAGCCCTTTCATTATTAATAGTCCTTATTCATAGAGTGGCAACCTTTTATGCACAGCTTTATGGTCAAAATATCTCCAATTACAATAAATGCAATCAGGAATATAATGCATTTAAATGCATATGAAACAACTTCTTCTGAGGATCTTATAAGTAATAAAAAATATTTAGTATTTTATCTATGGTGAGCATCCCAACTGTAGCATTTTATTTGTTGTGTTGGATACAAGAAACCAAATTCTATAATGAAAAAAAATCAATATAGGGCAGTGATCCCCAACCAGTGGCTCGTGAGCAGCATGTTGCTCCCCAACCCCTTGGATGTTGCTCCCAGGGGCCTCAAAGTAGGTGCTTATTTTTGATTTCTGGCTTGGAGGCAAGTTTTAAAGGCATAAAGACCATGTGTTCTGCCAAACAGAGCCTTCTATAGGCTGCCAGTCCACATAGTGACTACCAAATAGCCAATTATAGCTCTTATTTGCACCCCCAGGAACTTCTTCCATGTTTGTGTTGCTCCCCAACACTTTTTCCATTTGAATGGGGCTCACGGGTATAAAAGGTTGGGGATCCCTGATATAGGGAAATGGACCCCATTTGCTTAATTTTTACAATTTGAGTACAGCATGTCCGTTATCTGGATCCCGTTATCCACACAGCTTCATATTATGAGAGGGCTTCCATAGACTCCATTATAATCAAATAACTTTTATAACAATAAATAATAAGTACCTTGTAGCTTGCCCCAACTGACATATAACTCATCTTTATTGGCGGCAAAACAATCCTGTTGGGTTTATTTTACTATTTAAATGATCTTTTGTAGGCCTAAAGTATGGTGATCCAAATTACAGAAAGACCCCTTATCAGAAAAATCCCAAGTCCTGAGCATTCTTTATAATAGGTTTCATACATGTATATTATTTTTTTTTTTACCAGTAATAAACTCATTTGTATTTTAAATGTTTTGTACCATTTCAGTGTGATTATCAGGGTTGAACTGGGGGGTGAAGGGCCCACCCGGGGCTGCCATCACAGGGGCCCCGCATCCCCCAAGGTGCAGCCGCCGGCCACGACCCCTAACAGGGGCCCCAGCCATTGCCTGATATCCCCCCCCCCCGATCGCATGAAACGCATCAAGGGAGGGACACCTGCGGGTGGGGGAGCGTCGACAGGGGTCGGGTCTGGGCTGGGTGATTATCAAGAGAAAGCTGAACATTTGTTTGTCAGAGCTAGTATCATCAGGGTCGGACTGGGGGGGTGCAGGGCCCACCGGGGCCCACAAGGGCCAGGGCCCACCAAGATTTTATTTTGGGAGGAATAAGTTGGAAAAATCTCAATTTCTTTCATTCAGAAAACGTTCTAGCCAATCTGTGTGTATATTGGCTGGTGTGCATGGATCTGACAACTATGTTCTAGATACTGTATGTGTTTCTAGATCAGTCTCACCCAAGAAAGAGTCCAAGAGCCAGTTGTTGTTTTTCCTCTCATGTCACAACCCTGCAGCATGGTCGTACACAAGAAACAAAGGGGGCACAAGAAGACAAAAAGCAAGAGGTTATAGGATCATGGATGGATTCTAAGCCTCCCCAAACCAAAACCAATGAGTTTCTGCACAAAAGTGCAATGAACTTCTTAATTGAAGTGTAAATGGAATGCAAGGGAACAGTGTCAGTGACACTTGTCAAGTATACATATTTCTTTATATTGTCCCTGGGCCAATTTACCTTGGAAATTACTCCCCAGAATGCCTTGCAGAATAACTGTAATGCCCATTTTCCTAAAAGTTGTGACACTATGTAAAATATAAATAAAAAGAGAATTGGCCCTGGGGTACTCTGAAGCAATACAGGTATAGGACCCATTAGCCAGAATGCTCGGGACCTGGAGTTTTCCGGATAAGGGGTCTTTATAGGTCTGCTTCCTAAAGTCTGCTAAAAACATTATTTAAACAGTGATTAAACCCAATAGGACTGTTCTGCCCCCAATAAGGGGTAATTATATCTTAGTTGGGATCAAGTACAGGTACTGTTTTATTATTACAGAGAAAAGGGAATCATTTAACCATTAAATAAACCCAATAGGGCTGTTCTGCCCCCAATAAGGATTAATTATATCTTAGTTGGGATCAAGTACAGGTACTGTTTTATTATTACAGAGAAAAGGGAATCATTTAACCATTAAATAAACCCAATAGGGCTGTTCTGCCTCCAATAAGGGGTAATTATATCTTAGTTGGGATCAAGTACAGGTACTGGTTTATTATTACAGAGAAAAGGGAATCATTTAACCATTAAATAATCCCAATAGGGCTGTTCTGCCCCCAATAAGGGGTAATTATATCTTAGTTGGGATCAAGTACAGGTACTGTTTTATTATTACAGAGAAAAGGGAATCATTTAACCATTAAATAAACCCAATAGGACTGTTCTGCCCCCAATAAGGGGTAATTATATCTTAGTTGGGATCAAGTACAGGTACTGTTTTATTATTACAGAGAAAAGGGAATCATTTTTAAAAATGTGAATTATTTGCTTAAAATTGAGTCTATGGGAGATGGCCTTTCCGTAATTCTGGATAATGGGTTTCCGGATAAGGGGTCCGATACCTGTATGGGTAAACAATGTCTATTTAGCCACCCCACACACTTTTTGCTTCCATTAATATTGATGGGATACTCATTGTAGCTATACACGTAAGCAATTATATTAAAACAAAACAGAATAGGCCAAAGAATTTTATAAAATATAGAAATGCTGAAACTTTATTCTCTTCTTTATTCTGTAGGATTTACAGCCAATTCGGCTTGGAAGCCACATCTGTTTCTTTTTTCCCTTTATGAAAACAATTTCTTCTGCAAACACTTCAAGCTCCGCTTTGAACTGGAAGCTTCCATTACTTTTATGTTTGAAAATAATGACTGCAAACTGGCAATATGTCACCCCCCCCCCCCCACTTCCTCTCGTCAGGTTTAAAAAAAATATTAAGGTTAATAAGGTTTAATTAAACAAAATTAATCAGGTTCAATATTTTTTCAAAATGGCAAAAATCTTCCTTTGGCACTGGGCTAACAAAGTTATTTGCTCTGGGTAGGAATAAATTGGATATTGATACCTCCAGCTATTTCTTGGAGCTGATGAAACCAGGGAAAGCAAATATATTCATCCTGCAGTTGTTATTAGCAGTGTAAATATCATTCAGTCTTTGGCACACTCAGCCGGCGAATCACTGACCCACCGGCTTTGTCATTTTAGGACAAGTCCTTTGTTTAACCCTAGCAACACTGACTTTATCTTTGCTCCTACATTCATGTAGTCTGCAATTTACTTTTAATTTAAGTTACTTGATGGGCGAAATGTTTCGCCAGGCATGGATTCGAGGCGAATTTCCGCGTTTCGCCATTGGCGGATTGTTTCGCGAAACGGATGAAAAAATTCGCTGCGGAAAAATTTGCTGCACGTCCAAAAATTGTCGCCTGTGACAAAATAATAGTTGCGGTGACAAAATAATAGCCGCGGGCGACAAAATAATAGCCACGCGACAAAATAATAGCCGCGGGCGACGAAATAATAGCCACACGACAAAATAATATGTACCTATGTGCATGTATATAGGTACACGTGCCCCTGTCCAGTCAATGCACCCCCTGAGAGTGACACAGCCATGGAGTAGATATGTAACTAGGAACCAATATGAAGCTGGTAGTCTTTTAATGTTTTGGGAGCTTTAAAAAAGATGAGACATCACGTGTTACAGGCTGGTTTCTTTCCAGTCCAAAGCTGGCCATATGCGCACAGATATAAACGTACAGAATCAGACCGTGCGTGGGCTCCAGATTATTGTCCCAACAATTTTCGTACCATGGTCATCAGCCATTTAGTCAAGTTAGGAAATTTCTGTTGAAAAATGACAATATCTGTGCATGTATTGCCTGTCTGACAATATCCATGGCTTGCCTACAATGTATTTCCAAAATATAACTTCCGTATGATTGTTGTCTGGCAATTATCAATGTCAGGTGTGTTACTTTTAGGACTTTAATCCTACAATTTTAATCTGATCTGTAAGTTTTAGTTATGTACGATCGATACCTGAACATTCGTTGTAAAACAACTAAAATCTGAATCTGTATGGCCAGCTTGAGTTACAGGAAACTCAGTGCAATGTGTTATATCTGGGGCCCCTAAATGTTTAGAAATAGTTGAACTATAAGTGCAGGAATCCCCTTTCCAATATTAAACTATTATTGGGAAGCTTGAATTTTTTTTTTTAACTACTCTAATTTTATGTAATATTTTCTTGTGTATTATTAGAGACTGTACTTTTACTGAGGACATTGTATTGCCTTTGGACCTTTCTATGAGACTCTTGTCCTTATTATTTATTCTTTCTGCCCTACAACCACACACACAACTAGCAGAAAGTAAAGGCATCCATATGTGGCTCAACCTTGTACAAAAGGCCAACTCTTCTCCTCTACGATAGGCACAGTGTGGCTCCTCCTTCCTCCCTTATTCGCAGATGCACCATTACAATAAGATATAGTACATCAGCATACAGGTATAGGACCCATTATCCAGAATGCTCGGGACCAAGGGAATTCCGGATAAGGGGACTTTCCGTAATTTGGATCTCCATACCTTAAGTGTACTAAAAAATCAATAAAACATTAATTAAACCCAATAGGATTGTTCTGCCCCCAATAAGGATTAATTATATCTTAGTTGGGATCAATTACAAGGTTCTGTTTTATTTCTACATAAAAAAAGGAAATCAGTTTTAAAATTCTGAATTATTTGCTTATAATGGAGTCTATGGGAGACGGGCTTTCTGTAATTCGGAGCTTTCTGGATAACGGGTTTCCGGATAAGGGGTCCGATACCTGTACTGGATTTTTAAATCTGCCTGGTCCCAAAAATGACTGTTATACATGGATATCAGTTTGCCCACCATAGACATAATAACAATACATGGTTCATAACTAGTGATGGGCGAAATGTTTTACCAGGCATGGATTCGCAGCGAACTTCCGCGTTTCGCCATTGGCGGATTGTTTCACGAAACTGATGAAAAAATTGGCCACAGAAAAATTTGCTGCACGTCCAAAAATTGCTGGCGTCAAAAAAGAATAGTCGTGGGCATCAAAATAATAGCCGCACGAGACAAAATAATAGCCTCGTGAGACAAAATAATAGCCATGTGAGACAAAATAATAGCCGCACGAGACAAAATAATAGCCGTGGGCAACAAAATAATAGCCGCGCAACAAAATAATAGCCGCACGAGACAAAATAATAGCCGTGGGCAACAAAATAATAGCCGCACGAGACAAAATAATAGCCGCGGGCAACAAAATAATAGCCGCGCAACAAAATAATAGCTGCGGGAGACAAAATAATAGCTGCGGGATTCGCGAATTCACGAATTTTTCGGCAAAGCGAAACGGAACAGATTCGCTCATCACTATTCATAACAATACATGGTTCCTAACAATACAATGGTTCACAAGACAGACAAAATAAACTTGTAAAGAGGAGCAAAATCCTTAACATTACATGTTTTGGCATCACATTTTGTATGCAAAGCAGAAGGAATTCTGGGAAGGAATCCAGGATTCCTATTTACACACAATGCCACTGATGTTCATCATGCATTATTTTAATTACATGGGAAACTCTACTCTATAGCCTCTAAATGTGCTTAAACTGCAAGATTCTCTGGCCTCCAAACTCACATCCTAAAACACACAGGTAGTAAATCTATGAATGTGGCATTTCAAGTGTTTGTATATAATTGGTAATTCTTGAGAAGACTGCCTCCCTAAATGCAAACTTGGGCTGTGAGAAGAGTTAAGAAATCCTGTGAATCCTGTAGGGACAGTACCGGCTATGTACACGCACTAGTGCTTTCATGTGCTTCCATTTCTCCATATGACTTTTTTACAGCAGAACATTTAAAAAAGAACGTTCAGATTCCTGTCTCCTGAACTAGAGAATTTTTGCCCTAGCTGATAGACTGCTACTGGGAGACAGGTATTATTATTAACATTTATTTATAAAGCGCCAACATATTCCGCAGCGCTGTACAATAAGTAGGTTACATACATTGGACATACAGAGTAACATATAAAGCAATCAGTAACCAATACAAGAGGTGAAGAGAGCCCTGCCCAAAAGAGCTTACATTCTACAAGGAAGGAGGGAGTCCAGACACACTTTGCTGCCTTGGGAGACTGAATAGACTGGATTTCCCCTGGGCACACCTTATGCTAACATTGAGCCTGTTGTGTCCCTTTCCTGGCAACTCTATCTGGTAGTAAGCCCTGCCTATGGTCCTCACTAGGGTTTCCACACCACAAGCTGAATGTAATCTAATTATGATCAGATTGATAACCATAGTGAACAGTGTCTCATAACCATACTTCATTTGACTTTTTGATCAAGAAAGTAAAAATGTTGTAGAAGAATGGAACACAAAGAAGAAAATCTGGCTCCTTAATAGAGACTCCTGGCTCCTTAGTAGGGACTGGGGGTACCTCCATGATCTATATACCTGGCAAAGGCCTTAAGAGAAATACAAAATATGAATTGCTACTTTCAGGCAACACAAAGCCCCAATAGATGTGGTTAAGAAACCAAGGGTCACTTGACACATCGTTTAACACATCAGCTGTCCTTCTGCTCAACTAGAAGTGACTTAAAATTGCGCAGGAACACTAAGGGCCCCAAGAGGTTCCTTGCTGATGCACAAATGTAATATAAGTGATTAATATAAGTGATGGGGGCTATATATAATGTAAGCACTTGGCCTAATACTTTCTACTTATATAATTGTGTACAATACAGAGAAAGAAAAGAACTGCAGAGGTAAATGATCATTGCTGATTCAGGATATGTTGGGTACTATACCTGTTTTTGATTGCTATAATGTAACATACAACTGATATCTCAAGTCTAAAAGATCCTCCTACAGATCCATTGTTCAGTGGAAAGGTAGTGTTTCTTGTGCTATCTCCCTAGAGCAAAATGTCCCTGGAGAGATGAGTGTTAATGAGAAAGGTTTACTATCTGAAGTATTTTTCAAATTTAGTGTGAACCTACAAAATGGTTAGGAGTGTTTGAAAGTGTTGGGAAATATGTTTTACAGAAATGAAGAGAGAAATCATATAGTTGATAATAGCATGAAGTTATCAGTAGAAAAGAGAAGCTAAAGCTGGTCATACACATTAAGCTCCACTTGTTCATTGTTCATGGATGTGGCCATCTATGTGCTGGGTCAAATTAGGCTGATCTGAAAATGTAGGACCCCATGCCAGTGATTGAATCATAAATAGCCCATGCAGGCCTGGCAAGAAGGACTGTCTCAACATACCGTTGTAGTCCTCGTCTGATAGGATTTTTTAACTTGCGAGATAGATATCTGGCCCATTTTCATTTAGATTTTGGTTGGAAAGGCACTCAGGCAGGGACAATACACGTTCAGATAAATTACCGACTTGGTCAGCCCAAGCATAGCCAAGTAGAGCGCAGGTAGTATGAAGTTGTGTAACTAGAGATGTATACTGAGATGTAGGAAGATACTTTATTATATACGTCACTATTAAAGGTTGGCAATGTTAATGTAAAGCTTGAATCCATTGTACAATAATGCGCACATATGGACTATGTCATTCTTTAGTGTTGCAGGAACTGACTTCTTAGAACAAGCCCTCATAATCATTCTGGATGGTTGCACCCCACGAGCCCTTGATAACACTTAGTGCTACAGTCCCTAAATAACGTTTGAACATGAGTAGCTGCTCCCATTTAGCAGGTATTATATAAGACCTGTCCCCCCTTTATTATACAAGGTAAATGTTCTACAGGAGGGCTCCCCAACCAGACTACATTACCCAGCATTTCCAGAAACAGCTATGAGGCAGCAAGTTAGAAATCTTTTTTAGGAGTAGGGGCATAAGCAAGCAGTCTCTCAGAAAATATTTCTGATAAACCTCAAACACCTGCAAAGTAGTTGTATATTTAGAAGACATTATACCTGTGGGAAATGCTATTGTTGATGAATAAACTAGTGGAACTCCCATACAGGAGGAGCACAATAAGCCTTCCACCATATGTCCATTACATTTCCACCAACAAGAGGTGGTGTCTGTTTGAAATGGTTGGATGTGGTCACACATCTCCTCTGCTCCTGCTCATACCACCAAAAATCAGCTATCATTGGTCTCCCTATGCAGAATCACTGTTGATATGATCTATGGAACATATGATCTATGGAAATCTGGTTCATTATTTAGGAGGAAAGCAAAGACTGGCTCTGTAAACATTAATATCCAAATTAAACACGACCGAACAGACACAATTGTACATAACTTCAAGGATGCAATTTCTCTGGAAACAGCTGCACACTTCATAAAGCCGAGTGTTTGACTGACAGATGAAAGTACTCGAGCGTTTGTGCTGCCTAGCCAAAATGTTCTCTAAAGTTTGATTACAATTTCCAAGTATCTTATTTATAAAATGCTATTATAAATTAGTTAGCACCCCCTTACCTAAATAAGCCCCTTTGTTTTCCAGTGCAAATTGGAACCTGGACCCACGCTTTAAGCAATCACCTGGCACCTAATATAATGAAAGCACAGTTTGCATGCGGTATTTTACCCAATGGCAAGCAATGACCAGGCAGCATTTACTAATGACCTGTTTAAAAATCTGATTTGTTGCTATGGGTTACTAGACCTGGAGCAAATTTAAGTACCCTTGGTCCAGCCTACTGTGGCCTTGAAATGATAAGTAAAAACACCTTAATCGTATAGACAGTAATGAATAATATATGGTGCTGGTTTCACTTTGGGCTAAAAATGATCATTACCTTTAAAAATGGCCCCTTTATTGGCCGCTCCCCTTAGAGCTTTTACTGTCCCTGTCCGTGTTTCAAATGAGGGGTGGGTGTGTCCTAACAGTCCCTGCCTGAAGCACAGTGGGAGGGGGATAGCCAATCATAGCCCTGCAGTCATGCAAGCAAAGAAAGGCTTCAGTTCCCTATCAGGTCAGCCTGGTTGTCAATTGGTTCCTATTATGTATTAGTTGCCTGTTCTTTATTTCTATATAAAGCTTAACTTTGTTTCTAAAAAATGTGTTTAATAGTGATGAGCGAATCTGTCCGGTTTTGCTTTGCCATGAAATTCGCGAAAAGGCATGAAAATTTGCAAAATGGCGAAAAATTAGCGATACGCATTTACTGCGCAATTTTTTATTGCCCGCATTTTTTTGTCACCTGCGTCTATTTTTTTGCCGCCCGCGCTTTTTTGCCGCAACCGCGCCCAATTTGAAGTGACTGCGTCCCTTTTGGCGTGCAACAAAAAAAAATTTCAAGTGCCGAATTTTTCCACTGTGAATTTGCACGGAAGTTTCGCGAAACAATTCGTCAAAGGCAAAATGCGGAAATTTGCTGCAAATCCATGCCTGGCGAAAAAATTCTCTTATCACAAGTGTTTAATATTCCCAGTGGAATTCTCCTGATTTTTGCTCCCCAGTGCCCACTAGGTGGAGATACTGTGCTGTAAATCCCAGTATCCAGTATCTTTTGTAGCAAAGAGACTTGGTCTACCTGATTGTTACAGAAACTGCGCCAGGGATAAAGTGAGTGTGATCCTGTTCTACGGGGGGGGTGCCAAGAAAGGGTTACATCTGAAGTCATTTGTACACAGATACTGGCACAACAAGGCGATTGTAAGCGGGGTAAACCCTGCGCATTTATTCGGTACAAACCAAGTAATGTTTCAGGGCAAAACCCCTTCGTCCCACATACTGGAAAGTGAGGCGAAACTACATTTAAAGGAGAAGGAAAGGCAAAGTCACTTGAGGGTGCCAAAATGTTAGGCACACCCAAGTGTGACATCACATATTACATTTGCATAATAAATTGCCAATGCTTTGGTGCTAAAAGTCCAATGTAAGGTCCATAAAGTAACATAGTAACATAGTAAGTTAGGTTGAAAAAAGACATACGTCCATCAAGTTCAACCATAATGCCTATATATAACCTGCCTAACTACTAGTTCATCCAGAGGAAGGCAAAAACCTCTCAAGTGACAAAACCTGTAACAAAAATTGGTGCAAGGTGCTATTATTGTACTGGTTTGTCTCCCCAAACTCACGAAGGGGTTTGCCCCGAAATGTTACTTGGTTTGAACCGAATAAACGCGTTGGGTTTACCCCGCTTACAATCGCCTTGTCGTGCCAGTATCTGTGTACAAATGACTTCAGATTGGAGATTGCCGATCCCTCAGTGGACACTGTGCACTAGGCGGAATATATTTTGGAGGGGCCAGGGAGTGCTGGTAAATTCTTCTCTATCTAACAAAGGGTTACAGCCCTTTTGAACAAAAAGGTGTGAAACTATACAAATGTGTAATCATTGGGTCCCCCAGATTTTTAGGGCCCTAGAAAGTAGCCCTATGCATAGTATGGCTCTGATCTAACCACACATTTGTACATGTTAATGTATATGATATAAAACATAAAAACTCTTTGTATAATGCCAGTGGCCTCCAAATACCACTTTCCTATCGACTTCTGATATAATTAATGCAACAGATGCAGAAAGGTATTATGCTATTTATTATTTTGCTATGCAATATTGCGACATGCAGCTAAATATTACAGGTTAAGCCTAGAGTAAATGTTGCACGTTTAGAGAATCTGTTACTGTTAATACTAATATAATTTGCAGTAGAATTATGGTTCTATTTTCATGGCTGTAGGACAGGAGTATTGCGACCAAAGGCAGGGTAGGAAGGTGCCCTCCCAAGACTAATGTATAGCATGTAGGCAACAAGGGCAGCGGAAAGAAAGCTCAGAATAGATGAACAGGGCCAAGGTTAGAGCCTACGGCTGATTTAGCAACAGTAGGACCTTCTTAAGGGTCACACGCTGGCAGCTTTCCTAAATCTCACACTTTTACTTTCCTATATACAGCTGAGAAAGGAAAGCTTTCCCTTAGTTGATTTTATATACAGTGTTTTATGGCTTCCATAAACTTATTTGAAACAACATCTTAGTTATAAACCATTAGTCAATACAGTTACTTCAGTGACAATATCGATCTCTGCCTAGAGACCTTCTCATTATATATGTGTGTGAAGGGATATACATATATACAAACCGGATTCCAAAAAAGTTGGGACACTAAACAAATTGTGAATAAAAACTGAACGCAATGATGTGGAGGTGCCAACTTCTAATATTTTATTCAGATTAGAACATAAATCACGGAACACAAGTTTAAACTGAGAAAATGTACCATTTTAAGGGAAAAATATGTTGATTCAGAATTTCATGGTGTCAACAAATCCCCAAAAAGTTGGGACAAGGCCATTTTCACCACTGTGTGGCATCTCCCCTTCTTCTTACAACACTCAACAGTCTGGGGACCGAGGAGACCAGTTTCTCAAGTTTAGGAATAGGAATGCTCTCCCATTCTTGTCTAATACAGGCCTCTAACTGTTCAATCGTCTTGGGCCTTCTTTGTCGCACCTTCCTCTTTATGATGCGCCAAATGGTCTCTATAGGTGAAAGATCTGGACTGCAGACTGGCCATTTCAGTACCCGGATCCTTCTCCTACGCAGCCATGATGTTGTGATTGATGCAGAATGTGGTCTGGCATTATCTTGTTGAAAAATGCAGGGTCTTCCCTGAAAGAGATGACGTCTGGATGGGAGCATATGTTCTATGTTCTATGTTCTAGAACCTGAATATATTTTTCTGCATTGATGCTGCCTTTCCAGACATGCAAGCTGCCCATGCCACACGCACTCATGCAACCCCATACCATCAGAGATGCAGGCTTCTGAACTGAGCGTTGATAACAACTTGGGTTGTCCTTGTCCTCTTTGGTCCGGATGACATGGCGTCCCAGATTTCCAAAAAGAACTTCGAATTGTGACTCGTTTGACCACAGAACAGTCTTCCATTTTGCCACATGCCATTTTAAATGATCCCTGGCCCAGTAAAAATGCCTGAGCTTGTGGATCTTCCTTAGAAATGGCTTCTTCTTTGCACTGTAGAGTTTCAGATGGCAATGGCGGATGGCACGGTGGATTGTGTTCACTGACAATGGTTTCTGGAAGTATTCCTGAGCCCATTCTGTGATTTCCTTTACAGTAGCATTCCTGTTTGTGGTGCAGTGTCGTTTAAGGGCCCGGAGATCACAAGCATCCAGTATGGTTTTACGGCCTTGACCCTTACGCACAGAGATTGCTCCAGATTCTCGGAATCTTCGGATGATGTTATGCACAGTTGATGATGATAGATGCAAAATCTTTGCAATTTTTCGCTGGGTAACACCTTTCTGATATTGCTCCACTATCTTTCTGCGCAACATTTTGGGAATTGGTGATCCTCTACCCATCTTGGCTTCTGAGAGACACTGCAACTCTGAGAAGCTCTTTTTATACCCAACCAATTGACCTAATTAGTGTTATTTGGTCTTCCAGCTCTTCGTTATGCTCAAATTTACTTTTTCCAGCCTCTTATTGCTACTTGTCCCAACTTTTTTGGGATTTGTTGACACCATGAAATTCTGAATCAACAAATTTTTCCCTTAAAATGGTTATTCTGAATAAAATATTAGAAGTTGGCACCTCCACATCATTGCGTTCAGTTTTTATTCACAATTTGTCCCAACTTTTTTGGAATCCGGTTTGTATATATATCAAAAGTCATGCAAGGATCCAACACCCAGGATCTCTCTATATTACTAATGCAGAAGAACCTGTGTTGATAAGGTGTTGTCATGCATGGTGATTGACTTTTGACAGTTGTCACATGGTAGGAACAGTATTTTTCACTTTGTATTATTTTTTCTTGAAAAAAGCAGGAGCAGAAACACAGATACTAGAGGGAAGACTGCATTTGTGTGTATTATACTTTTTCAATTTATATACATGATAGACAGACTAGATGGATAGGTTTGAAGGTGAGCTCCAGTCCAATAGGTAGTAAGTAGTGAGGGAGAGATGCAGCTGAGGAAGAGAAATAAAAAAGCTAGTGAGTGTAAATAAAACACAGGCGAATGCTTTCTTCAGTTTTTTAGTTACCCTGGGTGTTGCTGTCACTTGCTTTGGCAAAAGTATTACCATTTCTACCATTTGAGTGATCCTTTATATAATATATGATAATAATATACAAAACTACATGCATTTATGGAGACCCTGGATATCTTTCAAAATTACAAAGAGCCCTTTTGTGTAAAACCAACAGGTGCATTATTCTCCCAAGCAGATCTTTGCCCAATATAACATGCTGTATATAAATACACTATAATACCCCTGCTTGTCCCCAGGTGCATGCCTACAAGTGAGACAAACAGTGCTTCACTTGCCTTTACACAATCCTAGTTATTATAAATCTCCTCATTATTCCTATATGATACTAATGTTGTATCATTCCTATCTAAACCCCTCTTGTCAGGAAATGAGAGCATTCCACAAATGGGTACTGAAGCTGAACTTCCAGCCATTGCTTTACTACAGTTCCCAGAAGCCTTGTTGGTGCTGTATTTGATCATCAGTGGGCGAGCCACAGGTTGCAGATACCTAACAGCTCTTCGCTGTGTCGCAGACTCCCTTTGGAGTGAAAGAGTTAAAAAAAAAGGACTGTTACATTTTTTCCTGCTAATGTAAATCAGAGGGAGAAAAAAAAAATCTGACAAGTTTTCCTATTAAAAAATAATTGTAATCAGGGTGCCGTTTTGAAGAGAGAGCGATGAAAGGAGATAGACGGACAGTGCGGAGAGATGGATCGTTTTAATTTGCACCAATTAAATTGAGGTTCAGAGGACCATCTTCTTCAATCTTCATGAATACTTTATTTTCTGGCTGCTCTGGAGCTATTAAAAAGAATGATTGAGTCAGGAGCCTTACACGGTATCTAGGATGAAATATCACCTTTCCTACAACTGCCAAGCACCTTTAGCCTGCACCTCTGTGTGTTAGGTCAGCCAGTACGGAAATATCTCCCGCCAGTGAAACATCTCAATGGCACGCTGAGGGTTAAAAGGAAAAAGCACGTCTGAGTGTGTATTGTATATATTATATACAATATAACGAGTGTCCACACTCTTTCTTGCTTCTCTAGTGGGGTGGAAGGACCAGTACTCCAATCTTATTTAACTTGTGCTTTATATATCATGCATGGCAACCATGCATGATACAGGTTTGGGATCCCATATCCGGAAACCCATTATCCAGAAAGTTACAAATTACGGGAAGGCCATCTTCCATAGACTCCATTGTAAGCAAATAATTCTAATTTTTGGAAATGATTCCCTTTTTCTCTGTAATAATAAAACAGTACCTGTACTTGATCCCAACTAAGATATAATTACCCCTTATTGGGGGCAGAACAGCCCTATTGGGTTTATTTAATGGTTAAATGATTCCCTTTTCTCTGTAATAATAAAACAGTACCTATACTTGATCCCAACTAAGATATAATTACCCCTTATTGGGGGCAGAACAGCCCTATTGGGTTTATTTAATGGTTAAATGATTCCCTTTTCTCTGTAATAATAAAACAGTACCTGTACTTGATCCCAACTAAGATATAATTACCCCTTATTGGGGCAGAACAGCCCTATTGGGTTTATTTAATGGTTAAATGATTCCCTTTTCTCTGTAATAATAAAATAGTACCTGTACTTGATCCCAACTAAGATATAATCACCCCTTATTGGGGGCAGAACAGCCCTATTGGGTTTATTTAATGGTTAAATGATTCCCTTTTCTCTGTAATAATAAAACAGTACCTGTACTTGATCCCAACTAAGATATAATTAATCCTTTTTGGGGCAGAACAGTCCTATTGGGTTTATTCAATATTTAAATGATTTTTAGCAGACTTAAGTTATGGACATCCAAATTCTGGAAAGATCCCTTATCCGGATTCTGGATAACAGGTCCCATACCTGTACGAGAAAATTTTTTATAAGATTTAAGCAACAAATGATAAACACTCAAGAAAGAATATTTATATTCTTATTGATTTACTACCTGTCTGCCTGGGCCACTGCAAGCATGGATTACCCTGTAGAACCACCCAAACAGGTATGTTACAGAGCTCTTCCATTAGGCAAAAATTAATCAAATAAGTGGCCTTCGACTCCTGGAAGATACCTGAGGTGGGCCCCCTGGCCCGGGGTAACTGTTGGCAAATGCCCCCTTTTAGCACACTCATGTTAAAGTGGTCATTTGGGGACCCAGGGTTCAGAAACAGGGGCTCTGCTCATGTACTAAATAATACTGAGTATATTATAGTATAGTTAGACTGAGGAAATAATGCTGCTGTTTCTTATGAGAAGTACCAGGGAGTTCTGAGACAATGAGTTGCCCTAGAATTACACCTTCCACTGGGCCATGAATAAAACTCCTCTTTAAATCTTTATCAGTAAGATTCTATTCTAGTCCCCAACTGTTGTTGGGCGGAAATGGGGGGCAGTCCCTGCTGCACAGTCTTTCTGTTGTCTGGTTGATAACTGAACAAAGTGGTTATTCCCTTTTGCACTTTACCCATGTGCTGGAGTGTTCCTTGCTTGGCTATTTAGTGGGGTGCCTCCCCCCTATACTCTGTTAGCACCGGGTTACTTGAAGAGGCCAGCTGTACCTGTGTGCTTACTTTGCACCTGTTCCATTGGTTCAGTATCAATTTTGGTTCCTGGCACAGGGCTACACTTTATACCTCTGCCTTTCTGATATTCGGTCTTCTTTCCTTTATCCAGAGCTACTGCTCCTCATCTTTCTTTTTGACTGTTGACCTTAAGTTGTGACGGTCCCTTTCTGTACTGTAGTTTCTGGATCCTGAAACAGATCTCCCTTAGTATCTTCCTGCTGTGCTATGTTGTCAGAACCAGCAGTTCAGAAAATACAAAGAGGACAAATGAATGCTACTTTTAAAAGCAATAACATGTACTAATAACTTAAAGAACCATATATACTGCTGCACATACAAACACATTAAGCATTTGCAGACATAAATACAAATACAAATAAACCCACTAGGGAAATTAGACTCCTGCTTGCTTTAAATCAATACAGTAAGCGGGTAAATGAGAATGTAAAGGCTAAGTTCTATCTCCATGAGTATTTTTTACTCATTAACACATCCAGTGCCACTCAGCTGCTCATGCCCATACTGTATTGTAGGGCACAAGTGCACTAGGCCCATAGGCGCAGGGTGCTAAAGGAACCCTAAACCTACTACCTGCTCCACAGGTGGTTTCTCTGCATCAATAGGTGCAACTGTGCTTGACTCTGAACAGGAAACAGGAAGGACTGAGTGGAGCAAAGTACAACTACAGTATATGGAAGTGCAAGGAGTGCATTTTGATCTTTAATAAATTGGTTTTACATGCCACTAACTGTGTCTATTAAAACCTAGCAACCTATCATCTAGAACAGGGATCCCCAACCTTTTATACACGTGAGCCACATTCAAACGAAAAAAGTGTTGGGGAGCAACACAAGCATGAAAAAGGTTCCTGGGGTGCCAATAAGAGCTATAATTGGCTACTTAATAGCCCCTATGGGGACTGGCAGCCTACAGAAGACTCTGTTTGGCATTATACTTGGTTTTTATGCAACCAAAACTTGCCTCTTTACCAAAAATTCAAAAATAAGCACCTGCTCTGAGGCCACTGGGAGCAACATCTAAAGGGTTGGGGAGCAACATGTTGCTCATGAGTCACTGGTTGGGGAACACTGATCTAGAATGACTGGTTACCATTTCACTGGTTGCTATAGGTTACTAAACAGTAGTGATGAGCGAATCTGTTCGTCGAAAATGTTGTGCGGCAAAAAAAAAATTCTTTTGTCATGCGGCTATTCTTTTGTCATCCGCGGCTATTATTTTGTCGCCCACGGCTATTATTTTGTCGCGCGGCTATTCTTTTGATGCCCACAACTATTCTATACAATTTTTGTACGTGCGCAAATTTTTCCGTGGCGACTTTTTTCATCCATTTCGCAAAACAATCCGCCAATGGTGAAACGCGGAAGTTCGCCACGAATCCATGCCTGGCGAAACATTTCGCCCATCACTACTAAACAGTGCAAAATATATGACTTTTAGCACATTGCTCCATAATGTCTAAACCAGTGTTTAATTTATATTATCATTGCTGACAATCCCATACTGCTCACAAAAAAAATCATTTTATATTTGGGGTGCAGAGTGAGGAAGAGTATTCTGACTTTCAAAGTATCAGTGTAACTGTAGATTTTATAGGTCCTCCATAATAAAATAATGATGCACTTTAGTATTAATGAGATAAATAGTTTAATTGAGCCGTTCTTTCCATTAAAGTTGTAATGAGTATGTTTACTAAGACATGGCTAATTAGTAAATAAAAGTAATTATAGCATGAGAAATGTCTTCCCCCTTTTGAGTGAAAGTAAGTGAAAGCAGATACAAGGAAAACACTGGCGCTAAAGCACCGCTTTCAATAGCAACCAATCAGCTATTAACTTTGAACAGTCAGCTAGTATTTAGAAAATCCTGATATGCCCAACTAAGGTGGACAATATCAGGCTAATTGAATCGTTTGGTCCTATGGGTAGGGGTAGGCCCATCGGGGGTGCCCATACACGGGCAGATAAACCGATGAATCGGTCTGAATGACCCAAATCGGCAGCTGAAATCTGCCCGTGTATGGCCACCTTAACTCAAGTTCAAGTCTCATTTGCAGTGTTTTGAAGCTTCTAAATAGAGCTGACATGTTGTCATGGGTGTCAGCAGTGGCATAACAATAGAGGAAGAGACCCCGTGGTCCCTGCCAGCTCCAAGGTAGGAGAAGGAGCAGAGATTTACAGGCAAGTGGGCTGGGGGCAGGGGATGCAGCAGACCTAATATAAGAAGCATCAGGATGAGGGGCTACTCTGCGCCGGGCCCTTCTGAAGATTTTTTTGGCAGTAAAGCACCCCCACTTCTGGAATGATTACCCAAGGCTAGGTGATTTTTCAGAACAGTGAAATGGGTCCATAGTTTTATACTTGATTAGGAATATAATACATCACGGAATGAGTTTGGTCCAACTAACTGGCACAGACTTGATTTAGCACCTGACATTTCAAAGGGATAGGTACCCATAAAACAAAGGGGTAGGCACCCATAAAACAAAGGGATAGGTACCCATAAAACAAAGGGGTAGGCAGCCATAAAACAAAGGGATAGGTACCCATAAAACAAAGGGATAGGTACCCATAAAACAAAGAATAGGTACCCATAAAACAAATGGATAGGTACCCATAAAACAAAGGGATAGGTACCCATAAAACAAAGGGATAGGTACCCATAAAACAAAGGGGTAGGCACCCATAAAACAAAGGGATAGGTACCCATAAAACAAAGGGGTAGGCAGCCATAAAACAAAGGGATAGGTACCCATAAAACAAAGGGATAGGTACCCATAAAACAAAGAATAGGTACCCATAAAACAAATGGATAGGTACCCATAAAACAAAGGGATAGGTACCCATAAAACAAAGGGATAGCTACCCATAAAACAAAGGGGTAGGCACCCATAAAACAAAGGGATAGGTACCCATAAAACAAAGGGGTAGGCAGCCATAAAACAAAGGGATAGGCAGCCATAAAACAAAGGGATAGGTACCCATAAAACAAAGGGATAGGTACCCATAAAACAAAGGGGTAGGCAGCCATAAAACAAAGGGATAGGTAACCATAAAACAAAGGGATAGGTACCCATAAAACAAAGGGATAGGTACCCATAAAACAAAGGGATAGGTACCCATAAAACAAAGGGATAGGTACCCATAAAACAAAGGGTTAGGTACCCATAAAACAAAGGGATAGGTACCCATAAAACAAAGGGGTAGGTACCAATAAAACAAAGGGGTAGCACCCATAAAACAAAGGGGTAGCACCCATAAAACAAAGGGGTAGGCACCCATAAAACAAAGGGATAGGTACCCATGAAACCCATGCTGGGTCATAAAGCCCTTAGTGCCTCCGAGCATGAAACAGGTAAGACTGTGTAAGGGTTAGAAACTCAACAAGGTGCTAAAAGCCTTCACATGGTCATGCTGACTTGGTTACCACCACAAATATATTGGCTGCCAGTAAATATGTAGTTCGAGTTCCATCTTATTTCAGGCAATGCATGATAAATTAAGATCTTGTGAATTGTCATGGGGTGGCACCAGTACTGGACAAATTTTGTGTGTTGCATTCCATTATAACTCTGAAAATACACAGCTATGGTGAAGAAACCACCTGTTTGGTAGCCATGTTTATATTCGCCAGTAGTCAAATATTATTCCAGATTTGTTCCATAGCCTACTAAACAGTTGCTTTAAATAAGTCATGGTTTACCATTGGTTCTGTTGTTTTTTGTTTTTTTTTGCTTGAATTCTGCTAGTAAAGAAAGAACAGATATTCCTAATGGTTTAAATTGAAGCCTTATCTATGGTGTTGGTGTTAATGGATATGTGGGGTATTCCTTATGTGTTGCATGGCGTTAAGTTCTGTGCTGTATAGAACATATTATTGCAGTGCTATTCTGTTTTTTACACATAGTAGGACAATTATTTGTTGCTGCTCGCTTGAGGGTTGAATCATATTAAAACAATGGTGTTATATATAGAAGTCTGTAGAACCCTTTGATCAGACTGGGACCCATGAAAGGCCACATCTGGTCTGCAGACCTCCAGCTCTGTGCTATAGTACTAAGGTACTTGGGCAGCACAGGAATGATAATCAATTGAGCGTGACTCAAGGGTCGCAAAAGAAGTTCCAAAAGGCATTAGTCAGTAGTCACTTTGTTGTGCCTGAAGTGTTACCACTATCAAGCCAAAGTGAATAAATACTGTCATTCCTACAAGGTCCATTTTGTTCTGTAGGAATTAAAAGGTCCCGTGGTGCATTGGGAAAGAATAAGAATATTGATTAAATAGGTGGTTCACATTTAAATTACATTTTAGTATGTTATAGTTTTTTTTTCTAGGAAAGTTGCAGTTGGTCTTCATTATTTATTTTGTATAGTTTTTTTAAACTTAATTAAGTGCCTTCCTGAGCCAGAAAATGATTTTTTTTTATAGTTACTTTTTATTCCTTATATTTATATTCAGTCTCTCTCCTCTTCAAATTCCAGTCTCTCATTAAAGCTACTGCCTGGTTGCTAAGGTAAACAAGACCACAGCAACCAATACCTGCTGAAATTCCAAACTGCTTAATTACTGAAAAAAAAATAATATAAAGCAATTGTAAATTGTCTCCGAATATTGGTCTGGTCTATATTTTACTAAAAGGTAATTTACCTATGCCTATCAAAAAATAGACACTGAAATTGGATGCAGGGCCCAAAGGGCAGATTTAATAGCCCAATCAAGGCTATCATTTCTTTCTAAATTTTTTAAATATGCACCCTGTCCAACTCACAAAGGCCCTTATTTGTAAAATATTGCAAAAAGAATGACAGCTCTGCTAAAATACTGAACAGATGTGTAAATAGGCCGGTGAAGGCATTAACCTTGCTTCAAAAACGGCAAAAATGACAATTTCATATTAGAAAGTTATTTAATTTATTGCCTGTGACCTCATTGAGCATGTTAATGACTCGTACTCAAATCATAATGAACTTGATTGCTTCTCTCTCATTAAAGTTTTTTTTTTTTCCTCTTTCCCTTAATGTGAACTGCCGGTTTAACGGACCGTACCCCTGTATGATATCAAAAAATAAAGAAGTTTTCAAAAAACGTAGGTAATTACCCAGGCTCTTTAATGCCAAGATAATTTGTGATGAAAAGATCGTTTGAAGGCTCTTCATTTAATTAAGAGTAGCAGAGATGCATAATTTCAAATAAAAAGCCGAACCTGTTGCTTCCCATACTGGATACGTGCAATAGATCTCTACATGTTGCTGATAGGCTGAATTTCTCGATCTTTTCTATTCCCGGACCTACAACTGGGCAGCAGTGTACCCCAAGGAACCCTGATCTGTTTTCAAATTTTAGTTAGCCGGCCACAATCTAGAATGATTCATAGCGAAGCCCTTCAGGAATTTTGGGAGGAGGATGAAACAGTAAGAAGGCCCCATATGACAAAGACACTAGAGGGGTAATTTATTAAAGGGCACAGCAAGCGATGCTCTTATTCTAATATGGAAACCATGTACCCAATTCAATTCTGGATCTAGTGTGATGAATGAGCAACTAGCACAATCAGGGAAATTCCACACGTGCAACAAGGGTTGTTTCACAGGGGTTTATTACAACCAAAAGTAGAGAAACAGGGAAGGGGCAATACACATGGGAGGTCCACCAGTCCCACTCACATAAAATCCTCCTTCAGGGAGTCCCCAGGGCAACCCCCCTCTGCACAATTGCCAGGGAACAAAGGCAGAGTCTCCTAGCCCAACCCCAATACACAAAGCTTTCCCACTCGGGCAATCCACAATTAACTGGGTAGTCACCCCAGGCAGTTCCAACGGATATAAGCAAAGTTCCTTTTGGTAGTTCCACAGAATCCCACTACCTTGATTCCAGAGTCCTTCCGTAGGGAATAGAGAAATCCACACATTTGGAGGGAATCTTCCTGCCGTAGCTAGGGTAGATTCCAAGGATACGCAGGGGAGGGTGTCCAGCCGCAGGTAGGTTACACCCCTGATGAACAAAAGCTCTCTCTCCACCCCCATCCTCATGTTTTTCTACCCTGCAGCTGGTAACTCCCCCCTTTCCCACACGCCCTAGGATTGATTGGTTAGCAGGCTGACCCTGCTTCTGCTCAACCCAACTCTAGAAGGTCCAATTGGCAGGGGCCCCTGCAGCATCATTAGGGGAGGGGATTAACCTAGGAGGGGCTTGCTCCAGCTCCTCTGGAGGGGAATTCTGGGAGCTCCTTTGTTTAAAACCCTCTGGCGGGAAAACAAAACAACGGAATGACAACATCTTGGCTAGGTCATGCACTGGCTAAAAATGGGGCCAGTAGAAGGGTTTTTGGTCACACTATTAAATATAGGACCCATTATTCAGAATGCTCGGGACCTGGGGTTTCCTGGATAAGGGGTCTTTCCGTAATTCGGACCCCCTGACCTTAAGTCTGCTAATAAAATTATTTAAGCCATAATTAAACCCAGTAGGATTCTTTATATTATAACTTAGTTGGGATCAAGTACAGGTACTGTTTTATTATTATTACAGAGAAAAAGGAATCATTTAACCATTAAATAAACCTAATAGGGCTGTTCTGTCCCCAATAAGGGGTAATTATATCTTAGTTGGGATCAAGTACAGGTACTGTTTTATTATTACAGAGAAAAGGGAATCATTTAACCATTAAATAAACCCAATAGGGCTGTTCTGCCCCCCAATAAGGGGTAATTATATCTTAGTTGGGATCAAGTACAGATACTGTTTTATTATTACAGAGAAAAGGGAATCATTTAACCATTAAATAAACCCAATAGGGCTGTTCTGCCCCCAATAAGGGGTAATTATATCTTAGTTGGGATCAAGTACAGGTACTGTTTTATTATTACAGAGAAAAGGGAATCATTTATCCATTAAATAAACCCAATAGGGCTGTTCTGCCCCAATAAGGGGTAATTATATCTTAGTTGGGATCAAGTACAGGTACTGTTTTATTATTACAGAGAAAAGGGAATCATTTAACCATTAAATAAACCCAATAGGGCTGTTCTGCCCCCAATAAGGGGTAATTATATCTTAGTTGGGATCAAGTACAGGTACTGTTTTATTATTACAGAGAAAAGGGAATTATTTTTAAAAATGCAAATTATTTTATTAAAATGGAGTCTATGGGAGATGGCCTTTCTGTAATTCGGAACTTTCTGGATAATGGGTTTCCGGATAACGGGTCCGATACGTGTAGTGTATTAAGTGATACAAGGCACTGTAACTGTAATTCCACAATTCTCCATGCTGAGAGCAGGTCGGCATAGAGGAGAACATAGAATAGAAGAGAAAATCTACAGTTCTAGGGATTCCACCAAGAGACACCTAAGGGACTCAGAGGAAAACAAATCAGAAAGATAATCATCTATCATTTTAGGATGCAGATAAGCGAGTTTGATCCTACATGCAATTTAGAGGCAGAACTTTTAACTTTGTTACTGTAATTAAGCTTTATTAAAGGGGCAGTTGACCTTTAATTTAACGTAAGCCTAATCTTAGCAACTTTTCAATTTGTCTTTGTTTTTTTTTATTTTGCCTAGCTTGCATATAAGGGTAACACTGACCCTGGCAGCCAAATATCTATTCCTCTTTTTATTAATTCTTTTCCTTGTCAGGCCCTCTTCATATTCCAGCTGGAGAGCTACTGAACAAAAAACTAAATAATTATAAAACCACAAAAAAATATGAAGATGATTTGCAATTTGTCACTGTATATCACTGTCTACAGCATACTAAAATATAATTTTAAGGTAACCAACCCCTTTAAGCAAGAGCAATATTGCCTATTGTTTGACCACCACTTTTATTGCAAATGTTCTTGAAGAACTTGCTTCCTCGAGTCTGCTCACTTCAGACACTGTTGTGATTATACAGGTATTGGACCCGTTATCCAGAATGCTCGGGACCAAGGGTATTCCGGATAAGGGGTCTTTCCGTAATTTGGATCTTCAAACCTTAAGTCTACTAAGAAATCAATAAAACATTAATTAAACCCAATAGGATTATTTTATATCCAGTAATGATTAATTATATCTTAGTTGGAATAAAGTACAAGGTACTGTTTTATTTTTACAGAGAAAAAGGAAATCAATTTTAAAAATCTGAATTATTTGATTAAAATGGGGTCTATGGGAGATGGGCTTTCCATAATTCAGAGCTTTCTGGATATCGGGTTTCCGGATAAGGGATCCCATACCTGTACTATGATAGGGTCTCTAAGAGGAGCCCTGTGGCCTGGGCAGACAATACATCAAGCAGAATCTGAAGTAACTGATGTTTGCTTTTCATAACACCCTGAAGCCAAAGGGAAAGTAAGCTAATATGCCAAATATGTGTCCTTACCGTAACATACCATTTCTATCTGTCTATGCAGAGCAGTCTTGGGCTTTGTGAAGGGTTTAATTCTCCTTTAAACTGCACTAAAAACCCAAGACAGATTAATGGTTTGTACTATGCCATATCAAGAATGCAGAAATGAAGTCAGTATGCCAGGTTCAGTAAGTGGCAAAGAGGTGTTAGATCGGAGCTGAAGGGAATCTAAACTAATAAGGTCAAGCATCTACTGAACACAAACTTCCTAACAAAATGAGTACAGTTAAAAGCCAAGTTTATAGTGCCCATTCTATAGCTGTAAGTAGCCACCCACTTCACATGATAGGCCAGTGGTCCCTCAGGTTACAAGGACGATGAAGCATACTAGAAATGTCATATTAATTTGGCACAGGTTCCATAACTTGTCAGATTTCTTCTCAGACCCTCCAGCATTTTGAGCTGGCTTTATTATGGTGATTGCCTTAATTACCAATGTAATCATGGAATCCCAGGAAGAAGGGGCCCCACAAATTATTATTGGAACTGCAATAACCTTTGACTAGAGCAGCCTTGGCGGTGACTTAATATACATTAAGGAGACACATCATTGCACACATAACCTTGCACAGGATGCATATTAGCCTTATACATATTGGGGCTCAATAACTAAGTGCCAGGTGTAAAAAAAACATGTTTTTATTCTCTAAAGTAGCATTCTGGGAATCCCCAATGCCATTTCAGCCATGAGTCAAGATGTTTCAGGTGACAGTGTAGGGTAGGCAAATAACTGCCCATGGTAAACATTATCTAGTAGAATTAAGTCTAAAACAACTGGACTTTGCTGAGTTTTTCTTGAAAATGTTTTACCACTCCTCCGAGTGGCTTCTTCAGTTCAAATGACTGGTAGGGAATTCCCCGGCATTTAAACCCTTGAGGGTAGTACAATCACATGCATCTAATCACAATGGTTCCATTGAACTTATTCAGTTAGGTGTTGGCTGAAACCGACAGGTGTAAGAAGTTAATCCTTCAAAGTACATGACTGGAAGTGTGAACTGTTGTGAAACCGCCGGGGTTAGGATGTCAAAGCTGCATTGTATGTTGATAACAAGGGGTGTCTCAGGCCCCCTCCTCTGCTCAGGGATGGTTTTTCCAGGCTGGCATAAATGGCCTCTTTCACACCTCTTTCAAACCATCGGTCGTCTTGGTCCAAAATATGCACGTTACTGTCCTCAAAAGAGTGTCTTTTTTCTTTTAGGTGTAGATAGACTGCTGAGTCTTGTCCTGAGGAGTTCGCCCGCCTATGTTGGACCATTCTCTTACAGAGAGGTTGTTTTGTCTCCCCAATGTATAAGTCAGAGCACTCTTCGCTACACTAGACAGCATAGACCACATTACTTTTCATGTGCTTGGGTGTAGGGTCTTTAGGGTGCCCCAGCTTTTGCCTCAGAGTGTTGCTGGGTTTGAAAAACACAGGAATGCGATGTTTGTTGAAAATGTTTCTGATGTTCCAGCAACATATGGAATGACTATGTTGCTTTGCCTGCTGTGGTCCTCCCTTCTGTTTGTTGGTCTGGTCTTTTTGCTTGTTTTTTATTTATTTTTGATGAAGTTCCAGTCTGGGTACCCACACGTATTCCTTCTCTTCAGCCTCTGCATTGGATACCACAGTTTCAGCCCGATGATGTAGAGTCTATTTTATGTTCCAGTTTATGTTCCAAAGGGTGGTGGGAATTAACACCTGCATTGTGACTGGATCATACCTTCTTACACCTAACTGAATAAGTTCATTGGAACCATTGTGATTGGATGTCTGTGACTGTACTACCCTCAAGGGTTTAAATAGCGGGGAATTCCCTGCCAGTCATTTGAAATGAAGAAGCCACTCGGATGAGTGGTGAAATGTTTTCAAGAAAAACTCAGAAAAGTCCAGTTGTTTTAGACTTAATTCTACTAGATACTGTATATCATCACCTGGATGAATGAGAATCTTCATAGACATATTGCCCATGGTAACCTTAAGGTATTCATAAAAACTGTTATCCATGGGTGACTAATACTGTATATCTAATTTGTGGCTCAGATTACATATCGGAAGAAAAGGCATGAAGTACACATAGCACTATTTTAAGATGCCATATGCTATTTATAACCTTAAAGTCTATTGTGCTAGTTAAGAGTATGACCGTACTTTGTGACACAGTCCAGCTATTTTTCTTAATGTCCCCTTGGCAGGGAGTAGGTGAATGGTGCCCTATTGTACTGCCAGTGCTTGGATTGTGATGTAGTTGTGGGGTCAGCTCAGACAGTGTGTGTGGGTCAGTCCTGCCGCTCTGTGTAGTCTATAAATCACACATGAGGTGAAGGGGATTCAGGCAGAAAGGGAGAGCGGGCCAAGCGCAAGTGTCTAATTCACTGAGGGATCCACATTTGTCACCGTCACAGGGGAAGCTGGTGAGAAAAGAACAGAGACAACGCAGACAATTACTCTTGTATGGAAGGTTACTGCGAATATCTGTACAAATGCTAACAACCGTCAATAGGCGCAAAAGCCATTATTAGCTATGGAACATGCTGCCGAATAAGAGCTGTCTCCTTGCAGGTCGACAAAGTCTGCGCTTCTTGCTCCGTAACAGATGCAGTTCTCCCTGGGAAAGAAGTAATTAATGGCCGCTTGGCAAACAGGCTATGTGTAAAGGTGGATTGGGGTTTATGGAAGGTATTGAATTTCCGCACAATTCAGAAGTTGTATAAACTCTCCCTAGACAGGCACTAAAAGGCAGGATTTACATCTGAAGGTCATCTTGCTATGCAAACACCAGTGCTTACCTGGAGGCTCTTCGCTCTTCCCCACAATGCACTGGGGCAGCAGTCGGGGGATGTGTAGGGCTAAATAAATATTGCTGACTAAAACAAATATAAAAATGTATCATTTCTGACCTTTCAAGCGATTATCTCCGTGTTTACAATCCATTTTCTAACTGAAACCAGATCAGCTCTTCTAAATCCCTATTCTGCGGTAGGACAGCTTCTGACCTTTACAGCTATTTTTTAGCCATTATAAGGCCGGAAGCTTTAACAGGCTACCTTAAAATAATCATAAGCTCTGAAAGATGCTACTGCTCTAGCTTTTCATGCTGGGAATATTTCATGCACAGCCGGACTTTGCTTTGTTATCATTCTAAGAAGAACTTATTCCGTTATATTGTCTTCCTAATCTCACTGGGAACTAAATATCCTCAGGTTTCACATCATATTGTACCAGGGCTGCTGTAAACCCCCTGATTTCACTAGTCTAATGTCCCGCTCTGAGCATACAGTTCATTTATACAGGAGGGGCTACTGCAGCCCTATGCACTGCCACAAGCTACCAGTGCATTTATTCTTTATCTCATTTACTGTAGTTGCCCTTGTGATATATATCGAGCTGAGCTTTTTTAATAATGTTGAAGAACTTAAGGTTTGTTCACAAATTTAGTCAACACTTACAAAACCAGCTCTTGCCCTCTCAAGACCAGGAAACTGATCACCAGGGGGCAGGGGTCTCCATGCTGACTGGGTAGGACGCAGGCACAGTGAGCTACATCTGAGGGCCTACAATAATACTGAAAATATCCTGTGGTTACCGGTTCGGGAGCAAGATTCTGCTGCTGATGTGGATGCTTCCCACCCACATCAGATCCGGGGACAGCGGCAGCAAAAAACCTTGACAAATTTGCCCGGCACCCCACATCGGAGGTGCAATCACAAGGTACACCTGTGAACATAATGGCAGCTAGGGAAACCCCTTTATCTCCGGTCACACCAGAACACCCCTGAAGAACCAACGTTGACAGAAGTATAACACGCAATCGCTAATAATCACTCCACCCTGATCACTAAAGTGCATAAGATTCGCACTGACTTTGCAATTCTTAGACACGACACGAAGCAGAAAGAAGAATTGGGGACCTAAAGGACCAAATAACACCTATTCAAGGCCGCATGGACTATTTCTAAACAACTAAACCTACTGGAAGCCAAAGCAGATGATTAAGAAAATTGACTCTGGCGGAACATCTTCCTCATTCTGGGTATGTTAGAAAGGACTGAAGGCAAGACCACAGAAGCTTTTGTAGAGCAATGGCTCCAATCTAAATTTGGCACACAGACCTTTTCCTCTGCCACTGCGATAGAAAGGGCACATAGAGTCCCAGTTCTCCCTCCTCCCTCTGGTGCGCGTCCCAAGCCGGTGATTGCCAGGCTCCTTAACTACAAGAACAGGGATGCCGCCCTAAGCGCAGCATGGATAGCAGGTAAACTGACACACAAAAACCCACAAGATATCCCTATATCCGGATTTCTCTACAACAATTTGGAAACAAATGGCACAATTTGCTGAAGTTAAACATCTTTTACGGCTAAGGCAAATCCCATACGCTATACTAAACTCAGAGTAGCGGATGGCGGGAAACCTAGTTCTTTGAGACTCTGGGAAAAGAAACAATTACATGGATCAAGGTGAGACTTTGATCAATTAGTGGCGAGCCCAGAATCTGGGTGCTAGACAATTCACCTGTTATTCCCCTGGTCAAAACTTGCTATCTAGGATTGATTTAGCGCTAGGGTCGGCTGATACAGACAAGCAGGTTACTGATGCTGAAATCCTTACTAGGGCCATCTCCAACCACTTTTACTGTATCTACAAATCCAACCGATAGGCTGTGGAGACTGAGTCACTGTTGGGCCAATCACCCAAATCTGGTTGGACCCATACGAAATAGTATAACCAACTACCTCAACACTAACTAAGACTCTTCCTTCCCCGAAATAGTTTGGGATGCTTTGAAGGCTTACATCAGAGGTGAATATATAAATAATATCAAGTCCATAACCAACTCAATTAACTCTGAAATAGATACAGAAAGTGAGGAACTTTGAGGACATATACAAAGTACATTAATACACCGGCAAGACAAGATTGTCTTAATTCCCAAAACTCCCTTAATTTAGCTCAGGTAGAATTAACCAAAAAGCATATTCTTCATCAGCATGCCAATCTATTGCCTAGTTTATTATTGTTTGTTTTTAATTTCTTTTTTCAGTTTGTATATTTGCAAATTGCCAGAACTAGGGACAGGCAGAAAGAGACATGTGCCTGGGGTGCAGTAGGTGCATAACCCTTCTACTGCCCTACTCTGTGCTCTTGTCCCCCTGCTGCTGGTTCATTCCTTGTCCTGTCACGTTGGCGCAATGCCCTCCCCCCTCACTGTCAGTGCACATGCGTGCACACAGGATCAAACACATGCATACATGTGGGAGGGGGGCAGTGATTATTGTGGTGGCTAGGCCTGGCACTGCTGGTCACACTCTCTTTACTCCACTAATAAAACTGATTTCAAGAACCACTGCCAAACCTTTCTGCATTCAGTGGCAAACCTGGTACACAGTTTAATCCCTTTACACTCTCAAAGTATAAAGGCAGTTTAAATGGCTCAGGATTAAACTGACCCTAGTGTGTTGTGTAAATAGGATAGACTTAGACTGTAAGCTCCACTGGGGCAGAAGCTGATGTAAATGATAAACAAACTCTGTAAGGCACTGGGTAAAATATGTTGGCGCTACATAAATAAAGGCTAAAATGGTCAGATGTGGCAGCCATCTCCATCCACTTAGCTCCCACCTGCTCTCCCCTGGCAGCTTTGCCAAATTCATGACAGAAGGTGCATGGCACAGCAAGCTTAGCTCACACTGTGCTCGGCAAACATGGTAGCAGATCTCCGGAAAATCCGTACAGGTATCGGACCCCTTATCCGGAAACCCGTTATTCAGAAAGCTCCGAATTACGGAAAGCCTTTCTCCCATAGACTCCATTTTAATCAAATAATTCAGAATTTTTAAACTAATTCCCTTTTTCTCTGCAGTAATAAAACAGTACCTTGCAATTGATCCCAACTAAAGTATAAATAATCCTTATTGGATGCAAAACAATCCTATTGGGTTTAATTAATGTATTAGGTATGGAGATCCAAATTACAGAAAGACCCCTTATCCAGAATACCCTTGGTCCCGAGCATTCTCGATAATGGGTCCTATACCTGTAGTACATGAAATCTTGTATGTATGGCTTTCAACTAGTGATAAGTAATTTCTTTTGCCAGGCATGTGAAATTCTGCATTCAAAAAGTTGCTGACATGTCAGAAAGTTGTGATTGCAGCACAAAAGTCGTGCACGCTGCAAAAAGTTGCATGGTAGCTTAATTTTGCTGAATTTTTGACATTTTGCATCAATGACTTGCAAATGATACCCAGTCAGTTCCTGGATGTTAGTGTCCTTAAGGAATGCAATGTTGCACCTCTAAATGCAGTGGCACTTCCACCCGGGAATGAAGTAAATGACCCCTACATTAAGAACATTTTATTAATGTATATTGGGAAGTTTCTTAGAATTACATTTTCTTTTTTCCAGTTCTACTGAAGAGAAAAGATCTTTTTCAGAAGGCATTTCCTTAGGGTAGTGGCATGCAGGGACATGCAAGGGATTTTGTTTCTAGCCCAAGTTTGCGGAGGTAAGAAACATGCATTACCCTCTGTTGTGATCACAGAGAACCGTTTGAGAGCACAAATGAAATCAAGGGATTTATATGGGCCAAAGGATGGCTGTTTTATAGAAGTGTCTTTTAAAGACACAAGTACCCAAAATATCTTTGTGTGCCACTGTCCTAAGTACCATTATACAGGCCATTTATTCTGGACTCAGAAGAGTAAGAGTAGTGGCTTATATGCCACCCATTGTTATTTAAAGTTCTGTAGCTGGTGGGCTTAAATGTATATTTATGACTAAGGGATGTAATAATTGCCTAAATGTGAGCCGGTAAAATGTTATTCCAGGCCGTACTATAGTGGCTGAGGATTCTTTTCTCCAGAAACAAGCAACTTAGACCTGTGTTTTGATGTATATCATTGCAAGCAAAATGCAGCTAAGACAACTTGTATGTTATTTGCTGCTGGTTGTGGTATTCTAATGGGCAAGTCTATTTAGCATTCCCTTTTATTTAATATAAGAACAGCAAAATAACTGTCAGTCAAGCTGCGCCTGTATCTGTCTGAATTACCGGATAAAAAAGCTGACTGTGTTTACTTTACCCATCCTCTATCTGTCCTCTATACTCATCCCATCTTATGCAAGCAGGACACACTATTTTTTACATGATTACAAGGTGAAGCTAAACATAAATCCAGTATAAGGGCATCAGCCATGGGTACAGTGAAAATGAGAATGTTCGGATTTTATGCTGGTCATGTACAGTCAGTAGGTCCATCCACAAAAAGTTATCACCCAGCAATATTCCATCCTGCCCTAAAAATTCTAAGAGGAGGAGGAGGTCACCCCTGCACATGATAAAACTGCACGACTGTACTGGTCCCTCCTTTATCTACAGTCAGGAGGTCAGATTGAAGCCGCCATCGTCTCAGCATCGCTTTAAAATTTACAGTCTGGTGCTGACCCTGTATTAGATAGAACGCCAGCACCGTCTGAAGGAGGTCAACTGACATTTAATAAAAACTCTGAAGAGAGCATGCTTGTCCTGATAATACGCAGTCAGCAGGTCACCCAACTCAGCACTTTCTGAAGCAATTTTATAGAAGTGTGCAGTGGCAGTGAGAAGGGATTAATGTGCGCCAGGTCTTGCTGCTGAACTTAACATGCAGGCTGCTGGGCACATCATTAGCACAAACAGCCCAAATGGCCAATCAATGACACCAAGGTTCATCAGCCTCAATCTCTGTTTGTTCAACTGACTTGAATCAATCTCAGAGTGGATTGTTTTTCCTTTAAATGGGAAACTGCCTAATTCCCTCTAAACATCGCTATAACGCAAGGTGCTGCACCTCTCATAATAACACTGTACAGGTATGGGATCCCTTATCCGGAAACCCATTATCCAGAAAGTTCCGAATTACAGAAAGGCCATCTCCCATAGACTCCATTATAAGCAAATAATTCTAATTTTTAAAAATGATTTCTTTTTCCCCTGTAATAATAAAATGGTACCTTGTACTTGATCCCAACTAAGATATAATTACCCCTTATTGGGGGCAGAACAGCCCTATTGGGTTTATTTAATGGTTAAATGATTCCCTTTTCTCTGTAATAATAAAACAGTACCTGTACTTGATCCCAACTAAGATATAATTACCCCTTATTGGGGGCAGAACAGCCCTATTGGGTTTATTTAATGGTTAAATGATTCCCTTTTCTCTGTAATAATAAAACAGTACCTGTACTTGATCCCAACTAAGATATAATTACCCCTTATTGGGGCAGAACAGCCCTATTGGGTTTATTTCATGGTTAAATGATTCCCTTTTCTCTGTAATAATAAAACAGTACCTTGTACTTGATCCCAACTAAGATAAAATTAATCCTTATTGGAGGCAAAACAAGCCTATTGGGTTTATTCAATATTTAAATGATTTTTTTTTTTTAACACTTTATTTGTATTTTATTTTTTTAAGAACAGGTTATGCTTGTAGTTACATTTCTATAAATTGCTTTGTTGTAAAACAGGAGAAGGGGGGAGGCTCATCAAGTGTGGGAGGAAGGGGGGGGAGAGAGGAGGGAATAGGAAATGGGGGGGGGGGGGGCAAAGAGAAGGGAGAGGAGGGAGGGAGTAAGGGAAGGGAGGAACAGTAGGGGATAAAAGTAAAATTAACATAACATCCACATTATCCATGTATGATATACCGGGTATCAAATATTTAAGTTAGTGAGAGAGATCCGGGGGTCCTTACTTTTTTTTTTTTTTTTTTGGGTCGCTCTTCTTCATGTGTGCCTTTGTGGTCATTTCTCCGTTTATTTAAATGATTTTTAGCAGACTAAAGTTATGGAGATCCAAATTACGGAATGATCCCTTATCCAGAAAACCCCAGGTCCCAAAGATTCTGGATAATAGGTCCCATACCTGTACTTGTACAAGGCCTTGCTAGAATAGTTGCCTTATCTTAATAGCATGCAAGTGAAAGTATAATCAGATCATTTATTATAAATAATAGTACAGGTATAGGACCCGTTATCCAGAATGCACGGGACCAAGGGTATTCTGGATAAGGGGTCTTTCTGTAATTTGGATCTTAAGTCTACTAAAAAATCAATAAAATATTAATTAAACGGAACAGGATTATTTTGCATCCAGTAGGGATTAATTATATATTAGTTGGGATCAAATACAAAGCACTGTTTAATTTTTACAGAGAAAAAGGGAATCAATGAAAAAAATCTGAATTATTTGGGAGACAGGCTTTCCATAATTTGGAGCTTTCTGAATATCGGGTTTCTGGATAAGGTATCCCTTACCTGTAATAAATAATATCATAAAGTATACATTTTTGTACCCAAACCCTTGGTGCCTTGTGGGTTCTTACTTCCTAGGCTGTGGAGGATCCTATCTATTCGATCAAATCCAAGACGGCCTAAATCACAGATAATAGGGGTCATTAAAAAGCACAGCACAGTATACAAAAAAGGATATAATCAGCCATTTTTGTAACCTGCTTAGTGCGACTTGTATTAGGCAGAGCTAGATACAAGAAGGTACCCCCCCCCCCACTCCCTAGCTTGATAGTCAAGTGGTGCAGCCCTTATCAGGACCCAGTCCTGCAATCCTATGTCTAATTAAAAACTCATTTTAAAAAGCAGCGCACTATGCAATTTTTTTTTTTGGACACCAGTTGAGCCCATCTGAACATGCTTGTAATGGACCAATATGGATGCAAATCCGTGTCTGTTTTGGCAAGGTTTTCTCTGGTTGGCAATGGACAGGGTTTTCAAAGAATTTGTGTTAGAAGGGTGTCGCTTTCACTGCATGGCATTAATATTGGCATTAGCGTCCAATTTGCTTTGCACAATTTCATTGCAGCTATTGATGTGACTTGCAAAAAGAATCACCACCAGGTGTAGGCTGGCAGCAATCTCTGGGTTTCCATGCATCAATGCCTGCTCTTGAGCTTCATTTATTACAGCAGGATGGAGGGGCGCATTGGTACTCGCCACTGGTTTAAAGGAGTGTATATAAGTACAAGTACCTTTCTATATAGTAGCAATGTGCTTGTGCACAAAATAAAGTTTATAAACGAGGCTTCTCAGCTGTGAGACAATATACAGGTATAGGACCCGTAATCCAGAATGCTCTGGACCAAGGGTATTCCGTATAAGGGGTCTTTCCGTAATTTGGATCTCCATACCTTAAGTCTACTAAAGAATCAATAAAAAATTAATTAAACCCTATGGGATTGTTTTGCCTCCAGTAAGGATTAATTATATCTTAGTTTGGATCAATTACAAGGTACTGTTTTATTACTAAAGAGAAAAAGGAAATCATTTTTAAAATTCTGAATTATTTGATTAAAATGGAGTCTATGGGAGGTGGGCATTCCGTAATTCTGAGCTTTCTGGATAACGGGTTTCCGGATAATGGATCCCATACCTGTACTGAATTTTGCAGGAAGTATAGCTATGTCCACCTTGACTATAAAGCCACCTATGGACACGTGAACACATAAGTACACATTTGTTCCAGCCTTGCCTACAGTCAGGTTGCCAGTGTTGTACTGATTATCACAATAATGCAGGGCCAAACAAAAAGTGTAGCAGTGCATGCCTTGGGTTATTATTATAGCCTGTGGATTAACACAAATGTAAGCACCTTAAGTATCGATGCAGATAATAGTTCAGTGCACGGGTGTCACCACCATATACGTTTACGTGGGATTTTCGAGCAACAGCTGGAGCACATGTATGGGGCATATTTTTTTTTTTAAATGCTTTTATTTTCCTTTTTCCAAACAAACGAAACAAGTATAAAAGAGGGGGAAAAGAGAGAGGAGGAAAAAGAGGGGAAGAGAAGTTAGTAGAGAGTTTTACATATTTGCTCGCATTGGGATTAATGAGACGTGGGGGCTCAGTATGGTGGGTCCGAAGTGTCTACAGTTCTAGGCAGGGGGTCCCCTTCCTCATCCAGCCATGGTTGCCATATTTTATCAAACTTTGCTGGGCATCACCAATGATCTTGCCCATAGCAACCAATCAGAAATTTAATTGGACTCGTCACCTACAAGCTACAATACAATTGGTTCTGATTGGTTGCTAAAGGCAACATTACTGGTGATGTTGGCTTACACACTATAATAAATATACCCCTAGGGTTCTCCACCAGTTTACTTCAGCCATCAGAGAAATGCTGAATACCCCTCTGTGCCCCTATCGATCACATGAATGTGGTGACCGGCACTTTGCATTCATGTGAATGGTTTGTCTACAAACTGCAGAGAGGCTGCAAATAAAAAAAATGCTTGTACTGTTGCACAGTTCATGATCACATTATTATTATTATTATATATTACATATATTATTATGAGCTGTGCACTAACCCATAGCAACCAGACACTTACATTATTCTTATTGCTGACCGGCCAATGACAGCTGCTAACTTGTTGCTATGGACTACTGGCAGATATTGGCCATGGTACCACTGCTATAGCTGGATTTTACTCTACATTCCCTATCTCTGCGTTAAGGAATCCCTGCCACGTCAGGTGGGAGTGATCTCTCTATGGTAATTATAGTATACTGCTGCTGCACAATGGTTTAACATATTCTGTACTTACAGTATAAATTGATATTAAAGCCCTCCCACTGTACTTTACCTTTACCGGTATATATGTATTTTCAGTGCTTCCCCTCAGCATATTAACAGACGTGATAGTGATGCATCCATGCTATAGAAAAGATAACACTAATATGAGACTGTGCTCTGCTTTGCTGCCTGGTACTGCCAGTAGTATATTGTTCTGATCCACCTTTGGAAGCGGAGTGGTTAAAACAAAATCTGCAGAGCTGTTATATCTTGTCCCCCCCCCATTGTTCCCCTGGGTGTAAATCCTTCATCGGGAGCTGTGCACTTTGAAGATTGCAGGCTGATGTCCATAGAAAACTCATTTAGTGTCCACAGGCAACTCAATCAGTGGCTGGGAAAGAGACTGATCCAGAGTCAGTCAATATGTGTCTGCAGTGATAGAGAGAGAGTTCTGGCTAACCCCTCCATTACCCAGCTCTCTCATCTTCTCCAATCAATGTAATTTCAGTGAGGAAGCTTGGCCTCTGTTAACTCCATAAGGCTGCTGACCTTGCCCGCCTCGTGCACGGGTCTGTTAAGGTGTATAGATATTTATGAGATTACAAGTTTACCAAGCATGCAACCAATGTGACAAAGATAATGTTATTTACAGACATATTCACTGGACAAAAGCAAGGTCAGTCACTGTTATGGAAGTGTGGATTTGTATCTGACATCTTAGATAGTCATTCTATGTTATAGCTTTTGCCTTGCTTATAGACTCAGCAGCACTCATTGGCTGGACAGATAAGATGGGAATCAGAAACTGTATAATCTATTAACTGGGAGCAAGGGTCTGCAATCAGTAATTCATTTCGATCACTCGGCTGCAAGTTAGAAAACGAAAGGAAAGATCTGATTGGCTATTAGTAGCTAAAGTTGTAAAATAACCCAATGCCTCTGATAATAGTTTAAAAGTCCCTGGTAACTTCTATCACAAAAGAACCATGGATTGTGACATAAATGTGTGTAGGTCTCCCTAACATCCATGCATTGGGATATGGTCCAATAAGATAGTAGTGACTTCATTTGTGCCCATGGCATTGATAATGTTTATAGCCTCTGTGTGTAGCAGGACAGCAGGGAGACGTTCCTGCAGCATCTGGCCCTTGCCCTGGCCCTTCCAAGTTAAAGGAAGGAAAGAGAATTTTGCACAATAGGGGCCCCTGCACAGACCCCCTCCCTAAATGCACCCATACTCCAGAAAGGAACCACCATTCCCTTGTGTACAGCTGGCCAGTGGAAATGTTTGCTTGTGTCAGTGCTCAATAGCTGTAACAGCCTGCCATAAACATGCAAACTGAAATCTTAGATCAGGTTTGCCTTAAGTTTAGCAATGACAGCAGTGTAGCAACTGACAGTTTGTAACACAGCTCTGGGCCCCAGATAAAGGCTACCAAGGAAGAAGACCACAAAACCGACTGGCTGACTGCATCTGCCCCTCCCTGCATACAACCTGGAGTAAAAAGTATGATCTAGGTGGCCAAGTCTCCCTTAACTGAATGGAGGAGTAAGGTTAATGCCACATGGGGCTGATTCTGGGCCTACAGAAAGCCACAGGCCAAGAATCAGCCCCTACAAGGGCATTAGTCTTCTTTCTTGCCTGCAGCTGGGATCATTGTGTCAGTACAGGTCCAGGCACATGTGGCAGATTACGGCACAAAATGCATATTCATTAGCCTAAATATTACAGTTAAATCAAAGGCTACATGTATAGAAATTACATAGGGTTGAAAAAAGACCATCAAGTTCAACTCTTCTAAGGGAACCCAGCACACACAGCCTATACTTACCTATCTATACACTCATATACTTAAACTATATAAACCAACATCAATACTAACTGTAGATTTTAGAATCACAACAACCTTGGGTACTATGCTTAAGAACTCATCCAGGCCCCTCTTATAGGCATTAACAGAATCTGCCATCACAACATCACTAGGAAGGGATTTCCCCAACCTCACTGCCCTCACTGTGAAAAACCCCCTACGCTGCTTCAAATGGAAGTTCCATTTTAAAAGGGGGGCCTCTGGTGCGCTGATCATTTTCATGGGAAAAAATAACCCCCCCCCCATCTGCCTATAATCCCCTCTAATGTACTTGTACAGAGTAATCATGTCCCCTCGCAAGCGCCTCTTTTCCAGAGAAAACAACCCCAACCCTGACAGTCTAACCTCATAGTTTAAATCTTCCATCCCCTTTACCAGTTTAGTTGCAGTCTCTGCACTCTCTCCAGCTCATTAATATCCTTCTTAAGGACTGGAGCCCAAAACTGCACTGCATACTCAAGGTGAGGCCTTACCAGGGACCTATAAAGGGGCAAATTATGTTCTCATCCCTTGAGTCAATGCCCTTTTTATATACAAGACAGCACTTTATTTGCTTTAGTAGCCACAGAATGACACTGCCTGGAATTAGACAACTTGTGATCTACAAAAACCCCTAGATCCTTCTCCATTAAGGATCCCCCCAACACACTACCATTCAGTAGATAGTTCGCGTTTATATTATTTCTACCAAAGTGCATAACTTTGCTCTTATCAACATTGAACCTCATTTTCCAGTTTGCTGCCCAGTTTTCCAATTTTGTCAAATCGCTCTGCAAAGCGGCAGCATCCTGCATGGAACTTATAGTTTTGCACAATTTAGTGTCATCAGCAAAAATAGAAACAGTACTGTCTATGCCCACCTCCAGGTCATTAATAAACAAGTTAAAACCTCCCATTGCTTAACTTTACAGAGCGGGAGGGTGTCCAGGGGGGGGCTCTTTGCTAGTGTAGAGAGCGCAATTATCATTTTAAAAAGTCTTAACTTGCATCATGGTAGCAGCGTCCCTGTCTGTGTATTCAAGTACCCTCTCCCATATTACCCCTTCCAAAAACTTTCCTACTACTACACTGAGTGCTGCCTATGCTGCTATTCTCAAATTCAGTAGCTTGACTTTGTTAATTAATATTAACATGGCTACAAAAGCCTCATCAGACGCCTGCCTCCAGTTTAAGTAGAGTTAAGGAGTGGTAGTTTACCTCTCGTCAGAGCTTTCTCTGCCAGGGGGTACACCAGATGACAAAAGTACATGGTCAGAGTGAGCTTCTTACTCCTGTATGAGACACTGCTAAATGTTGGAGATGTTATAAAGGGCCTTTGTTATAAATAGAGATGGGCTGAGTCCTACAGCTACAGGACCTTAATACAGATAACGATGTTAAGCTAATATATTTGTTTCAGTATAGAGCAGGGTCCCCACTGATTTGATGTCCACTACAGTTTAGTCCAGCAGTAGACTATGGTTTGCTTGTAGCTAAGGGAGTTACCTACAGCATCCAGCAAGTGAGTGTTTATGGCAGTGATCCCAACCAGTGGCTCAGAGGCAACATGTTGCTCCCCAACCCCTTGGATGTTGCTCTCAGTGCCCCCAAACCAGGGAGTTATTTTTTAATTCCTGACTTGGTGGCAAGTTTTGGTTGAATAAAAAACAAGATTTACTACCAAATAGTAGTAAATGTAGTTTAAAGTAGTAGTGTAAGCTGAGCATAGAGGCTGCCTAATAGCCAATCTTAGCCCTTATTTGGCTCCTCCATGAACTTTTATGATGCTTGTGTTGCTCTCCAAGTCTTTTTACATTTGAATGTGGCTCACGAGTAAGAAAGGTTGGGGACCCCTGGTCTATGGCAATCGCTTTTAGGGCTGTAAACAGTCTGCGGCTACTGCATGCCCATTTTAAGCAAGGAAGAGGCCCAGTATACACACATTGGTGGACGACAAGCAGACAAGCCTCCGGGATGGTACTGCTAATAGAATTATAATGATACAGGCATTAATCTTTAGACCGGTAATGGGTAAAGATGGGTAAAACATTTTGCAACTTTCAATTAACAAGTTAACCGAATCTGAAATATGTAACTTTTATACAGGGAGGTGATTGGGCTCTGAAGTATTCTGGGAGCCACAGATGGGAATTCCCACCTTGCCCATTTTCTGGAAAATCAGACCTATTCCACAATGAGTAGCAGCCAGCTCACAACTGACTCCATTATCTCTCTGGGTACAAGTCCTGTCTACTTTGCAATAAGCCATACCTACTTTGAGATAGAAAACCTTGCTGAAAATATGGTGCAGTTGGGAGCCATTAAGCACAGGGCTTCCTTGCTCCCAGTGTCCTCTTGCACACCTACTTTGTGCATAATGAATTATGGCAATGCTTGTGTCTAATACTACCCTACGCTTAGGGGCTGATTTACTAATCCACGAACGTCCGAAAAGCATCTGAATGCGTTATTTTGTAAAGATTGGTATTTTGCGATTTTTTTGTAAATTGTTGCAACTTTTTCGTAGCCGTTACGACTTTTTCGTAAATTGTCGTGACTTTTTCGTAGCGGTCACGCCGAGTATGAAAGTTTCGGATTCACTCAAGCTTCAGTATCGTGACTTTCCTTGGGCCAGGTTGGAGCTGCAGAGTGCCATTGAGCCCTATGGGAGACTTTCCTTGGGCCGGGTTGGAGCTGCAGAGTGCCATTGAGCCCTATTGGAGACTTTCCTTGGGCCGGGTTGGAGCTGCAGAGTGCCATTGAGCCCTATGGGAGACTTTCCTGGGGCCAGGTTAGAGCTGCAGAGTGCCATTGAGCCCTATGGGAGACTTTCCTTGGGCCAGGTTGGAGCTGCAGAGTGCCATTGAGCCCTATGGGAGACTTTCCTTGGGCCAGGTTGGAGCTGCAGAGTGCCATTGAGCCCTATGGGAGACTTTCCTTGGGCCGGGTTGGAGCTGCAGAGTGCCATTGAGCCCTATGGGAGACTTTCCTTGGGCCGGGTTGGAGCTGCAGAGTGCCATTGAGCCCTATGGGAGACTTTCCTGGGGCCAGGTTGGAGCTGCAGAGTGCCATTGAGCCCTATGGGAGACTTTCCTTGGGCCGGGTTGGAGCTGCAGAGTGCCATTGAGTCCTATGGGAGACTTTCCTTGGGCCGGGTTGGAGCTGCAGAGTGCCATTGAGTCCTATGGGAGACTTTCCTTGGGCCGGGTTGGAGCTGCAGAGTGCCATTGAGCCCTATGGGAGACTTTCCTTGGGCCGGGTTGGAGCTGCAGAGTGCCATTGAGCCCTATGGGAGACTTTCCTTGGGCCGGGTTGGAGCTGCAGAGTGCCATTGAGCCCTATGGGAGACTTTCCTGGAGCCAGGTTGGAGCTGCAGAGTGCCATTGAGCCCTATGGGAGACTTTCCTTGGGCCAGGTTGGAGCTGCAGAGTGCCATTGAGCCCTATGGGAGACTTTCCTTGGGCCGGGTTGGAGCTGCAGAGTGCCATTGAGCCCTATGGGAGACTTTCCTTGGGCCGGGTTGGAGCTGCAGAGTGCCATTGAGCCCTATGGGAGACTTTCCTTGGGCCGGGTTGGAGCTGCAGAGTGCCATTGAGCCCTATGGGAGACTTTCCTTGGGCCAGGCTGGAGCTGCAGAGTGCCATTGAGCCCTATGGGAGACTTTCCTTGGGCCGGGTTGGAGCTGCAGAGTGCCATTGAGCCCTATGGGAGACTTTCCTTGGGCCGGGTTGGAGCTGCAGAGTGCCATTGAGCCCTATGGGAGACTTTCCTTGGGCCAGGTTGGAGCTGCAGAGTGCCATTGAGCCCTATGGGAGACTTTCCTTGGGCCGGGTTGGAGCTGCAGAATGCCATTGAGCCCTATGGGAGACTTTCCTTGGGCCGGGTTGGAGCTGCAGAGTGCCATTGAGCCCTATGGGAGACTTTCCTTGGGCCGGGTTGGAGCTGCAGAGTGCCATTGAGCCCTATGGGAGACTTTCCTTGGGCCAGGTTGGAGCTGCAGAGTGCCATTGAGCCCTATGGGAGACTTTCCTTGGGCCAGGTTGGAGCTGCAGAGTGCCATTGAGCCCTATGGGAGACTTTCCTTGGGCCAGGTTGGAGTTGCAGAGTGCCATTGAGCCCTATGGGAGACTTTCCTTGGGCCGGGTTGGAGCTGCAGAGTGCCATTGAGCCCTATGGGAGACTTTCCTTGGGCCGGGTTGGAGCTGCAGAGTGCCATTGAGCCCTATGGGAGACTTTCCTTGGGCCGGGTTGGAGCTGCAGAGTGCCATTGAGCCCTATGGGAGACTTTCCTTGGGCCGGGTTGGAGCTGCAGAGTGCCATTGAGCCCTATGGGAGACTTTCCTTGGGCCAGGTTGGAGCTGCAGAGTGCCATTGAGCCCTATGGGAGACTTTCCTTGGGCCAGGTTGGAGCTGCAGAGTGCCATTGAGCCCTATGGGAGACTTTCCTTGGGCCGGGTTGGAGCTGCAGAGTGCCATTGAGCCCTATGGGAGGCTTTCCTTGGGCCGGGTTGGAGCTGCAGAGTGCCATTGGGCCCTATGGGAGACTTTCCTTGGGCCAGGTTGGAGCTGCAGAGTGCCATTGAGCCCTATGGGAGGCTTCCAAAATCATGCAAAGTCTGAAAGTTTTGCCCGCCGTTTACGCAGGCCCGGATTTGTGGCGAGGCCACAAAGGCCCGGGCCTAGGGCGGCACAAGCATAGGGGCGGCATGCCGCCCCGCCGCAGGCAAATTTTAACATTTTGCTCCCATACGGAGCAATGGGGAACTCTCCCCACTGCTCCGTATGGGAGATTCAACTTTGGCGCTTGCGCATGCGCGCTGGGCGGGCGGGGGAAGGGGGGTTCACGCATGCGTATTGGCGCGGCGGGGGGAGATAGGGGGCGCCAAATGGGGGTGGCCTCGGGGCGTCCCCACTACAAATCCGGCGCTGCGTTTACGAGCGCTCAATATGAAAAAGTCGCGACAATATACGAGCAAATCGTAACGCTACGAAAAAGTCGTAACGGCGACGAAAAAAATAATACGAAAAAGACGCAAAATGTTCGTTTCCAATCCGAATTTTTCCCATTCGGATTCGTGGATTAGTAAATGTGCCCCTTAGTGTGCCCAGTGCCTTAATAAGAAAACTCAAGGTGTCATTCAATAACACTGGGAAAATTTGTATCTGGACAGTTGGCAACCAATCAGATATTTGCTTTCATTGTTTTACCTGCCGCTTGGCTGAAAAAAGTAATCACTGATTGGGTGACTGATTTGTTGAGTGCTGGTAAATAAACCTCAGTATATTTAAAGTTCAAATAATAAATTACATTATTTCTAATAAACCTAAGGCTGAATTTCAAATATATGTACAATTATTTCTGAACAGTCTACTACAAGTAGAAGAACAGATTAGTTGTGGATGCTATAGGTAACTGCACTAATACACTTGAGTCACTATTTACTTAAATCTGCCCCCTGATTCGTCACGTTAGCTGGCTTGTGCCCGTTAGAAGAGCATTGCACCCTACTGTTGGTAACCTGATGGCCACAGATGTGGCTTGGAAAGAGTGAAGTCATGTGTCAGTGCAGAGAAGTCAAGAAGAGAAATGGCCTGGGTGTCAGCCTGAGTGCCAGTGATTCATTGGCTGAGATCATCAGTATAAGAGCTGTGCATTAGCCCAGACTGTATATTAAAATAAGTAACAAGGCAGGCGTCCGGCGGAGAACGCCGGGAGATTCTGCATCAATCTCATCAGCCAGAGCATGACACCTTGTACTAGGTAGAAACGACAAAGTGCTTTAGGACATCTATTTGTCACTGGCCGCTGTATGTGGGATTACAAGATTATCCATTAATGCAATAGAGCAAGAGCCATTTATCGGACATAGAAGGCTCTATGTAATAATCACTGGAAAGAGCTTTTTAAAGATTAGCCTGCTGAATTCTGCTGAGTTCCGAATAACAAAATCTAAATGTTTTGGCTGTGAATGAGTGATGGTTCTGAAAGAAGCAGGAAAAAGTTCAGCAGCTGAAAATTCTCAGAAAGCAAATGCATTGCCATGTGGTCACCTTATTGCCCACCTACAAACTGACCTGTACTCAGAAACCCAAACAGCCCCCTCAGGCCCACTAAGTAGTAATTGTCTATAGCAGGGGTGGGCAAACTTTTTGGCTCAGGGGCCACATGGACTTACAGACGGGCCGGCCAGTGTTACGCCGTTTCCGCTTGTCAGTCCCCAGTGGCCACGTCGGTGGGCGGATTAAAAACACCAATTGGCCAGACGTGGCCCGTTATATGTATATCCATTTTCGGAACGATTTATACACTTCCATGGGGTTTGCAATACTGCTTTGGGGTTCCAAGTTCGATTCAGACCAGGTCATTGTCTGCATGGAGTTTGTACGCTCTCCCTGTATCTGTGTGGGACCTGTCTGGTCAGGGCTGGTATGTGCCACCAGATGCTGTGGTTTGTGCCTTGTGCTGGGGTTTTTATAATCTGGTTCACTGAGCTAAGAGTTCAGCTATCCCTGTACTTTCATTTGTAATGTATATAATGGGTTTCAGGATAACAGATCCCCTGCTTGTATTTTCTAAAGTTCTCAGCAATACAACATTAGGTATGTATCCTGGCCAAAGAATTAGGATATTCATGTGCTACTTTTCATAACAAAGGGGAAAAATCTATGTTTGGATTTCTTTCTTAGGGGCCTAGAACTCAGCACTGAAAGAGTTACCTTTTTTAAGACCTCCATAGAGGTTTCCAGATAAAGTTTTAGCTTTGTCTTAAAATTTAATCACCCAGCATATTGCATGCAAAAGCCAGGAAATTATATATCCTTGCACGTTGGCCTGCATCTGCACTCCTCTCATTCTTATATTTCTTTCATTTTTTTAATGCCCTTGATTGTTAAGAGAGACCCCCCTCGCTCCCTCTCTGCCCCCAACATCCGGGCTGTCACCACGCTCGTGGGTTTATGATACTGAGGATAGCCTGCTCCGCTTTTTCCACATTCACAGACATAAAAATTTTATTTCCCATATGTCTGGCCAGTTACACAGGAGATAAAACCTCCGTAAATTTCAGCATTATCACTGGGAAGTTAGTTCAGCACGATTTTAGTGGCGAGCAGCCGGTTCTTGGCTTTGACATGGGTCCAAGTGGAGCTATGATTTACAGACAGATGAGCCTGTAGGATTGTAGCTATTAATGGATGGGATCAAAACCGAACTCAGCCAGAGCGTTCCATTTGGGATGGAAACCTTGTACTTGCTCTGGCTGCTAATATGCCATCGGTCTCAATGTGAGGTCCATAAATAGTAGCTGTAGAAAGAAGCACAAAAGGCAGGGTAAGGCTAAATTACAAACAGCTTTCATACTGTATTAAAGAGTAAACATATAAAGCCACATATTGATGCAGTTGTGTGTGTGTACAGTGTTGTATATTATATATTTTATTATAATACACACGAGCCATGAATATCCTGTAAATTATATAGTGAATAATGTACCCCCTATGACTATATAAAGGCAAGAAACCTGTGGCCTCATGCTTTAATGCAGGGCATGCAACTCCAAGGTTACTTCTAATATTCTTATATTTTACAACAGGGTGTACATTATTCATTATAATACACAAGTTTCAGTAAGTCATGTGACATCACTAAAGCTCCGACTCACTGAAAATTGTGTATTATAATAAATAAAGTACAGGGCAGCTTAGGTACAATGGCATGCTACTTTCCAAATTGCCCAGTAGGGTCAGCTATACAGGGGTAGAAAGTTATATAGTTTGCTTAGAATTCAGGCAACCTGTATTGAACATCTGTGCCTGTGTAATCATCTTAAACTCCTGCTCACTGACTTGATTACCCCAGCTCCAGATGATTCATGTCTGCCTATGTTTACATGGAGATTGCTGTATGGAGTTGTGTGTAGCCTCCCACAGGCCTACAAGCACCCTTGGTCAACCTGATTTTGGTTACCTGCCTTGTTGCTTCCTTAGAATAAATGACATTTCTTGTCAGGTGAGTTAAAGCAATGCTTGGGCAGACTTATTTCCATGCCTTTATATCCTGTTCCTTCCCACCAAAGTTCCAATAGGATTAGTATTGATTGACCTGTTTTTTTAGAGTAGACCATGGGTCTGCTCCTAGTGCAAGAGCTTTCTGTGAACTGTTTTCACACTCATATTTGGCAGATGTTTTCCACCAGGAAGAAAATGCTTACTCTTTATGTAATGGAGCCCCACTAGAAACAATGTAATGCTCTGCACAGGTCCTATTTCTTAAGAGCAGTGGCACACAGGGAGATTACTGTATTTGCCCCGCGACAAATCTTCGTTGCTGCTGGCGACTAATCTCCCCACAATGACATCCCACTGGCAAGAATGTAAATCGCTGGTGGGATGGCATGCACATCGCTACGATTTCCCGAAGTCGTCCGAAGTTGCCTCTCAAGGAAAATCGTAGCCCAAGATGGCAAACTCAAGTGCAGAGCTTTGGATTTCTGGATCATTGCTACCCTCTAGGCTGGGTATGGAAGTTCAGAATATAGCATGGTTTACCAGAGAGTAGAGTATGGTTTTGGGCAGATGAGGCATGGCCTAGCCTAAAACATTTTGATTGCCCAGTTTGCTTTTAATTTAGGGTTACTGCAACACTGAAATAATGTTTTAAAAACTCCTTTGGTGCTGAAAATATTAATCTAGCTCTCACTAGCCTTGGCCGACCCAAGGACTACCATATAACCCAAGGGACAGCATGCCATAAGAGTTTACTAAGGAATTAAAGGGTGAGACTGTTCACAGTCATTTTTGCTGTTCCTTTTTTTAACCTTCACTCTACAAACCAGCTTCTAATGAGAAAAACGAGAAGTAAAATAAATATAACTCAAGCACTTCCAATTAATAAGGACCCAAGCATTTATTTCCTGGCCCTAATTAACAACAGGAGAACGTCCTTGGTGCGCTGTTGATGTCATAAAGCATTGCCGAACTGTAATAGTACTGCGTGCGTGGCTGTTCGTTAGCAGTGCAGGAATATAAAATGGGATAATTAAAGATGCTCACGATTTTCTCCAAAAGTTAGCACTTCTCTCTCTTTGCTAATAAACCGGAGCCGACAAATAACCACAAGAAATGCTTACAGATATCATTTACTTGTGGATTTCAGGAATCTGTATTAGCTATAAATGGAATATAGATTTTTAACATCCAGGCACAAATCTTTGCTGTAACAATGCTACTGATACTATTACATTTTTATGTTGGAAATGTAGCCCCAGTGTTAAACTATAGCTCACTTATGATAATACTTGCCGTTTCTTATTAATGCCTTTAACTGAAATCCTGCCTTGGAAAACTTCAAGGGGAACTAAATATTTGATACATCATTTTAAAGTCTTTAACGTGCCGGAAATGTCTGGTTTTCTATAATGACGCTGTTTAGATTACAGCTTCTTTATAGACACTTTCTGTACATTTTGGTTGAGAGATTCAAGTTCAGCAGCCAGTAATATGTTGTTCCAGTAAATAGTATTAATCAGCTTACTGTACACAACTCTATATTTCCACAAAGGAATAGATTACATGCTGCATTTCCTATTTAAACAGGGGTGTATGACTGAAGGGAATTCAGTCCTGAGACCTTTGAGGGGGGCTCATGTATTGGGGGGGCACACAAGTCTGCCAAAACATGAATGCTTGCAGTTTATAGGGGCTAGCAACCATTTTGAACCCCAGGGAATGAAGAATACGTCCAGACTGACCTACAGCACTTATACTGCATTTTCCTATTTGTGTCTGTAAGTTACCCTCCCATATAGATTGTAAGCTCTACGGGGCAGGGACCTCCATCCTCTTGTGTCTTTGACTCTTAACTTATTGCAACTGTATTATTATCTTAATAACCCCCCGTTTGTATTAATGTATGCTACTGTATAGCGCTGTGTACATAAGTAGCGCTTTATAAATAAAGATATACATACAGATATACATACATACAGACGGTGGGAGTATGAGGCATGGTTATTTGGTTGGCATGGGTGGGCCGCCTACACACCATTAGTTGTTAGCTAAAGAACCATCATGTTTATGGACAACATTCTCAGGTATAGAACTAAAGCTACATTACCTACAAGAGCTTCTCGTGACTGTGTGTAGGTATCTAAGCAGTTAAATGTGTCTAGTATTTTCGGCTGCTTTAAAGACTGTGTGCTGATTTATTTGTGCCCTGCCCTCCCCGAGTGACTGAGCAGGATCACATGCTTCTGCATCCTCTGTCTAGACTCCCTCAGTACAGAGCATTTGTTACCTCAATTCCAAAGACTCATTAGTTCACTGGCTTGGCTTAAATCTTTCTTTTTTTCCACCCTCACTCTCTCTTACTTTGTCTAAGAACATTTCAGGTTCCAGGCCGAAATTGCCTCCAGTGAGTGTGCCGGCTGGTATTCATAAAGTTCCACTGGGCCCCTTCTAAAGGGACACAGGGGGTCGTCACTGGCTAAATGAAGCTGTTCAGTTAAATAATATTTAGATACTTCTTATTTCTAATTCTTCATTTAACTTCTTGTAACTGCCTCCTTCAGGATCCCCTATGCCAATGATAGCCTTTGATAGATATTCTAGGGAGTCTTTTCATTTAGGCTCATATCGGCAGATATCAATCAGGTAGGTCGGTCTGGTAACTGCCAACTTGGACCATCATCAGCAGCAGTTACATTGATAACCTTATCAATGTAATAAAGGCAACCATAAACAGACCGAAAAAAGTTGCTGATGGTCCAAGTTGGCAGTTACCAGACCGACCTACCTGATTGATATCTGCCGATATGAGCCTATAATCCTCCCGTTAAATTGCTTTATTATAGCAACTTATTATATCTACTTAAATGACCAGTAACACAAAAAAATAAAAAATGATTTCTTTGAATTGACCTGCTCATTATTTCAATCCTGTACATGTAGCAATATCTGACTTGCAGTGAAAGTTTTTATTGCAGTGTGTTTTATCAGCTTTTACTGACTATTTTTTAAAGGAGAAAGAAAGGTAAAAACTAAGTAAGCTTTATCAGAAAGGTCTATGTAAATACAGCCATAAACACTTACAGTAATGCTGCACTGAGTCCTCTATCAAAAGAAACACAAGATTTCTTGTCTCTTTTTTTGTAAACATGATATTCCGGTGTCTGACTCAAACAAACAACCTTAATTCCCGGGGCCAGAGTCTGCGCAGTTCTCTCCTCTCTCCCCTCTCCTGCTCCCCCTCCCACCAGAATGCTAAGAACTCCCTAATGTGTGATCTCAGCTACAACGACTAGAGCTGCAGGAAGGAAGCCACTTAAAATGGCAGCTGCTATCTTAAGCAAAAGGAGAAAGCTTCTAAAGCCATTTACTCAGGTATGGTAATGGTTTGTACAGAATAAATATATTGTTCTAGGTGGTACTAATGTTGCAAATCTATTGGCAGTAAAATGCCAAAATGACTTTCCTTCTCCTTTATCTATTGTTTAAACTAAGCCCTGCATGGTGTGTGCCACACAGCCTTAAATAACACATACTAATGATTTGCTCGTTACCATTTATAGCTACCATTCATATATGTTGCTTAAAGTATCAGTAATATCTAAAAATGAAAGTGTAATAAAAGAATGGCAATATAATGTACTGTTGCCCTGCACTGGTAAAACTGGTGTGTTTGCTTCAGGAACACTACTATAGTTTATATAAACAAGCTGCTCAGTAGCCATGGGGGCAGCCATTCAAGCACAGGATACACAGTAGATAACAGATAAACTCTGCAATATCCTATTGTATACTACAGAGTTAATCTGTTATCTGCTATGTAACCTGTACTTTTTCTCCCTTTTCAGCTTTTAATGGCAGTCTTTAATGCTACACAGCAGCTAATTTATATATATATATATATATTATATTTATATAAACTAAGCTGTAAAGTTGTAGTAGTGCAGGGAAACAGTACATTATATTTTTTGGTGTTACTTTTCCTTTAAAGCTGATCCTGTAGCCCTTTAGTACATCTCTTCTTACTCCTCCTGGCCCCTGCCCTTGTTCCTTCTCACGGCTCCTGCCTGAATTCTCATTAGAACTCTTCCTTTTACTGTTTCTTGACACTTCTACCTTTTTTAAAGGAGAACTAAAACTCAATAATGAATTAAATTATAAATACCTTATGGGTTAGATTGTGTACCAGGCCAAAGCCACCACATTGCTTTAGCACTTAAAGGGGTGTTTCACCTTTATGATACATTTTAGTATGTTACAGAATGTCCTATTTCTAGAAACATTGCAACTTTTCTCGTTTTTTTTTATAGTTTTCAAATTATTTACCCTCCTCTTCTACATCTTTCCAGGTATCAAATGGGGTTCACTGATCCCAAAAAGGATTGCTTTGTAAGCTGACAATTTTATTATTAATATTACTTTTTATTAGTTATCTTTCTGTTTAGTCCCTCTCCTATTCACATTCCAGTATCTCATTTAAACCACTACCTGGTTGCTGTGGTAAACAAACCCTAGCAACCAAATAGCTACTGAAATTCCAAACTGGAGAGCTGCTGAACAAAAAGCTAAATAATGAAAAAAAACACAAAAAAATGAAGACCATTTGCAAATTGGCTCATAATATAACTGTCTACATCCATAATATACAGTGTACACACAATATAAAATTCACAATACAAGTGGTTAATTCAGATTCACATTACACTGGTGGCATATTCTGCATCAGAATTTATCAACATCGTCATCTTCTATGAGAAATATAAGCTCATTTTCTCTTAAATGTAACTTCCCAGCGGCAGATTGAAGCACACTGAGCATGTGCAGCACTGCTGCTACTCCAACCATGGCTTAACAAGATCCAAGATGGTAAGCTTCTGTGGACAACTTTGGAGACATAGGCTGTTACTGTTATAGGGCTGCTAAACTTCTAACCTGCAACAGTAAGTGCAGTGTGTGAAATACAGGATTTCAAACTAGATTCTTCTTAGGGTTTAGTTCTCTTTTAATTTCCTACAAACTTCCCTTCCTAATACTTTCCTCACCTCCATACTAACTTTTACATGTCCAATTCAACTGCTTTTTTCCCCTTCATCCCTTATTCTGGCAAGACTGGCCTTCTTTTCTGTACGTCTTCCCATAATCCACACAGTCTCTGCTTTTATAACTCCTCCCCTAAAGGAGAAGGAAAGGTAAAAACTAAGTAAGCTTTATTAGAAAGGTATATGTAAATACAGCCATAAGCACTCACAGAAACGCTGCACTAACTTCTCTGTCAAAAGATTTGTTGTGTCTGTTTTCCTGTGCCAGAGACATGCAGCTCTCTCCTCTCTCCTGCTCCCCCTCCCTCAAGAATGCTCAGAACTCCCTCCCCCCCTTTAGGAATGTGAATATGAGCTAATCAGCAGGAAGCTGACTCATAGGGGCAGATTTACTAATCCACGAACGGACCGAAAGCGTCCGAACGGGTTTTTTCGTAATGATCTGTATTTTTTGCGACTTTTTCGTATTTTGCTCAACTTTTTCATCGCCGTTGTGACTTTTTTGTATATTTTCTGCCACTTTTTCGTTGCCGTTGCAAAAAAATTGAATTGGTTTTTACACCGCTTACTATCGCTCAAGACGAAAAAATTGCGACGGCGATGAAAAAGTTGCGCAAAATACGATAAAGTCGTGAAATTTTTGTTTCCAATACGATTTTTTCCCTTTTGGGATTCGGATTCATGGATTAGTAAATCTGCCCCATAGTCTTACAAACTGCACATGTACCGGTGTCTTGGTCTCGGTGCAGGAGTGAGGCATTATGGGAACTTTCTTTACAGAGCTCAGTGTTTTTTTCCTATGAGGCTTCTGATCATCTTAATGGGAGAAATATGGGGAGACTTAAGGGCACTAACTGAAGGTATGCCTGCAGCTTGAGATTAACTCTTTATTAGCCTTTCCTTCTCCTTTAAATGTTTCTGCCGTGGCTCCCTAGAATGTTTTAGGATTAGGTACACAAGCCCCACTCGTAACTCCTTTCTTCCGTGGCTGCCGTACTGATATCCCATACCTATAAATCTGTCACATTCCCAATCAAAGTGCAAGTGACAGCCCCTTGATGCATTGATACAAAGAGATGTGACATCAAATTGTCTCCCTGCATCAACATCACATTTATGATCATTTACTTGTAACATGCCAACACACTGCATTCCATCAATAGGATGATGATTGCTCCTTACACCAGTAAGATGCAGTGATAAATTAGCTCCAGAGAGCTTATTACCAGTAATGCACACCGTATCCCTTTTAACTGTTTACGTGGCCTTTCTAGCACTGGGCATGGCTGCCTGGTAACATTGGAGTTAAGTACAATGAAGCTGAGCATTGTGGGCCTGTACTAAAATCTGTACAGCGCTGGATCGGTTGCAAATTCCACATGGCCCCCTCTGAGAACAGAGGGAAAAAAAAAATCCTTTAAGAACCTAATTGCCGGTTTAGGTAGAAATAAAAACTTAATGAGAAAAACAATCTGGTTAGAGGAATTGGCATCGGCCGTCCCTCTCCGATTAGCTCCACTCGTCCATATGCGCTGGTCTGAAGTGGTCCTGGGAGGCTCGTCCCTAATACCCTTTCGCGCCTTCCCCTCTCGCTCCTCGGCACGGCCTCTCTTATTTGCGTCGGAAAAGGGAGGGAATCGGTTTTTTGGCAGCTCCAACCCCCCCGTGCCAGATTTTCTCCCCGTTTACTCCAAACTCCCACCCCCCCCCCACCTTTCTCATTCCACGCTAAATATTTTATGCGAATCAAAATTGAATTCTTTTGCTTACTCTGAGCAATTTGCTGGGTAAGTTGTGTGTCTGCATAAGGAATTACAGCATTTGCCTGTTTGTTTATAATTTAATTTTTTATGTTATGGCTGGCGGTGGGAAAGCAAGAACACCTGTGAGTTTTGTAAGGTCCCATTTCTTTCACAGCTGCTCCTTTTCAAAACACCTCGCCGGCGTAATAATTTCATAAAATTTCATGATTTACCATCTGCTCCATCAGGCTCTGAGCACAGGCAATAAGCATTTGCATGGCAGCGTGCCCAGGAAGGTACAATAACTGTATATTTTAACTTAATGGCTTTTTGGGGCATGCAAATTTTCCAGTGAGCAGATTGCGGCGCGCAACAATTTTTTTTTTCCCCCCGAAGTAGGCCGCACGGGCGCAGCGGGAGCGTGAAAACACTTGCACACTCGCACTTGTTGTAAGGTCACCCATGTCAGCACCCAGGTAGCGTTTCCCCCCGTGCAGTAATAAAAAAAAAAAAAAAAAAACAAGGTAGGAGGATCGTATGGGATTATTTTCCTTTTAGCGCTTGATGTCTGCGCATTTGAGTAATTAAAATGATTACTACAACAATTAAAGCAAGTAATTAGAAACTAATTACACCAGCATTTTTTGTGATTACAGGAGCAGATGAAAATAGTGTTCAAAATTAAATTCATTGCATATTCATGGATTGAAATTAAATACTGCTGGGTGCATGCGATTATAGAGCAGGATGCCGGAATCAGCATCATTGAGGGAATCAGAAAGCAGTCTGCTGTTAATGCTCCGAACAGACATTCGGTTAAATCAGTGATAATCTTTTAATGGCTTTAAAAGGAGCTAATATTTGGAAAGGAGTCAAAACCGCTGAGGGTTAGTGTTTTCTCTCCGCTCCCTCTATAATAATATATACCAGCTGTAACACAAAAGAAAACATTTAATCATTATCTACTCAAATGGAGGAACACAAGCAAGGACTGTTATGCCTTCCAGTTTTTTTTCCCCCTTTCTTCTTCTGTTGCCTTATCCGCAACGATAAATTAAATTAAAGAATCTTATAAGATTCTCGCCGTTCGCCCCCCCCTCCCCTCCTTTTGTACCTAGAAACCCTTCTCGTTCTTGCCGTGACCGTTTAATGAGATTCCTTAAGATTAAATAGATTTTCTGTTTAACTCAGTGCTGCACAGATAGCGTGTCAAGTGTGAATGGCTATTAACATTTAAATATTTCACAGAACAAAAAAAAGAGGCAGAATATGAATTTTTCATTGTTGCCGCACTCTCCGAATCTCTCTTGTATTTCTCTCTCTCTCCATTCTCTCTCTCTCTCTCTCTCTCTCTCTCTCTCTCTGCAAGACCTAATGAAACCAAAGTAATTAGGAAGATACGAGATGAGCACTCTCACTGAAGTGCAATTAAATTGAGCGGAGAGATGTTATTTATATCTGGCTGGTCAGTGCTCTGCTGCTATTTTCTCAGTCTGCTTGAGTCATAGATTATTACAAGAGATTAATAATGTAAATTTCACTGAGTCTGCTGCACTTGAAAGCCTGGCCTTCATAAATTGATAAGTCTGCAATCCATCAAGTCGCTCCATCCAGCCCTGTCCTTTCTCATTTCTCATCAGTTTTTTTTATACCCCCCCCACCCCCTGGTGCCCCAATCTTCCACATGTCAAAGAAGGTTCCTATTTGCAGGAAATGCCCAATGCATCTTGACTGCTTTATAAAGACGTGAGGTTTGGGGGATTTTGTGTGGTTTCTTCTAATGGCTCCTGTCGATGTTGGGAAAACCACAGGATTCATCCTTATTAATTGCCTGCCCATTCTAGGAGGAGAGCCAAAATTCTTTCTGAACATAGAAACCATTTCAAAAGGTGCAGTATTTGTTTACATAACTCATATGGGATGAAATCTGATTGACTCCTAAATGAAGCCATTATTTCCCCTATACTGGAGAGCAATTTAGCCCCCAACCTCTTATCTTCTTCAATATGATGAGATACTTCCTACAATGCCAGCAGAATGGAACCTCAAGCTTTACATTCATTCCAGACATTCCAGTATCTCTGTAATTGTTTTGGAGGAAAATGCCAAATTAATGTGAAAAAGAAAAACTGGGGGTTCCAGAAGAAGACAATACTACTGATTACATGTATGAGGTTTCCCAGAAGATATTGTATCAAACCTACTTTAGGAAATACCAGAGAATACAATACCCGTGCACCATCTGTGGCCATAAGAGGTTCTAGTGTTTAGTATGGCAAAGAGGCCATAAACTAAAATTTGGTGGGCTAGTGATGTGAGTGGCTGTCTCACGAGTAATTGATCTTCAAAATATCTGGCTAACCCTCCAATCTATAAAGGTGTTTTCACTAGGTTGCAAAAAATTTGTGATTTTCAAACTGGAACTTTGGCACTAGTTCTAGTGTAGAAAATGCAGATTACATCCACTATAACTGCAGCAGGAAGCTACCCAGACCAAGCTAAAATGATAGCTGCTATCAGAGGGAGCTTCTAGGGTGTTTTACTCAGGTATAGTAAAGCTTTCTGCTGAATAAATATAGTGTTCTAGGTGGCAGTAAAATGCCAAGATGATGTTCCTTCTCCTTTAAAGATTGGGGCCAGTGGGATTTTTCCCTGTATTCTGGTGGGCCAGTCTGACCCGGGGCAGATATATAAAGTACCTGCAATGGGGGAGAAATCTAATGGATCATTAGCCAGAGATTTGCTTAATGGGTGCAGTGGCATAACAATAATGGCAAGGTACCTCCTACAAAACTTGGTACCCCCTGCAAAATTTGAACAGATCCTGATCCAACCATAGGGTCTGTCTCCTCTATAGTTACACCAGAGCTTCTGAGAAGTTTTGCAATGCTATGGGATGCCTCAATGTCACTAGTCAAATAGGCTGACAACCCCATACCCTGCATTGCCTGGGAAACTAATCAGGACCATAACCAAGCTAAGCACCATTAAATATATGGTTTCTCCTTTGAAACAATGCACTGCTGAGTAGTTTTACGATACTATGTAATGGTGCAATCTTATTTGTCAGATGGGCAGGTCTGTGATTTTGGTGTAAACAGATTAAAGTTTAAGAGTAATTTCCCTTCCCCCAGATGAGAAGCAAGTCCCTTAAAAAGTTTTGTTGCATTCCATGTCCAAATAAATGATCTGTAGTAACATGAAATAATATGGCAGGCTAAGGGCCAGATAGGCAGGGTCATTGCATATGGGTGCCTAATGTTGTTTGCACAAATATAGTTGTGCCATCTGCCTGAGTGAGAGAAGGACCCCTAAAAGGTTTTGCTGCATTCAGGTCTTACAGTGTGGGTGCTTTTGGTGAAAAACGGTGGAAAAAACTAGTTTAAAGCAGATAAGATCCAGATTATGATGTTCTCTTTCAGGTGGAAATAATGGCAACAAGATGTCAAGGAGTCTCAATGCAAAAGAATAATATACAAACTCAGCTTTGGAGTTTAAGTGGTTAGTAACCCCAATCAATATTAATAAGAAGCAGAACAATAGGATATACAAACTTGCCTGTACAAATCAGATAGATTTGGGTGCGAAATCTCCCCTTCAGACACATGACAAGCTTCCCCATGGCTGGCACTATGGCACTTCAGCTGACAATGCCCCCTCAGAAGTGTTATCTCTATCTAAGAGCTTTAGAGGGAACTGCCTTGGCTACAGAATGCCCTCAAAATCTAATATTATTTCCCTGCAAGAAACTCAGTTGTGCTGTTTAGTGGCTGGCCATTCCAGGTTGCTGATTTATGCTTTCATCAGCTTGCTGGATCAGAGAAATCCCTAACCTAAGTATGGCATATTGGAAAAAGATTCTCTGGTTTGGTGGGTTCGTCATATAAGCAGATCTTTGCCTGATTTTTTCAACCACATGCTGAGCCATATAGTGCTGCTTCAATCACTGGACCCTTGGGCCAAGAATCAGATTATAATTGGTCTGTCCCAGCAGTGGTACTAAATACCCCTAGGTGCAGGGGCAAAATTGCAACCAGGTATCCCTATTCTCTTTACCCAACCCCCCTCCCCCTCTAGAACTGTCCACTGTTCCCTACATATATCATCACTAGCCCCCTGCTGCCACTATCCAAAAGGGAAACGGGTCTGTGTGCAGTTGCCCCCCTGCCCCCCCCCCCAAGTACTTACATTAGTACAAGGGTCTATGGAGACCCACCTCCACAGTTACATTAAAAATGCTCACAAATGAAACATTATAGAAGTCATGTACCTCTGTTCCAGACACTAGTGCTTAAAGGGGTGCAAAAATCATGTCCCTTTGTCCTCATGAAGAAACACTTGTATCCAGGGTCTTGCTTGACTTTACAGGTGGTAAGTACATGGCTCCTTTGCATCTTGCATCTGTAAATCATTGCAGTTTATTTATGATCTATGCCTTGAAACCATATGTATTTTTAGAAGATGACCATACCATCACAATATACAATTAAAATGCATACTTTTCTGACTACATATTCATACTGGTATTATACAGAATTACATGCTAAATTATATTATCCAGTGTATATAAACCCATAGTGTGACATGTATTTTTCCCAGTGTACAGACCCTCTAGTGTTCATCATATAAAATTAAATGCAGTATTATATATATATACAGACAGACACACACACTGCTATTATACAGGCTCAGTGTATAGGCCGACCATACAAAATTCCATACACTCTCACTGTTGAGACACCCACCAACATTTATAGCAGTATTCCCAATGTATAAACACCCTTAATTTGTATACAGGATTGCCTGCATTATTCACACACCCTTATTACAAAGAGTAACGTGCCTTACTCACAGCCATCATTATGCAAGGTTACTAGCATTATACCCAGGGTATACAAATGGATACATAGTCTTACTGAGTGATTGGAGGTTCCATTAAAAAGAAAAAAGGAAGATATAGAGATGGCAACAGAAGGTATAGACATGGGTTATGCAAAGGAATACAAGCTTGTACGTAAAAATATTCTTTTTGCAGGTTTTATTAATGATGTTGTCTTTAACCAAAGTAGTTTTGAAACCATCCAATAGACATATTATCTATCTTCGGGTATGCAACCAGTTTGGCCCTATACACGGCCAAAAACCAAGTCATGAGTTAACATCAAAAAATGTAGGGGTAGTTTAAAGTAATTGTATATATGACATTGTATTTTTCTGGTGGTGCTGTCCCTTTAAAATCTAGAACACATTGACTGCTCTCTAGATGTTGATTGCAGGTAAGAATGAGAGCCGATACTGGTAGGTGGTCATATATATCCACTGTTGGTGTGTCTATGTTTCATATTGTGACTACTTTCTATCCTTAGAATCCATTTTCTACCTTATATGTGAGTATTTTATCAACACGTTGCTTTACGCATAGGTTCCACCTCTCTGTTTTCATTTATAGCTGTATAAATACAAGCTGGGACCTGGATAATAGAAGTGCAGCCTAATAGGTGGCATGATTGATTAACCCCGGACTGTGCGCCCTCACCGCTTTCTGCTGATGTGGAATTTTCATTACCCAGACAATCCCTGTGTGAATTCCACCCTGCCATGTTAGTAGGGACACAAAGAGACATTGTGCAAGGTCCACAAGGCAGAGTAAAGGTTAATTAGAACAAATTACAATTTTTGGGGTAGTGCAGGGGGGTGTTGGGTGATAAGGGTTCGTTCTGGTTGGGAGCACTATTAAATCAGGGACTTTTAAGGGTATCTTTCCACAAGTATAGATGTGTTAATTAGACAGGCTGAGCCAGGCTGAAACTCTGTCCTACATACAAATCCTCTAGGCATCCAAGCAGACTTTAAGAAGGAAGCTGTACACATCTGGCCTGCTGCAGAGTAATATATTTAGTCACATAAATATTATATTCCTGGAGCCATGCCTTTGCTTCTGAGCTGTACCTGTAACATAACCCCAGTATATATTGTTATACTTACGAAGAGGCTCTCATAGGGGGCATTTACTACAACGCAAGTGCTAGAGTACTAAGGCACACAAAAATCACTCTCTTTAGTGCCCATTTAAAAAACACTTGCCCACCCAAGGCAGGCAAAACTGCATTCATGGGGGACATGCAGGTCTCTGGAGTTTGGACCACCGAGACCTGTCGCAAGTGCAGGGCAATGTGCTAAGTTTTTTTTACTCCTTACCCTGCACTTAGTAAATGACCCCTCTAGTTTTAACTGACAAACTTAGTAAATGCCCCCTTTATAGGGTTGCCACCTTTGCTGGCTTTTTTCTCCAGGCAGGGGGTGGGCGATGATGTCACAAGGGAAGGGTGATGATGTCACAGGGGCAGGGAAGAGGCAGTGAAATCATGGGAGTGGGGCAATGTTGCAGAAAGTGAGTCCTGCCAAGTTTATCTAATTTGAAAATTTAGATAATTTGGCAGCCCTTCCGAAAACTGGGCTTTCCAGGTCAAAACCGGACAGGTGGCAACCCAACCCCTGTAAGTAAGAATGCACAAGGACAAACATAATTATTATTATTATTATTAACATTTATTTATAAAGCGCCAACATATCCCGCAGCGCTGTACAATAAGTGGGTTACATACATTGGACATACAGAGTAACATATAAAGCAATCAATAACCGATACAAGAGGTGAAGAGAGCCCTGCCCAAAAGAGCTTACAATCTACCACATTTAGTTGCCAACATTATAGAATATCTAGAAACTGTAAACTGAAATATAGACCTAGTTTGACTGTATTCAAAACTGAAGGACCCCCAAACAATATTATGCCTGGAGACATTGGTGATCCAAAGAACAAATGTGTCAGTGGGGCTTGCAGGAGGTTGGCGTGACTGGAGTGAAATGGTTTGTATCACATTGGGTACAGGATTTAACATGGGGGAATCTAACTGAAATTAAAGTGGGTATGAGCAGATTATTCTCAAATCTGGGTGGAGCGACAGCTAAAGTCTCCTAGAATCTAGGTAGACTCTCATCACACACATTACGGTAAAATACTTTGATTGAAATACTTACATTAGAGCACAGGACTGCTTGACTAAATGGTAAGCATACTAGTGTAGGCTGAACTGTAATGTTTGTGCAAATTAAGCATATTAAGTACAAGGAAGGGCTACTTTAATTATGCATTAGGTTTATTGAGTTAGTTAATATATGATGTTAACCAGCATGATGTTAATGGGAATTCCAGTCACTGTGTCATGTAAGACTAAGTGGCCCGTAGGTTCTTTGGTAAGGAATATATTTACGCTTTTGTAGTGTAACAACTAATTACTTGTGGGTAATCAAATAACTAAAGTGTGTGTGATGGTGTTACCTGCAGTGCTTTAAACTTGCGCTTAATGTGCGCTGCAGTTTTCCACCTGCCCCATCGACCTGAACTTATGAAGAAGAGCGAACATCAACCATGATCTTGGTCTTTTTTCACTGTCTGCTCTCCAAGGGGGCATACCGATTTTTGTAAAATGATGAGAAGAAATAAATGATGATGATGTTGAACATGTTGCAGGGTGGTGAAAAGCATAAAACTGCATTGAATGGCAACCACGTTTAAAATTCTGTGGTCACGTACCCTTAGGCTAGTAGCACACCGGAAGCATCCTCCACTGTATTTTGATTGGATTTTAGTAATTAGTCTGAACCTGTACCCCTACAAAATCTTCAGAGGGGCCCAGGACACTGCGATTACTACTGGGACCCCCACACATACATGTGATCCGAGTCTGCTTCTTCTATTGTAACGCCAGTGACACAAATGTTACACTAACTGACATAAGAGCTCCTTGCACTGCCATATATTTGTGCCAAGCATTATTGCATCCATCCTGCCTTTTCTGCTAAATGAGAGGTTCTTAACCTGTGGGTCGGGAGGACCCCTTTAGGGGTCGAATGACCCTTTACAGGGGTCGCATAAGACCATCGGAAAACACATATTTCCAATGGTCTTAGGAACAATTTTATGGTTGGGGGTCACCACAACATGAGGAACTGTATTAAAGGGTCACGGCATTAGGAAGGTTGAGAACCACTGTGCTAAATCATGCCCAAATGTGCCTGTTCATGCTGGGGATTAATTCCAGGATTCCTGCAGTGGGTTGTGTCAATAGGTGCAGGAGACTTGCACCCAAAGAATTCCAAGCAAAAATCATTTAAACTCTGAGCACTGGAAGTGACCAAGTTCCAGCTTTCAACAAGGTTAGCCGCAACATGCATCCAATTTGCTCCCACACCCATATGCAACTGTATTCATTATGATACAAAAAGTGCAGTCAGAACTAAGGGTAGGCGGAAGGGCCTAGGGAACAATGGTGGTGGGGCGCTAGGTACGTACCTTTGCTGTATGTGCCACCGCCTGCTCAACCCCTTATTGCTCTCTCTGCACTAGCGATGTGGCACTCCCTCAACCTGCTCCAACGTGGCATTGACTTGGCCACCTCGGACTGTGAGCCCTGAGACGCCCCTTGAGTTCACATATGCTGGGGCCGGCAGAGCTGTCCAAGTTGCCTATAAGCGCCCATCTGGCTTGGCCTGGCACTGCCTTAAACACTTTTTAGTTCAGTTGTTTCCAGATAGTCCCCCAGAAATGATGTTATTGAAGCAGCAGTTCTGGATTCTTAGTTGGCCACAGGGATCTAAAGGAGTAATTTACATGTTTCCTCCTGTGATTTCATGAGTGAGCGTTAAAGCCTCCCATGTTTGGTTTATAAGGGAATGCTAGCATGTGACAAATGAATACCTCATATTTAAGGAATGGCCTTTTATGGTATGGAATATAACAAAAATTCTAATTTACTTTTTTATATTTAATATTATATTTTATTAAATATTTATCTACCAAATATATTTGTGCAATAAAAAGCATGTGTTTTGTGTTGCAAAATGCGTTTGCCTGGTAAGTAAAAAATAAAAAATATTTGTGGAACATTTTGTGGTCACATTTCGGCAGATAAATCCATTGCTATGCAAAAAAATATAAATGTTACCGTTTTTATTGTAATTTATGACTTGTGTCGCCAGCTAGGGTCAAGCTAACATTTGGCCAAAGATAAAAAGGGTGCTGGTGTCTGCACGCAGTTATGAGCTTTGTGCAAGAGACCATGTAGCTCGCTTAAATTAAATCTCTGTTGGAATCCATTGTGTAGGGAAGCAGTTTTAGGAAAGTTAAAGCATTTATGTGTGTGTGTGTGTTGTACAGTCCCACAGAACCTGAGACCTGAATTAAAGGACACAATTTTGGGCAACTGATCAATAGGCCCCAAACCTTTCTGAACTCCTGCCGAGTCTTAGTTAGAAGCACTAAAAAGAACAATACGATTAGTTTAGGATAGGGTTGTGTCTAAGGGCTCTGGCACACGGGGAGATTAGTCGCCCGCGACAAATCTCCCTGTTTGCGGACGACTATTCTCCCTGAATTGCCATCCCACCGGCGAAAATGTAAGTCGCCGGTGGGATGGCACATGCTGCGCATGCGATTTCAGCAAACTGGCAACTCGGGGAGATTAGTGGCAACTGATGGCAACTCGGGGAGATTAGTTGCCCGCGAACAGGGAGATTTGTCGCGGGCGACTAATCTCCCCGTGTGCCAGAGCCCTAAAGTGGAAATAAACAAGAGTCTTAATCTATCTTTACCCAGCTCTGTATTTCTCAGACTGTGTACCAATGGTTGCCATACTTGTATGGTTATCAATATAGGAAATCATTGAAATATCTGCCATTTGGCCATAATTCCATGAATAACTAGGACACTAAATACATTTTCACCCTAAATCTTACCCTAACTGACCTTCAAGCTGTATTAGAAGGACGGCAAATAGACATACTCCCCAAATCCCACCCTAAGTGATACTAAAGCCCCCTAACACTGCTCCACGAATCCCAGGAGGTACAGCCCCATAGTTTGAGAACCACTGCTGTATACTATGCCTCCCAGCTGTCTTCATTTAGATCAGGCAGTCCTGACTTAAGATTTAGTCATTCCATTACCCTGGGTATGCTATAAGAGTGGTCAGGGGTAACAGGCCATGGTTATAGGGCTGTCACCTGGCTGGTTTTCACCTGGACGTTCCGTTTTTTTGGAAAAACTGCCTGTGCAAATTAGGAAATCCAGACAGGGCTTTAAAGTGAATGGTGAAGCAACCAGCAAATTACTGATCATCATGTCATAACCCCACCCTCCTGATGTCACAACCCTTCCACAAAACTTCATCCACTCCCCTGACGTTATCCAACAACCTGCCCACAAAATCATTGACCCCACCCCCTGCCCCGACTCCCAAGTGGCAGAAGGTGGCGCCCCTACATGGTTAGGATGTGATGGGGTGTATACAAAAGCCTTACTAAATTTGACGCCTGAAGCTTATCTTATTGGTACTGGTTCAAACATGCTTAGCGATCTGTGTGATGTTTCCTAAACCAGGAACCAGGGCAATTGTGAAACAATAGGCAGTAGTATCATAAAGCCCTCACCATTCTAACTTCTTAATGCCAAGTTGCTATGTGAGTGAGTTATGTAAAGAGACTTTGAGATTTGTTGGCCTTTGTTGGAGGGAACCACAATTCATTTTGAAGAGAGTAAATGAGGAGAGAAACCTTAAGTCCTTAAGTGCATAGCAGGGAGCCAAAGACCAGGGGAAAAATGGCTAAATATGACCACAACCACACTGTGCTGCTCTGCACTTGGGCTGGAAATATGGGGCACATATGGAGGTTTAGCTAGTAGAATTGATGCACTTGGCAGGGGGCTAAGAGATAGAAATGTAGGTGAGTAGCCTTTCTCTGCAGAAGACCTCATGAACGCTGCTGGTATTCTCAAAGCCAGGCAATTATCCCATAAGTGCACCGGAATGGTCCACCCAATTTCAGTTAGGTCAATGAAGGGCAACTATCACCCTCCAATTTCCACAGTTTCTGTTATTAGAAATTGTTCCTGGCTCTCCTCCTGGGTGCTGTATTATAGACAGCGCCATGTTAGGGTAGAACATTTTCCCCTGGCCCCCTAGCCAAACAGGAGCCCCTTGAGGTCAAGTACAAACAACAGAATATAGTATACAATAACATCCGACCTGTGGCCCTCCACCTGTGACTCCAAGGATCCCATCAACAGTCAGGGGGGTCCTGAGAGTTGTAGTGTAACAACAGCTGAAGGGCAGCAGGGTGGTCCCTCAGTTTTGATACTGTACCCCACAGATTGGGCACTTATTTTTCCTTTTTGCCCTTTTTCCTAACCCTGGCCCTGAAAGTGAGGAATATGCATAATCCAGTTCAGATGTTAAACTACCTTCGCTCACCTCGGCTGGACAGCTATTCCATGAATCAACCACCCAGTCTGTAAAATGGCATTTCTCTAAAGCGCTTTCTATTTCTCCGCAATGACTCTGGATGTAATGGAGCATCGCAGGAGACTATTAGCGGCTTCATACAGCGCCCCGATGATACAGGACCTTTTGTCAGGCACATATGAAATTAAGTGAAATAAAAACCATATTAAAATGATTACCATCTAACAGCCATTAGTGAGCAGGGAGCTGTCAGCGGGTGATGGATCTCTCACTTACTTCAATGAATGTTCTAACGACATTGATAAAATCACTCCCCGAAAAATACAATAAGCCATTCACCCCGCCTGGTTGTGGTTGCCTTGTAGGGACAGGCTTTTGTAGTGACTGCATTAACCCGCTGTTTGCCACTTGGAGGCTTTAGCCAAAGCCGGACCTCTGGAGATATTTAGCCTATAGTATCTCTCCAGGGCCATTGACCTGTCAGGTTTTAGAATTTGGCTTTTAATTAGAATGTAATTAACCTTGTTGTATAAATTGCAGCTCATTGTGTTTAGATTTGTAATGCCCCAAGATCATGGCCTGCCAGGGTCCCTCATAGACACAATTTGGCAGCTCAGGTCCAGAAAGGGATGTGCTGTTAATAGAGAAGATTTAGAGATTCTGCTGCCTGCGCTGTGCCACTGAAACCAATGCTACGTATTCTGTTGCCTGCATGGCATTTATTTCTATGTGCATCTCAAATTGGATGATGTTAAAGGTTGATTAGCTTCTTTCTTCTACAAATATGTTCCTTTTGTAGCTATTTCTAACACAATCCCCAACTGGCAGCTCTAGGGAAGAGCATGGGTTACGCAGCAGAGCACTGGGACCAATGTTCTTTTGTGCACACTTTTTAAAATTGTGTGAGCACCTTGGCTACATGCAAGCAAGGAGGGAATGAACACTTATAACGTCCTAGGAAGCAGCTCAGCATACTTTCAAAATAATAAAGTTAAACTATGTGTTGTACTGTCCGCCACCTCTGTGACAGGATAGAAGAAAAAACAGGTTCTGGGAGTTATAGTTCAGCCTTATAAGCAGGGGTTCCAATTCTTTCTTCTGTCCTGCCTCTGGAGGTCAAGGAATAATTAAATAGCGGGTTAAGGATTCCTCGACCTTGGAGGCAGGACACAAGGAAGAATCTGCACTGACAGGAAGTCTGCTCTGACAGGAAGTCCTACCTTGAGAAATGTAATTTTGTGCCAATACTAAAACTAACAGACAGTGTTGCTTTTTAAATACGGCAATAAAGATGCTGAAATTTGGCTGCACTTTTCTATTGCACTTTGCATTCCTGCATGGGATCAGTGTCACCAAGGCTTGTCAGCTAACGCCATAAACTGCTTTAGTCCCTTTCTAACAAAGAAGGCTGTGATGGAAGGACAGGGGTTATTTGCTCTGTGGAAAGCCATATGCATTATTTACATCCGCCTGATGCATAAAACATTTAAAGACTGCTAATAAATTTGCAAGCACGAAAGTAAAGTAATGATTTAAATATCCAGCTCAGTTAATTAGAGCATGGCTGGCAGCAACTATGCCTCTTGCACACCCCGGGTCAGAGCAGCTGAACTTGCCTCGATTGCTTATATGAGGCACCAACCCTGGCACAGTGCTATAACCCCTTCCTGGTGCATTTCTCCAAAGTTATATGGAGTCGCACATCACATGATAACTGACCTGACAATTCATAGGTCTCCCAATACTTTATCCAAGTTACATAGTAACATAGTAACATAGTAAGTTGGGTTGAAAAAAGACGTAAGTCCATCACGTTCAACCATAATGCCTATATATAACCTGCCTAACTACTAGTTGATCCAGAGGAAGGCAAAAAACCCTATCTGAAGCCTCTCTAATTTGCCTCAGAGGGGAAAAAATTCCTTCCTGACTCCAAGATGGCAATCGGACCAGTCCCTGGATCAACTTGTACTAAGAGCTATCTCCCATAACCCTGTATTCCCTCACTTGTACTGAGAGCTATCTCCCATAACCCTGTATTCCCTCACTTGTACTGAGAGCTATCTCCCATACCCCTGTATTCCCTCACTTGTACTGAGAGCTATCTCCCATAACCCTGTATTCCCTCACTTGTACTAAGAGCTATCTCCCATAACCCTGTATTCCCTCACTTGTACTGAGAGCTATCTCCCCTACCCCTGTATTCCCTCACTTGTACTGAGAGCTATCTCCCATAACCCTGTATTCCCTCACTTGTACTGAGAGCTATCTCCCATAACCCTGTATTCCCTCACTTGTACTAAGAGCTATCTCCCATAACCCTGTATTCCCTCACTAGTACTGAGAGCTATCTCCCCTACCCCTATATTCCCTCACTTGTACTGAGAGCTATCTCCCCTACCCCTGTATTCCCTCACTTGTACTGAGAGCTATCTCCCCTACCCCTGTATTCCCTCACTTGTACTGAGAGCTATCTCCCCTACCCCTGTATTCCCTCACTTGTACTGAGAGCTATCTCCCATAACCCTGTATTCCCTTACTTGTACTGAGAGCTATCTCCCCTACCCCTGTATTCCCTCACTTGTACTGAGAGCTATCTCCCATACCCCTGTATTCCCTCACTTGTACTGAGAGCTATCCTCCCTACCCCTGTATTCCCTCACTTGTACTGAGAGCTATCTCCCATACCCCTGTATTCCCTCACTTGTACTGAGAGCTATCTCCCATAACCCTGTATTCCCTCACTAGTACTTAGAGCTATCTCCCCTACCCCTATATTCCCTCACTTGTACTGAGAGCTATCTCCCCTACCCCTGTATTCCCTCACTTGTACTGAGAGCTATCTCCCATAACCCTGTATTCCCTCACTTGTACTGAGAGCTATCTCCCATAACCCTGTATTCCCTCACTTGTACTAAGAGCTATCTCCCATAACCCTGTATTCCCTCACTTGTACTGAGAGCTATCTCCCATACCCCTGTATTCCCTCACTTGTACTGAGAGCTATCCCCCATACCCCTGTATTCCCTCACTTGTACTGAGAGCTATCCCCCATACCCCTGTATTGCCTCACTTGTACTGAGAGCTATCTCCCCTACCCCTGTATTCACTCACTTGTACTGAGAGCTATCTCCCATACCCCTGTATTCCCTCACTTGTACTGAGAGCTATCTCCCCTACCCCTGTATTCCCTCACTTGTACTGAGAGCTATCTCCCCTACCCCTGTATTCACTCACTTGTACTGAGAGCTATCCCCCATACCCCTGTATTCCCTCACTTGTACTGAGAGCTATCCCCATACCCCTGTATTCCCTCACTTGTACTGAGAGCTATCTCCCCTACCCCTGTATTCACTCACTTGTACTGAGAGCTATCTCCCATACCCCTGTATTCCCTCACTTGTACTGAGAGCTATCTCCCCTACCCCTGTATTCACTCACTTGTACTGAGAGCTATCTCCCCTACCCCTGTATTCCCTCACTTGTACTGAGAGCTATCTCCCCTACCCCTGTATTCCCTCACTTGTACTGAGAGCTATCTCCCATAACCCTGTATTCCATCACTTGTACTGAGAGCTATCTCCCATAACCCTGTATTCCCTCACTTGTACTGAGAGCTATCTCCCATACCCCTGTATTCCCTCACTTGTACTGAGAGCTATCTCCCATACCCCTGTATTCCCTCACTTGTACTGAGAGCTATCTCCCCTACCCCTGTATTCCCTGACATGTACTGAGAGCTATCTCCCCTACCCCTGTATTCCCTCACTTGTACTGAGAGCTATCTCCCATACCCCTGTATTCCCTCACTTGTACTGAGAGCTATCTCCCATACCCCTGTATTCCCTCACTTGTACTGAGAGCTATCCCCCCTACCCCTGTATTCCCTCACTTGTACTGAGAGCTATCCCCCATACCCCTGTATTCCCTCACTTGTACTAAGAGCTATCTCCCATACCCCTGTATTCCCTCACTTGTACTGAGAGCTATCTCCCATAACCCTGTATTCCCTCACTTGTACTGAGAGCTATCTCCCCTACTCCTGTATTCCCTCACTTGTACTGAGAGCTATCTCCCCTACCCCTGTATTCCCTCACTTGTACTGAGAGCTATCTCCCCTACCCCTGTATTCCCTCACTTGTACTGAGAGCTATCTCCCATAACCCTGTATTCCCTCACTTGTACTGAGAGCTATCTCCATAACCCTGTATTCCCTCACTTGTACTGAGAGCTATCTCCCATAACCCTGTATTCCCTCACTTGTACTGAGAGCTATCTCCCCTACTCCTATATTCCCTCACTTGTACTGAGAGCTATCTCTCCTACCCCTGTATTCCCTCACTTGTACTGAGAGCTATCTCCCCTACTCCTGTATTCCCTCACTTGTACTGAGAGCTATCTCCCCTACCCCTGTATTCCCTCACTTGTACTGAGAGCTATCTCCCCTACCCCTGTATTCCCTCACTTGTACTGAGAGCTATCTCCCATAACCCTGTATTCCCTCACTTGTACTAAGAGCTATCTCCCATAACCCTGTATTCCCTCACTTGTACTGAGAGCTATCTCCCATAACCCTGTATTCCCTCACTTGTACTGAGAGCTATCCCCCATACCCCTGTATTCCCTCACTTGTACTGAGAGCTATCTCCCCTACCCCTGTATTCCCTCACTTGTACTGAGAGCTATCTCCCCTACCCCTGTATTCCCTCACTTGTACTGAGAGCTATCTCCCATACCCCTGTATTCACTCACTTGTACTGAGAGCTATCTCCCCTACCCCTGTATTCACTCACTTGTACTGAGAGCTATCTCCCATACCCCTGTATTCACTCACTTGTACTGAGAGCTATCTCCCATAACCCTGTATTCCCTCACTTGTACTGAGAGCTATCCCCCATACCCCTGTATTCCCTCACTTGTACTGAGAGCTATCCCCCATACCCCTGTATTCCCTCACTTGTACTGAGAGCTATCCCCCATACCCCTGTATTCCCTCACTTGTACTGAGAGCTATCCCCCATAACCCTGTATTCCCTCACTTGTACTGAGAGCTATCTCCCCTACCCCTGTATTCACTCACTTGTACTGAGAGCTATCTCCCATACCCCTGTATTCACTCACTTGTACTGAGAGCTATCTCCCATAACCCTGTATTCCCTCACTTGTACTGAGAGCTATCCCCCATACCCCTGTATTCCCTCACTTGTACTGAGAGCTATCCCCCATACCCCTGTATTCCCTCACTTGTACTGAGAGCTATCTCCCCTACCCCTGTATTCCCTCACTTGTACTGAGCGCTATCCCCCATACCCCTGTATTCCCTCACTTGTACTGAGAGCTATCCCCCATACCCCTGTATTCCCTCACTTGTACTGAGAGCTATCCCCCATACCCCTGTATTCCCTCACTTGTACTGAGAGCTATCTCCCCTACCCCTGTATTCACTCACTTGTACTGAGAGCTATCTCCCATACCCCTGTATTCACTCACTTGTACTGAGAGCTATCTCCCCTACCCCTGTATTCACTCACTTGTACTGAGAGCTATCTCCCCTACCCCTCTATTCCCTCACTTGTACTGAGAGCTATCTCCCATAACCCTGTATTCCCTCACTTGTACTGAGAGCTATCTCCCATAACCCTGTATTCCCTCACTTGTACTGAGAGCTATCTCCCATAACCCTGTATTCCCTCACTTGTACTGAGAGCTATCTCCCATACCCCTGTATTCCCTGACTTGTACTTAGAGCTATCCCCCCTACCCCTGTATTCCCTCACTTGTACTGAGAGCTATCCCCCCTACCCCTGTATTCCCTCACTTGTACTGAGAGCTATCCCCCCTACCCCTGTATTCCCTCACTTGTACTGAGAGATATCTCCCATACCCCTGTATTCCCTCACTTGTACTGAGAGCTATCTCCCATACCCCTGTATTCACTCACTTGTACTGAGAGCTATCCCCCCTACCCCTGTATTCCCTCACTTGTACTGAGAGCTATCTCCCATACCCCTGTATTCCCTCACTTGTACTGAGAGCTATATCCCATACCCCTGTATTCCCTCACTTGTACTGAGAGCTATCTCCCCTACCCCTGTATTCCCTCACTTGTACTGAGAGCTATCTCCCATAACCCTGTATTCCCTCACTTGTACTGAGAGCTATCCCCCATACCCCTGTATTCCCTCACTTGTACTGAGAGCTATCTCCCATAACCCTGTATTCCCTCACTTGTACTGAGAGCTATCTCCCCTACTCCTGTATTCCCTCACTTGTACTGAGAGCTATCTCCCCTACCCCTGTATTCCCTCACTTGTACTGAGAGCTATCCCCCCTACCCCTGTATTCCCTCACTTGTACTGAGAGCTATCCCCCTACCCCTGTATTCCCTCACTTGTACTGAGAGATATCTCCCATACCCCTGTATTCCCTCACTTGTACTGAGAGCTATATCCCCTACCCCTGTATTCCCTCACTTGTACTGAGAGCTATATCCCCTACCCCTGTATTCCCTCACTTGTACTGAGAGCTATCTCCCATACCCCTGTATTCCCTCACTTGTACTGAGAGCTATATCCCATACCCCTGTATTCCCTCACTTGTACTGAGAGATATCTCCCCTACCCCTGTATTCCCTCACTTGTACTGAGAGCTATCTCCCATAACCCTGTATTCCCTCACTTGTACTGAGAGCTATCCCCCATACCCCTGTATTCCCTCACTTGTACTGAGAGCTATCTCCCATAACCCTGTATTCCCTCACTTGTACTGAGAGCTATCTCCCCTACCCCTGTGTTCCCTCACTTGTACTGAGAGCTATCCCCCCTACCCCTGTATTCCCTCACTTGTACTGAGAGCTATCTCCCATACCCCTGTATTCCCTCACTTGTACTGAGAGCTATATCCCATACCCCTGTATTCCCTCACTTGTACTGAGAGCTATCTCCCCTACCCCTGTATTCCCTCACTTGTACTGAGAGCTATCTCCCATAACCCTGTATTCCCTCACTTGTACTGAGAGCTATCCCCCATACCCCTGTATTCCCTCACTTGTACTGAGAGCTATCTCCCATAACCCTGTATTCCCTCACTTGTACTGAGAGCTATCTCCCCTACTCCTGTATTCCCTCACTTGTACTGAGAGCTATCTCCCCTACCCCTGTATTCCCTCACTTGTACTGAGAGCTATCTCCCCTACCCCTGTATTCCCTTCACTTGTACTGAGAGCTATCTCCCATAACCCTGTATTCCCTCACTTGTACTGAGAGCTATCTCCCATACCCCTGTATTCCCTCACTTGTACTGAGAGCTATCTCCCATAACCCTGTTATTTCCTCACTTGTACTGAGAGCTATCTCCCATACCCCTGTATTCCCTCACTTGTACTGAGAGCTATCTCCCATACCCCTGTATTCCCTCACTTGTACTGAGAGCTATCTCCCATAACTCTGTATTCCCTCACTTGTACTGAGAGCTATCTCCCATACCCCTGTATTCCCTGACTTGTTCTTAGAGCTATCCCCCCTACCCCTTTATTCCCTCACTTGTACTGAGAGCTATCCCCCCTACCCCTGTATTCCCTCACTTGTACTGAGAGCTATCCCCCCTACCCCTGTATTCCCTCACTTGTACTGAGAGATATCTCCCATACCCCTGTATTCCCTCACTTGTACTGAGAGCTATATCCCATACCCCTGTATTCCCTCACTTGTACTGAGAGCTATCCCCCCTACCCCTGTATTCCCTCACTTGTACTGAGAGCTATCTCCCATACCCCTGTATTCCCTCACTTGTACTGAGAGCTATATCCCATACCCCTGTATTCCCTCACTTGTACTGAGAGCTATCTCCCCTACCCTGTATTCCCTCACTTGTACTGAGAGCTATCTCCCATAACCCTGTATTCCCTCACTTGTACTGAGAGCTATCCCCCATACCCCTGTATTCCCTCACTTGTACTGAGAGCTATCCCCCTACCCCTGTATTCCCTCACTTGTACTGAGAGCTATCCCCCATACCCCTGTATTCCCTCACTTGTACTAAGAGCTATCTCCCATACCCCTGTATTCCCTCACTTGTACTGAGAGCTATCTCCCATAACCCTGTATTCCCCTCACTTGTACTGAGAGCTATCCCCCTACCCCTGTATTCCCTCACTTGTACTGAGAGCTATCCCCCCTACCCCTGTATTCCCTCACTTGTACTGAGAGCTATCTCCCATAACCCTGTATTCCCTCACTTGTACTGAGAGCTATCCCCCATACCCCTGTATTCCTCACTTGTACTGAGAGCTATCCCCCTACCCCTGTATTCCCTCACTTGTACTGAGAGCTATCCCCCATACCCCTGTATTCCCTCACTTGTACTAAGAGCTATCTCCCATACCCCTGTATTCCCTCACTTGTACTGAGAGCTATCTCCCATAACCCTGTATTCCCTCACTTGTACTGAGAGCTATCCCCCTACCCCTGTATTCCCTCACTTGTACTGAGAGCTATCCCCCATACCCCTGTATTCCCTCACTTGTACTGAGAGCTATCTCCCCTACCCCTGTATTCCCTCACTTGTACTGAGAGCTATCTCCATACCCCTGTATTCCCTCACTTGTACTGAGAGCTATCTCCCCTACCCCTGTATTCCCTCACTTGTACTGAGAGCTATCTCCCCCATACCCCTGTATTCCCTCACTTGTACTGAGAGCTATCTCCCCTAACCCTGTATTCCCTCACTTGTACTGAGAGCTATCTCCCATAACCCTGTATTCCCTCACTTGTAACTGAGAGCTATCTCCCTACCCCTGTATTCCCTCAACTTGTACTGAGAGCTATCCCCCATACCCTGTATTCCTCACTTGTACTGAGAGCTATCTCCCATACCCCTGTATTCCCTCACTTGTACTGAGAGCTATCTCCCCCATACCCCTTGTAAATTCCCCTCACTTGTACTGAGAGCTATCTCCATACCCCTGTATTCCCTCACTTGTACTGAGAGCTATCTCCCCATACCCCTGTATTCCCTCACTTGTACTGAGAGCTATCCCCATACCCCTGTATTCCCTCACTTGTACTGAGAGCTATCCCCCATACCCCTGTATTCCCTCACTTGTACTGAGAGCTATCTCCCTACCCCTGTATTCCCTCACTTGTACTGAGAGCTATCTCCCCATACCCCTGTATTCCCTCACTTGTACTGAGAGCTATCCCCCATACCCCTGTATTCCCTCACTTGTACTGAGAGCTATCCCCCATACCCCTGTATTCCCTCACTTGTACTGAGAGCTATCTCCCTACCCCTGTATTCCCTCACTTGTACTGAGAGCTATCTCCCATACCCCTGTATTCACTCACTTGTACTGAGAGCTATCTCCCCTACCCCTGTATTCCACTCATTGTACTGAGAGCTATCTCCCCTACCCCTCTATTCCCTCACTTGTACTGAGAGCTATCTCCCATAACCCTGTATTCCCTCACTTGTACTGAGAGCTATCTCCCTAACCCTGTATTCCCTCACTTGTACTGAGAGCTATCTCCATACCCTGTTATTCCCTGACTTGTACTTAGAGCTATCCCCCTTACCCCTGTATTCCCTCACTTGTACTGAGAGCTATCCCCCTACCCCTGTATTCCCTCACTTGTACTGAGAGCTATCCCCCCTACCCGCTGGTAAATTCCCTCACTTGTCTGAGAGCTATCTCCCATACCCCTGTATTCCCTCACTTGCTAAAGCCATCCAACCCCTTCTTAAAGCTATATGATGTATCCGCCAGCACGACTGATTCGGGGAGGGAATTCCACAACTTCACAGCTCTCACTGTAAAAATCCTTTCCGAATATTTAAATGGAACCTCCCTTCTAAACGGAGTGGGTGCCCTCGTGTCCGTTGAAGGACCTACTGGTTATCATGTCACCTCTTAAGCGCCTCTTCTCCAGTGTAAACAGACCCAACTTGGCCAGTCTTTCTTCATAACTGAGACTTTTCCATACCCTTTACCAGCTTAGTTGCCCTTTTCTGGACCCTCTCTAATTGTAACATTCTTGCTCCAGTTTCACCATTGCTTTGTTTTGACTCTTTCAGAGCCGAGGTGATTAAACATGGATTATTGTAATACTACTTGGCCAACATACATATCATGGGAACAGTTTCTATTATTGTGTGAACCCAGGGTTGCCAATTCCTCTATAGTCACTGAACACTAGGCAAAGTTGTAATGTGAAGGGCTGGACTAAACCTATACAACCTGTGCCAGACATATTTAATAAGAAATAAGTTGAAAGTCAAAATGTTTGGGCAATTTATTGTCAGGTGGTTTCTCATACCGCAAGTGGTCACTACATGCAGCAAATCCCAGTGCCTTAGCACATTTGGTTGAAGTTGTACCCACTGCTTTCCAAGGTTGTCTTCTCAAATATGGATCTAGTTTCTAGACCTTATTCCTATTGCTCTGTGACCTGGCCAGTATTATAGGCACTAGGAGGAGCTGTAACACCAATTTTAATGCTTGTTGCCTCCTACTCAACCTTTATCTAAACATGTTACTTCCAACACACATTACCTGTAATCAGCTGGCCCTTAATCAATAGCTTTATACCATCACTGTTTAATATTGGTGATTTGAGAATGGGTGGTGATATTTTTTTAGTTTCCTCTTGGTATTCTTCTGTCTAGGTTAATCGTCGAGTTATAGATAATGACTAGGGTGTGTTAAAGCATCAATCAGCACTGGCCATATAGGGTTATCCTCATCACTGGACACCTCAGTGATTGCTCTGCTTTTCAGCGATGTCCTGTACTTCTCCTCTTAACGCCTCTGCTCCATCTCCAGAACTTACCAAAGGACTCCTTAACTGCACTGATTCCCTTGCCAAGAAAAGTCCCGTTCCTGCTCCAGGGTGTGCAGCTTGTCACATAGGGCAGCAATTTCAACCCTCTTTTTTGGCCAGGCCAGGCTGTATGCATATACCTCATGTGTTTTAATGAGATTTTAAGAAGTAGCAATCTCTGCCTTTTTCTCCTTGAATCTCTGGATCCCTTTGGAAAGGTTTTCCTGGAATCCAGGGTCATGCAGCAGGATATAGGGTTTAAACCTTGCATCTTGAGATGACGATTCCGCTTGGGCCCCCTCTGCTTATCTTTCATATACTCTTATCTGGAACCAGATTGTCCACATGAACATGTATGTAGTGTTTACCAATCTGCACTTCATAAGTCAGGGGACCCTGTCTGTGACATGGTGAAAATTACAGACCAACACCTTATCATCTGGGTAAAGTCTTTGTTTCTTTGTCTGGAATTATTATGTGCTCTTGTTGCTTCTGATGTTTTCTCACCTGTATTAGCTAAAGATGGTTTAAGCAAACCAATCTGGTAGAGAATTTGGAATTTTCTGAGATGTGAATTGGAGTCCATGCTGGTTTATTTCGGCATAGTCAACATGGATTCTTTTCCATAGTGATGTAGCCCATGTCCATGGGTGAAGTGGTGCAGTGACTGGCTGATTTTGAACAGAAGCATAACAGCACACTGACTTACAGACTTATACTGACCCAGACCTGGCACCATAGATAACCACGAGCTTGTGCTTTCATCCTGTTTACACCTGAATGGCCTATGGAGTTCATGCAATCCTCTTCTGGTATTTTGTGGGTATAATCCCAGCGCTGGATTTGTAATGAAGGCGCCCAAAGGCCGCCCTCATCACTCACCCTATCCGGATCACTCGTGCGATGGCCCAAAGTAAAAGGGCAGCTTAGTCTCTCACTCTAGTGGGTATCCAGGTAATAGAGCCATACTTGTACTAATGATGGCTTTGCCTTGAATTAGGAAAGATGGGCTCAGTGTAGTTGAAACATGGCCAAAGTACAGACGTTTCCACAAAAACAAGGCCAACCCATGCAGAGCATCACCTTCCTAATAAAGCCTCATTAATTTTAATTTACTGACTCCTTTACCTCCTAAACCCAGGCCTCCTTGGCTGTGCTCTCATGTACAGGAAACACTGCGCTGCAGAGCTCACTGAGACAGCAGTTACTGAATGCATTGGTTCAGAAAGCAAGTTTTTGCAGTGCAACTAGGGAGCAGCTCAGAGGGCGAGCGTAACGTGCTCTTCAGTTAATGAAATGGCTCATTAGGGAGGTGAAGGGGTATGTTAGCTGGTTTAATGCTGGACTATTGCATTTAGAGGGAAAGCCTCCACTTTCTTACATTGAGCAGCTCCCAGCTTTACATGCTAATTGGAAGGATAGGCACAGAGTATAGGTGCAGAAAAAAAGTAAATTATATATAGCACTATATGTACACTAGTGTATAGTATATGTATTACTATTTATATATAAAAATATATTTATATTTTATGAGTATATCACTACTGGATTTATCTGTAATTAAATCAAGTACAGTAACCATAGGTTGGTAGAAATGCAGTGTTTTATGGACAATGCTAAAAAAAAAAACTGAGCACTGCATGGCTTAATGTTCATATAAAGGGACACGGCATCAGGGTGTGTTTACTAAAATTCAAGAAATCATGCCTGTTAATTAATTGGTAATTTTTATCTTCAATCGTTAATGAAATACTGCAGGAAATCAATGATTTGTGAGATTTTACCCCTAGAATAGTGTTAGCTCCTGATTATTCCAGCTAACAAGTAAAATAGTTTCTTGGCATTAACTTGTGTTTGTACAGGTATTGGACCCCAAAAAGGCATTTCCCATAGACTCCATTGTAATCAAATAATTCACATTTTTAAAACTGATTTCCTTTTCTCTGTAATAATAAAACACGTAACTTGTACTTGATCCCAAACTAAGATATAATTACCCTTATTTAGGGAGAACAGTCCTATTGGTTTATTTAATGGTTAAATGATTCCCTTTTCTCTGTAATAATAAAAACAGTACCTGTACTTGATTCCCAACTAAGATATAATTTCACCCTTATTGGGGGCAGAACAGCCCTATTGGGTTTATTTATATGGTTAAATGATTCCTTTTCTCTGAATAATAAAACAGTACTGTACTTGATCCAACTAAGATATAATTACTTACCCTTATTGGGGGCAGAACAGCCCTATGGGTTTATTTAATGGTTTAAATGATCCCTTTTCCTCTGTAATATAAAACAGTACTGTATTGATCCCAACTAAGATATAATTACCCTTATTGGGGGCAGAACACGTCCTATTGGGTTTATTTAATGGTTAAAGTGATCCCTTTTCTCTGTAATAATAAAACAGTACCTGTACTTTGCATCCCAACTAAGATATAATTACCCTATTGGGGGCAGAACAGCCCTATTGGGTTTATTAATGGTTAAATGATTCCCTTTTCTCTGTAATAATAAACAGTACCTGTACTTGATCCCATAAGATAATATTACCCTTATTGGGGGCAGAAACGCCTATGGGTTTATTTAATGGTTAAATGATTCCCTTTCTCTGTAATAATAAAACAGTACCTGTACTTGATCCCAACTAGATTATAATAAAATCCTAATGGAGACAAAACAATCCTATTGGGTTTAATTACTGTTTAATATTTTTTTTAGTAGGTAGGAAATCCGAATTACAGAAAGACCCCATTATCCGGAAAACCCCTCGGTCCCGGAGCATTCTGGTATAACGGATCCCATACCTGTATCCCTTTCTTAAAAGGACATGTATTTTCCTACCATGTATATAAGTTGGGCACATCTTACCCCACCAAATGGCATTATTTATATCCCCTCTATTCCCAGCACATCCAATTTCCAAAAACAAATAGCAGCTTTACCCTGCAACCATTTTCTCTCTCTCACATATCTTAGTGACATTTACATCTGCAAACAGCATTTATGCTGTAAAGTTCATCAATAAAGAAATGCAGCCTTACACAGGCAGAACTTACCAGCTTGGATTGTGCCCTGTAATGGTTAAAATGAGCTCAGGAACATGAGATCAGTAGAAAAACATTTTCTTCAGCAGTGTGCAGAGCTAGAGCAGAGCTCTATGGGAACCAGCAGTGATATCTCTCAATGGCTGCTAGACTGGAGGGTGTGTTTGGTAACCTACGTTGAGAAGAACTGAGCATGCTCAGTTAGCCAAGAGCCAAAGTCAGTTTCTAAGGGAGGGGCCAAGTGGGTTAGAGGAGGAGAAGGAACCCCAGTGATTGAGGGAAATGCTGCAGCCTTACTAGTAACTATTGAACACAAGGAGTGGCAGGAGTATGTTCTATGTTCTCTTTGTCCACCGTTGGAGTGCTGGACTAACTCCCATGGGCAGCACCAATGCCTCATTGAAAAAACAGGGATCGGAAGCATTAGGGGTCATTTATGAACACAAGTGCAATTTTTGAAAGCAAATTGCCGGGTTTTTTTTACTCACAATGAAAACTATTTACAAATGTTTCAGTTTTGAAATAAATCATGTGCAAGTCATGTCTAGCATAAGGTTGCACCCAAACTGTCAAACTTGACTGCTTGGGTTCCGGGGCTGAAAATATTTTCGATACCCGGAAGTAAACGTCCACGCACATGCGCAAATCACAGCTGGAGCCAAAAAATTTCTACCATCCAATCAAAATGACATTTGGGAGATAATTCCTTATGTTTCCTAGTCATATGGGCTCATTACTTGAATTTCTACTAGAATTTAGGATAATAACGGATGTGTTATGCTCTTATCTGAGAGGTCCAGCCTGTGGTGAATCAGCGTGATACCTTGAGAAAAAGAAAAGGGAAGAGGGACTGTTAATTTATCACATGTTTACTGACCTTTGTAAATAGACCCAGAGCATTTTTATTTATTGCTAAAAATCAGGACAAGGAAAGTGTGTTGTTTGCTTTAAAGGGACAGGTTAGCAAACATGTGTAAAGGGATTATTAAATGAACTACATTTCAGTAAAATAATCTAACATGGACACTAGGGGCTGATTTTCAATATTTATGAAGTGAAAAACATTGAAAATGCTATTAAAAAATGAAAAATGTAAAAAGTGAAAAAAAAAAAAGTGAAAAAAATTGAAAAATGCAATTAAAAAAATGAATGTATTGTATGTTTTTTATTTATAAGCACTAATTATGTAAATGTAAACGTTGCATCTATAAGCCTGCGAAGTCATGTAGAAATAAAGGGAGTTGTACTAGTTAAAAATGTTACCTATGTAGTCTATTCAAGGTTTTTGGATCTTTTATAAGCTGTTGTGACCCATATAAAAAATGTGAAAATGACAAATTTGAGGTATTAAGGTTTCTTTTTAACGGTTTTATTCAATTAGGTTTTTTTATTTGGATTTCTGATGAATAATTCCCAAAATCATTTAGCTTAAGGCACATGGTTGTTTTTCAGCCTTAAAACCTCTTCTGGGCTTGTGTACCTGTAGGCATGTACTCAGCCCAAGGTGTGGCCACTGGTATGGCTCTTATACTGTCATAATAGTGCTAACATATATATGAGAAGGCCCTGGTAAAACGTTAGTGCTTATTATCAATGTGGGGGTCCTTAACAAATTGGCACCCTTTGTAATTTAGGGTTTAGTTGTCTTTAACTATTTGGTAACATGTAAATTACAAACCCCATTTGTAAGTAAAGGCGCTAAGTTTGATCAGGTGCAGGACGCAGTAGCAACAAATGAGATGGTTTGTTTTGGACAGGTGACCAGTAAATGCTACCTGCTAATTGGTTGGTAAGCAAACATTGCCTCCTATATGACCTATAAGAAAATGCTAGATGTAGTTAGGATGTGATTATAAAGAAAGGAAGGGCGTAATGCTGCAAGGTGCAGCCACAGGTGGGGGCTGGCAAGGTAGAGCCTATATGCTGTGATACGGATACAGTGGGTACTTGTTTGTTGATAAAATGGAAAGAATTGGTATGTTGAAAAATGATTTATTATAAGGAATGATAATAGAATAGCAATAACCATATGGGGAGTGGTCAGAGGCAGGCAGCATACAATACAAGGTCCGTTAAGCAGGCAGAGGGTCTGGACTGTCAGCAGGCAGGAGGCGTCCGAAATAACAGGCAGTGGTCGGGGCAAGGCTGAAGACAGAGAGCAGTCAAAATAAACAGGCCGAGGTCAAATACCGGGAGATCCAACAGAAGTCAGGGACAGGAGAACGAGGAACAGGGTATGGTGCACGGACCAGGCAGGAACACGGGCACTGGGTCACGGAAAAAGGCTTAATGATCAAGCAACCAGGGGTTGCTTGTAACTGGCTTATAAAGCCGTTAATTGTCAGATTGCAACCACCTGGGCTTACTAAGGGAGGAGGAGGTGAGCATGAACAAAAAAAGTGAAGAGGCGTTAACAATATGTTTAGGAGTGGATGCCCAAGGTCTCCAGTGGCTCAGAAAGGTATACGCCAGAACATGCCTAACATACAGTCCAGAGTTCGAGCGCAGGCAGGTCCTGAATATAGCGTTCAATCACTCATTATTATAGCTTCTTTAACGGACCTTGATGGTGTTCTTCTTCCAGAAAGGGCCTTCGTGTAGCATGTATGGGTAGTAGGGGCAGTGCTTGGTAGCACAGGTCAAGGACTGGTAAGTAAGGACTAAGGATGCACCAACTACACTATTTGGGTCTGGCAGAACCCTGAATCCTTTATTAAAATTTGGTCTGACCTGAAACT